>NC_045438.1:154086885-154179445 GCF_002776525.5 Piliocolobus tephrosceles
AAGGAAGGAAGGAAGGAAGGAAGGAAGGAAGGAAGGAAGGAAGGAAGGAAGGAAGGAGGGAAGGAGGGAAGGAGGGAAGGAAGGAAGAAAGGAAATACCTGGAGGTGTTTTCAGTGACTTTTTTTTGTTTGTTTTTGAGACAGGGTCTCACTCTGTCACCCAGGTTGGAGTGCGGTTGCGTGATCTTGGCTCACTGCACCCTCCACCTCCCAGGTTCAAGCAATTCTCCTGTCTCAGCCTCCCAAGTAGTTGGGACTACAAGTGCATGCCACCATGCTCTGGTAATTTTTTGCATTTTTAGTAGAGACCAGGTTTCACTGTGCTAGCCAGGATGGTCTCGTTCTCCTGACCTTGTGATCTACCCATCTCGGCCTCCCAAAGTACTGGGATTACAGGTGCAGTGACTTTTAAGTTTACCATATGTGTCACTTGCTCCCATTTGATCTCTATACTCGGATTATTGTCCTCCAGTGGGCTGTTTCCTTCCTTTTAGTCCCTCATACCTACCATGCTTGCACCATGCACAATCATAGCAGCCAGTCCATTAACTGTGGATCCCTCCAAAGGTATCCCAAGACTCCACTTCCTCATTCAGTACCTCTGCTCCAGCACTAGATTGAGAAGGAAAGAAAAATTAGTATTTATTGATCATTTCCTATATAACACATTTAAATGTGTTGCCTAGTTTAGAACCAGGCTGTAATCCCAGCTCTTCCACTCCAAGCTGCATGACCTCAGGTGAGACACTTACCCTCTGCAAGATTCACCTCACCTCACCTGTAAAAAGAAGATGCTCAAAAAAAAAAAAAATCAATTAAAATAAAAGATTCTTTGGTACTGTTAAGCTTTGGCCCTTATCTTTATCCGCTCCTAACAACCTAATTTTCTGACTCTGTAATTTTATTTTTTCCATTTTTTTCTTCTCTGCTAGACAAGAAATAAATGGAAAGCCAATCTTCAGATAAACTAATCAGTGCTAATGGATGTTAATGATTTAAGGGGTTTACCTCTCAAAGGGATTTGCATTTTAATAGGTAAATTCCATTTCTTAGTTAAAAAAATATTGAGTGTCTAGTGCCTGTCAGATTAACTTTAACCTAAAATTTCCCAAAACATGCACCATGAAGAAGAGTTCCCCAGTCAACTAAATTTTTAAAATGCAATGCACCAACTTCTGCTTCTGCCCAAGATGAGATAAAAGGGCCTGAATTTATCCTCCTTTCTGAAACAACAATAGAAAAACATACAAAATATATGAAATAATGATTTTCAAGACTTCTCAGCAGGGAACAAAAGGCAATAATTTAGACAGAGCATGAAGGGGAGTCCTAGGAGTACTCCAGCTTACTGCCCTGAGAAAACTTCCAGACTGCAGTGCAGGGAGGGGAAACCCAGGTAGAGCAGAGGAAATGGTGCTGAGGATGTAGGAGATCACCATGGCCTGAGGTCATGGGATGGCATTCAGAGAGAAAACCCTGGACATCTGCAAAGGTCCCGCACGAGTGCACAACAGAGTACAGACCAACACATGCATGTGAGGAAGCTACCCAAGAATGGGGCAAGAAAAAAAACCTGAAAGAATAAGAGAATAGTGCCTGACACATACACAAAGCTGAGAATAGTGACTATTCCCAACAACCAGACTGGAAAACTCAATTCGTGAGGCATTTGGGTAGAATACTTAGCAACGTTGTGCCTTAGTAGTGGAGAATAGTTAGCCTCAGATAAAGCAGTTATGGACCTGCCTAACAAATCATAAAAGCTATGTCTGAAAGAATCAAATCGTTTCCAATACATCCCAGAACAAAGTTCAAGAATAGTTATGCAAGAATATTTAAACAAAAATATTTAGAGCTCAACAAGGTAAAAATCCACAATGTCTGGCCTCCGAATAAAGATATCAAGCATTCAAAGAACCAAGACCCATAGTGAGGAGAATAATCAGTGAATTGAAGGCAATCCAGAACCAGTACAGATGTCAGTTAAAACTAGCAGACAAGAACAAACCAGTTGTCAGAACTTTATTCTATATGTTCAGATAGTGAAGTACAGATATGGAAAATATTTTAAAAGACCCAAATGAAATTTCTGGAGAAAAACTTTACTGACTGAGATTAAATAATAAATGGGATTGACAGCAGATTAGACATAGTAGAAGAAAAAATTAGCAAACTTGAAGATGTATAGTAAGAGAAAATATCCTAAATGAAGCACAGAAAAAGTAGACTCAAATGATAAAAGTATCAGTGAGCTGTGAAAAAAATTCATGTAGCTTAATATGTGCATAATCAGAAAAATATTCAAAGGCATTCTGATTGAGAATTTTTCAGAATGGTTTTTCAAAACAGGATAAATACCAAACAAACAAAAATACTAGAATAGCCTGGTAAAACTGCAGAAATCAAAGACAAAGAGAAAATCTTAAAAGCAGCCAGAGAAAGACACATTACATTTATGAGAACAAAAATAACATAGACAATAGAAATAGAAGCCAGACACACCTGTAATCTCAGCACTTTAGGTGGCCGAGGTGGGTGGATCACTCGAGGCCAGGAGTTGGAGATCAGCATAGCCAACATGGCAAAACTCCATCTCTACTAAAAATACAAAAATTAGCTGGGTGTGGTGGTGGGCCCCTGTAGTCCCAGCTACTCAGGAGGCTGAGACAGGAGAATCACTTGAGCCTGGGAGGTGGAGGTTGCAGTGAGCCACCAAAATTGCACCACTGTACTCCAACCTGGGTAACAGAGTGAGACCCTGTCTCAAAAAAAAAGAAAGAAAGAAATATAAGCCAGAAAAAATATCATTATTAAAGTGTTACACATAGATAAATAAAGTAAATGACTGCCCACCTAGAACTGTATACCCCAAGACAACATCCTTCAAGGTAAAGCCATAATAAAAAAAGTATTCAGATAAACAAACACTCAGATAATTCATTGTTGGCAGAACCATGCAAATAAAATACTGAAAAGAGATCTTCAGAGTGAAGGAAAGTAATTCTGGAAGAAAACACTGTAAAGCAGATAAGGACCGAAGAGTACTGGGCAGGATAATTGTGTGAGTAAATCTATATCAACCTTATCTGATGAAAACAGAAATAAAAATGTCTTGTGTTTAAAATATACATGGAAGTAAAAAACATGAAAGCAATAGCACAAAAGGCTGGAGGAAAGTAAATGAAGTGAGTATTCTAAATCCAGGAAGTGGTAAATATACAAAGTTGACATCGACTCTAACAAATTGAGTTCACATATGGTAATCTCTAGGGCAACCACTAAGATAACAGTACTAAAAGATATAAATAAAAAGCTAATAGACAGAAAAGGAATAATAAAATACACTCAGTAAATACTAAAGAATGTTGGAAAACAGAGAATAGGGACACAAAGGACCCGTGTGAAAACAAAACATAATTGCATGTAGATACAAACCTACATTTATCAGTAATTATTTTAACTGTAAATAGAACATATATTCCAATCAAAACAAAGGCAGTCAGACTGTATTTTGAAATACCACAACTATATGCTACTTACATAGACACAATCTAAATGTAAGAAAACTGAAAGATTGAAAGTAAGAGTTACACCATACGACCACTTACCAAATGAAAGCTGAAAAAGCTCCACTATTAGTAGAAAAAGGAGACTTTAAGGCAAGAAATTCTACTAGAGATAAACATGAAATTTTTGTTATTGAAGCAGACAAATTTAGTTAATAAAACAGGGTCAATTCAACAGGAAGATATAATGATGCTGAAGTTGTACATATAACTTTAAAATAAAACTTCATATAACATATGTAAATAAATAATAAATAAAAATATACAAATAAAATATATTAATATATAATAAACTTCATATGACATATAACTTCAAGATATATAAATAAAAAGTTTACAGAATCAAAAGGAAAATTAGACAAATATGCAAATATGCTAGAAGATTTTATTAGTTTTCTCCCAGTAATCAATAAAACAATTGGATATACAGAACATTTAAATGCTTTTAACAAGCTTGATCTAATCGACATGTATTAAAAATTGTACCCACAAAGTGCTGAATATAAAGTCATTTTAAGTGCCCAAGGAATATTTTACTAAAACTGAATTAATTCCGAGCCATAAAGTGAGTCCCAACAGATTTGTTAAGGATAGAAACCAGAGTATATTCTCTAAGCACTGTAGAAGTAAGCTAGAAAGCAGTATCAAAATCCTACCTAGAGAAACACCAAATGTTTGAAAACTTAACAGTAAACTTCTATGTAACTGAAGGGTGATAAAAGAAATCATACTGGAAATTAGAAAATATTTCAAGCCAAAGCAAAATGAAAATACTATGTATAAGAACTTGTGGGCTGGGTGCAGTGGCTCACGCCTGTAATCCTAGCACTTTGCAAGGCCAAGGTGGGTGGATCACCTGAGCTCAGGAGTTTGAGACCAGCCTGGCGAACATGGTGAAACGCCATTTCTTTCTTTTTTCTTTCTTTTCTTTCTTTTCTTTCTTTTCTTTCCTTTCTTTCCTTTCTTTCCTTTCTTTTCTTTCTTTTCTTTCTTTCTTTCTTTCTTTCTTTTTCTTTCTTTCTTTCGAGATGGAGTCTCGCTCTGTCGCGCAGGCTGGAGTGCAGTGGCCGGATCTCAGCTCACTGCAAGCTCCGCCTCCTGGGTTCACGCCATTCTCCTGCCTCAGCCTCCCCAGTAGCTGGGACTACAGGCGCCTGCCACTTCGCCCGGCTAGTTTTTTGTATTTTTTTAGTAGAGACGGGGTTTCACCATGTTAGCCAGGATGGTCTGGATCTCCTGACCTCGTGATCCACCCATCTCAGCCTCCCAAAGTGCTGGGATTACAGGCTTGAGCCACCGCGCCCGGCCTGTGAAACGCCATTTCTACTAAAAATACAAAAATTAGCGGGGCGTGGTGTCTGGCACCTGTAATCCCAGCTACTCGGGAGGCTGAGGCAGGAGAATCACTTGAACCCAGCAGGTGGAGGTTGCAGTGAGCCAACAGATCGTGCCACTGTACTCCAGCCTGGGCGACAGAGCGAGACTCTGCCTCAAAAACCAACCAACCAAACAAACAAAACAACTCGTGTTCTGTGACTAAAAATAATGCCAAGATGTGAATTTTTTGTTTTAAATGCATATATAGAAAAAGAAGAAAAGAAGAAAAGTTGAGATTAATTAAGCATCTATTTCAAGAAACTAGAAGAAAAAATTTAAAGAAAATTGAAGGAATGTAATAATAAAGTTAAGAGCAGAACTCAATGAAATAAAAAACAAAAATAGACAAAATCAACAAAATAAAAAGTTGTTTTTTAAAAGATTGATAAATTTTTTTAAAAAAGGTTGATAAAGTTGACAAACTCTAACAAGCCTGATCAAGAACAAAAAAATAAAAGACACAAATTTTCAATATGAAGATTGAAAAATGGGAAGTCACTACAGTTCCAACAGATATTTAAAATAAGTTGTAGAGAAATTTAGAAGTAGAAAAATTCTTTGAAAAATACAGCTTACAAAATGGACACAGGGAGAAATAGAAAAACATAAGCAATCTTATTTCTCCTAAAGAAAGTGTATTTAAAATGAAAAACCTCACTTCAAAGATAAATCCAGGTCCAGATAACTTCAACATGAAGTCATCCTTTTAAGAAAGAAATAACACCAATTCTTCTGAAATATAGATATGGAGAAAACATTTTCTATCTCATTTCATGAGGCTAGCATAACCTTGACAAGGATACTACAAGAAAAAAATTACAAAAATAGTAGTAAACTGAACCCTTACTGTATAAGAAGATAGTGCATAATGGCCAAATTGTCTTTATTCAAAGTGCACAAGGTTGGCTTAACATTCCAAAATCAGTTAGTGAAACTCTCCACATTAACAACAGATGAAGACAAAAAGTCATATCATCATCTCCCCAGATGCATTAAAATTATTTGATAAAATTCAACACTTATTCATGATGAAAACTCTCAGTAAATTTGGAATTAAAAGAACTTCTTTAAACTAACAAAGAGTATACACAAAACACCCATGGCAAGCATCCTACTTAACAGTAGTATACTGAGATATTTTCACTTGATTTTGGGAACAGATGAGGATTTCAGCTATCATTATTTCTATATGACATTTTACTGGAGGGTGTACTGCAATAAAGAATGAAAAATCATTAGAGTTATAAGAATTGGGAAAAAGTCTCTAAAAACTATTACCGTATACAGAAAATATGCTTATGTATGTAGAATCTCAAAAAGAATCTACTGATAAACTATGATATTTAATAAGTGGATTTAGCAAAGCCATTGGCTACAAGGTAAGGATGCAAAAGAAAAAAATCAATTGTATTCTTAGATTAGAACAAATAATTAGAAAACAAAATTTTAGGATGATGCCCTTTAATCTAGAAATTGTTTTTCAAGACCCCTATCGCTCTATGAAGCTTTACTAAGAGAAATTAAAGAAGACCTAAATAAGTGGAGGGTTATACCATGTTCATAGATTGGAAGATTCAGTGTTGGATAAAGGTGTCATTTTCTCCCTTAAATTGATCTGTGTAGTCAATGTAATCCCAATAAAAATTTCAGCAGGTTTTTTTTTAATGTGTAGAAATTTACAATCTGATTACAAAATGTATATGGAAATGCTAAGGACAGAAAGTGTCCAAGACAATCTTAAAGAAAAACAAAGTTGAAATAAAGTACTAGCCAGGCGCAGTGGCTCATGCTGTAATCTCAGCATTTTGGGAGGCCGAGGCAGGTGGATCATCAGAGGCCAGGAGTTCGAGACCAGCCCGGCCAACATGGTGAAACCCCATCTCTACTAAAAATACAAAAATTAGCCAGGTGAGGTGGCAGATACCTGTAATCCCAGCTACTCAGAAAGCTGAGTCAGGAGAATAGCTTGAACCCAGGAGCTGAGGTTGCAGTGTGCTGAGATCATAGCACTGCAATCCAACCTGGGTGACAGAGTGAGACTCGGTCTAAAAAAAAAAGAAAAGAAAAGAAATAAAATACCAGATATTAGGAAGTATCATAAAGCTACGTTAATTTAAAACGGTGTGATCTTGGTGGCTAGTAGACCATCAGAACAGACTAAAAAGTCTGAACATACATATTTAAATCCACTGATTTACAACAAAGCTGACATTGCAGTGCAGCAATTATTAGAAAGTTCTGACATGCTGGTAATGTCCTATATATTTATCTGGGTAGGAAGTCCATGGGTGTGTTCACTTTGTTGAAATTCATTCAACAAAGAAAAGTTCAAAAGCTAATTCAGGTATTTTGCTTACGGAACTAATTTTCATGCTTGGCAGAATGACTAAAAAGGTTGATGTGACCCCCAACTACTTACTCCACGTCCTTCTGCCTGTAAGATGATGTGAATCTGAGACTGTAGCTGAGACATTTAAAGCTTACTGTTGTTTGTGGCTCTGTTTAAACTGACTTGCTCCATCTCCCTCAGTTGCACACTAGGCAAGTTTTTGCATTAATTTGGATTGCTAGCGTTCTGTAGCCTGGCCTCATGCTTGAGGCTGCCAACCCACACTAATAAAGGACAGCATGAAGAGCAGCTTAGAATTATCTCTTCCTTCTTATATAAATCTGCAGTGGCAAAGAGCTACCCTTCTCAACACAGATCTTTCTGCTGAGAGTAAAAGTGTAGCCCCCCAGCCCAGGTTACAGCTTTTAATGGGAACTGGCTCCATGTTATAATAAAAGAACTAATCTTTGTTGTGTGCATCCTATGCTCCAGGAGTTATTCCAAGTACTTTATATATATTAACTTATTTAATAACATAACAATTCTGTGAGGTAGGAAGTATTATTTGCCCCATTTTTCAGGTTAGAGACTAGAGGCATAGAGCGGCGAGGAATCTGTCAAAGATTACTCAACTAGAAGCAGTGAAGCTGAGCAGTAGGGTTCTTTCTAGAGCTCTTTGTTATAGGACTAACAGGTTTGTATGCCCACTGCCCAGTAACAGACCCATTACACTGAGTGAGCAGGGTTTTCAGCAGAGAAAAAGTTTAATGATTGCAGAGTATTGTGTGAGGAGATGGGAGGAGAACCCCAAATCTGTCTTCCTGAGGAGTTTTGAGCTGGGGCTTTTAAGGGGACTGTGGAAGGTGAAGGGTTTGAAAACTGAGGTTGTTGGTTGGTTGGGGCAAGAAGGAGGAAATCACGGGGATGCGGAAGCTGCATCCATGGTGAGTTAGCTCCTTGTGGGCCCTTCAGGTCAATTGAGTCAGTTGTTACATCAATTTGCAGGACCTGAAGGACTATCTCAAAGGGAAAATGTAACATTTCATAATGTTCAAGTTGTTATCTAAAGAGCTGTTCAGGAGAACTACAGTCTAAGGTCTACATGATTCTAAGACCATAGGCACCAGAAAGCTTTGAGGAAGCAAGGTAGAGAGTAGTCTCGCTTAATGATTAATGTGGAACATGCTGCAAGCTTAGTTTATTTTTGTTACTCCCCCTCCCTCCTTCTCTAATTAATTTTATAAAGTTTATAGAGGCAGTTTCACTTTGCTCTTTTCAAACACACTGTATAATACTTGAGCAATAAATGTCATGCTACACATGGCCTTAGTTTCTTCAGTTTCAGAAGCTCCAGAAGACTTGTTGCCTGAAGATTCTTCTCTACAGAACCCAGCTCTTTGTGAGAGGCTGGCTGTGCAGCAGAAGGAAGCCCATGAGATTCAGAACCTCAGGCTCGGCCAGGAGGAGCATCTCTTCTTCCTCTCTTGCCTCTTCCTGATGGTGGCTGCTGAGTAGCAGAATTGTAGATTTTGTTTGATTGTAAAAAATAAAAAGTATTACAGAGAAATGCAATCATCAGCAAATTAAGGTTGGAGCAACAATGACAAACATTTTAAACACACACACACACACGCACACGCACACACACACACACACAGAGCTTTTCTTACTGCCTGATGCTCTTCCAGCTCTCACCCTGTTCCTTGCTCCAGAACCACCATTTTCTGAGCTCTCAGCAGTAAACTTAATAAAGATTGATATCAATGACAAATTCTGTCAACTTCCATGCTGCAAAACTTAGTCACTGTGCAAAATGGACCAAGGAAAATAAATAACCCGAGGAATGGTGGAGTGTGTAAATATTGATGTGGATGCTGGGCGCAGGGAAGCTGGATGAAGCAAAACAGAGCTTAGTGATGGCTTGTTCCTGCACCCTGGTTGAATGCAGAAAAGTCTTTTTCGTGGTGATTTTAATCCCCTGGCATTATTTTCTGGGTGGGAGTGTATGTTGTAGGTGAAATTGTAAATTCTTAGATTCAAAAAAACCATTCTAGAAAGGGCATATTTTTTAATATGCCCTTAAATAAAAACTTACTGTTACGAAAATAGTGCTGTATATAGAAAAATATAAAAAAAGCAGGAAAAATAGAATAATAAAGACTACCCGTAATTCTGCCACCGAAACTGCTATACTAGTAGTGAGCATTTTCCAGAACTTTTTCCATGCCTACGTACACATTTCTTAATTCCTAAGATGCAAATTTTCCAAAGTTTGGTATTTTTGGAATCAGTTTAAATATGTGAGTACATATAATATGATAGTATTTCCTTTCATCTGAAAAAACTGTTGTTAAGCTAATAGTGTTTCATACAAATAATGACATTTTAAAATTAAGGAAATATGTGGGTATTACATATTTGTAAAAATATTATTAAGTTATACATACAATGTTTTCCATTTTTACTGTGATAAAGTGTACATAAATGGCAATATGTATAATAGTAAACATAAATTTTACCATTGGGTTTTTTTGTTTTTTTGTTTTTTTTGAGACGGGATCTTGCTGTCATCCAGGTTGGAGAGCAGTGGCGTGATCTCAGTTTACTGCAGCCGCAACTTCCTGGGCTCAAACGATTCATCCACCTCAGCCTCCCAAGTAACTGGGACTACAGTCATATGCCCTCACACCAGACTAATTTTTGTATTTTTGGCAGAGATGGGGTTTCACCACATTGCCCAGGCTGGTCTCGAATTCCTGGACTCAAACAATCCGCCTGTGTTGGCTTCCCAGAGTGCTGGGATTACAGGCATAAGCCAACATGCCTTGCCCATTGTAACAACTTTTAAGTGTACAATTCAGTGGCATTGAGTACATTCACAATGTCATGTAACCATCGCCACTGTCTATTTCTAGAACTGTTTCATCATCCCAAACAGAAACTCTCTGCCCATTAAACAAGTTCCCATTCTTCTCTCTCTCCAACTCTTGGTAACTTCTATTCTACTTTTGTCTCTATGAATTGAATGGTTCCTCATATAAGTGGAATTATACAGTATGTGTATAGCTGATTTCACTCAGCATAATGTTTTCAAGGTTAATCCATGTTGTAACATGTAGCAGAATTCCATTTCTTTTTTTAAGGCTAATATGTCACATTTTGTTTATTAAGTCATTTGTTGATGGACACTTGAGTTGTTTTTACCTTTCAGCTGTTCTGAATAATGCTGCTATAAATATTGGTGTACAAGTATCACTTTGAGACCCTGCTTTCAATTCTTTTGGGTATATACCTAGAAGTGGAATTGCTGGATCCGGTGGTGATTGTATGTTTAACTTTTTGAGGAAGTGCCATACTTTTTCCACGTGGCTGCCTCATTTGACATTCTCATCAGCAGTGCACAAGGGTTCCAAGCTCTCTGCAGTCTCAACAGTGCTTGTTATTTTCCTTGTTTAATAGTAGCCATTCTACTGAATGTGAAGTGCCTGTACCTACTATTTGGAACCTGCTTCTCCTGGTTAATGACATACCCTGAACATCTTTCCATGTCAGGTAATAGTCTTCTACAATCCATATGAATTGTCATTTTAAAGGAGTTATATTATTCAGCTGTATGTATGAACATGCATACTTTCCAAAATAATCCTCCATTGTTAAATATTTAGGTTGCTTCCAGTTTTTTTCCTATTCAAAATGATGATGAAATAAATACTTTATGGCTATGTTTTGCACACATGCTTAGTTATTTCAATGGTATAAATGTACAGATAGGCTACTGTTGAATCAGATAGGAATGTGTGAGGCTTTTAATTCATAATTCTAAATTGTCTCCACTTAGTTTGAAATGGAAAAAGTCAAGAGTCCTTCAGTGAAGAATCACCCACACTGCCACCGCCAACCCCAAAGATTTAACTGGAACACATTTACACTTACGAGGAAAAGAGAAACTGGTATGAGAATTTGGTCAATAACATAAAAATTGTATCAGTCAGCTCTTTGGCCAGACGACTTGACAATTCTGGAAAGATGAAATTCTTTCTAATTTTTTTCATCTTGGATCTGGGGAAAAACTTCTTTTCAGAGAAGGATGATTACTTTCTTTCTAACCTGATTTTTGTATATCTCATCTGCCATTCTTGCCCGGGATGTGATAGGAAAATGAAAAGAAAATAGAGTAACAGCAGACACTCCGCCAAAGAGTTCCTCTAGCAGTTACTTGTACTTGAAATTCTAGAGAATTTCTATGCAATGTCTATAGAAAAAAATGAAAAAAATTCAATTGGTATGTCTAAATTAGTGCATATGATGTGCCAAATCTCTGCTGTAGAAATTCTCCAGAGAGTTTTCTTCTCTCTGAGAAACTGGGTGATTTTACCAAAAGCATCCTATTTTATCCCTCATTGCTTGCTAGGGCAGATGCTGCAGCACTGACCTGGCAGCAGGTATGTGAACAGCCATCCTAGGTAATTAGAATGACTTGCTCTGGCTAAGTCACCTCAGTAACAACCATGGCCTAATCATGTGCCCCCCAAATCAGTGCCTCTCAGGCTTAGTTGTGCATCAGAATCACCGAGGGCTGTTAAAACACAGATTGCTGGGCCCCACACCGAGAGGTTCTGATGCAGTAGGAGTGGAGAGGGCCTGAGAACCTGCATTTCTAACAACTTCCAAGGTGCTGCTGGTTAAGAGGCTGCAATATGAGAACCACTGCCTTCATTGATAACACCTTGCACCCTTCTCCCTCCGAATAGCTCTGGATGATTATTTAGGTGAGGGATTAAAAGGAAGGAAGCTAAAAGATAAACAAAATAACTATATAAATCGTGATAGTCATGATAAAAAGTTCGCCATGCTAGTGTCACAGGATCATTTGGGGTGTCACAGAGGCCGGAAACCTCTGTGGCTGGTGACACCTGTGCCTGAATTTTGCTTGGGCCCACTGGGTTTGTTCTGCCCACTCATCCTTGCAGACTGCGCTCGGCTCATGATACTGGCCTGGTTCCCATGCCTGCCAATGGAGACTGTGTGGAGCAGCGAGGGGTGTGTGAGCAAGTGTGGGGTCTGGCCACTGTGCAGTCAGACATGCCAGCTACTGCAGCAGGGCAGGCAGCTCCAGGTGCCAGCATGGGTACTGGCTCTCTGCGAAGCTGCAGCTGGACCGAGTGCATCACAAGCAGCTTCCACAGTTGGCAGCTGGGAACACAGTGGCACCCAGAAGCTTGGAGATGCCAGGAACTGTGGGGCCCCAAAGAGGACGTCCCAGCCCTGGCTCAGGCAGCTCCCAGGTCTTGGGTCCCCAAAGGGCCACAGCTCTTCTTTTTTTCTCTTTGCCCGCAATGTGACAAGCAAGATGCATATCTCAGTCCTGTTGGTGTTGCAGCTCTTTCAGCCTCACCATTCGGCAGGTCCCAAGTTCTTGTCCTGAGACCAGGAAGAATAAGGTATGCAGACAATTGGAGGGTGAGGAAGATGAAGAGGAGCTTTATTGAGTGATAGAACAGCTCAGAGGAAACCCACAGTGGGTAGCTCCTTTCCACAGCCAAGGTGTCCCAATGAGTGTTCAGCTGCTAGCAGAGAGGGTAACTCCTCTCTGCTAGGCAAGTCATCCTGACAAATGTTTAGCTATCAGTAGAGAGGGTAGTGCCTCCCGGTAGCTGGTCCTCCCGTCGTCTGCAGCTCTCAGCGGAGGAGAAGAGTGGGTGGCTCCTCCCTGAAGCCAGGTCATCACGATGTGGTCTCTCTGTGCTCTCTGTAGCTAGTCATCCTGACATCTGCAGCTCTAGCAGAGAGGAGGCCCTGGAGTGGGTAGCTGCTTTCTGCAGCTGGGCATCCCAATGTCTGCTCGGCTCTGGCTGAGCCCAGGGCTTTATGGGGCTCAAAGGGAGGAATTACATGCCAATTGGTCCAGAGGTGGCCATGGGTGGACCCAGAAAAGGCACCACAAGTTCCCACTCTGGTCTGCTGGACTGGCAGCCCAGCCCCCAGTCTTTAGGCTCTCCCTGGCCTGAAGGTGGGGCCTCACTGGGTACCCACCCTCCTCTGCCCAGGATCCTGTCTGCCTCCTGCTGCCCTCCATGGTGCCCAGGCTGCTCGTGCCAAGGGGCACCTGCAGGCCAGTGTCAGGCTGTCTTCAGCTCCACCTTGGCCTTTCTCTTGTGCTTGCCAGTGCCCAAAGTCCAGAGGGGGCCAAGGCAGCAGGGGTCTGGTGTCAGCGCTGCCCTGAGCACGTGCACTCCTGGCCGGACTGAGACAACACCTAGGCTTGGCTCCACATTGCTCTGAGATTGGAGCAGGTGCTGACAGAGAACCCAGGCAGCAGAAGTAGGCACTCCCAAGCCTGCAAGGGCAGGGGGGTTGGTCTTCTTAGGCCCCCAAGGGTACAGGGAGACTCGGGTCCACAGCCCTGACTTGGACAACTGTGGTCACACTTAGGAAGGTGGAGCTTCTGTCTGCTGTGTGGAGCAAGAGGCCCAGGTCTACAGCTGCAACTTGAGTGGCTGCAGCTGCACCCAGGAGGGCAGGCTTGCCCCTGCTCCTGGGCCTTGAGAGCACAGGGATGCCTGAGTTGTGGCTTGGGTGGCTGCAGTGGCACCTGGGGAGCTCCCACCCCAACTTGGAAGGCTCCCACTAGCTCCACAGAACATGTAGCCCCAGCAGTACCTCCCTGCTGCAGCCAGTGTGATTTCAGCGGCCGCTCCGGACAGCCCGCTGCCATCACAAGGGCTACAACTATGTTTCATTCATGAGATTTATATTTTTTTTCCCCAAGGAATTGCTGGAGTTCTCTTTCTTTGAATTGGTATCAACTGACAACAAGCTTCTCTGGACAGGGATAGAGATGGCAACCTAGATCACTAGCAACTCTGATGATTGAAATTTTCACTGCGCTTACTTTGGTGGCTTTAGTGACTTATATTTATATGATATGCATAAAACAGCACAGGTAGATGGCTTAAGATATTTTCAATTCCGTATATTGTAAGACCCCAAATAAAATATATAGTCTTTGAGGCAAGGAGCCTATTTTCTATCACTTCAGGGCACTTAGCATCTAGTCAGCATTCAATATATGTTATTAATCAACTCAAGATTGATTAATCAACTCAAGGGAGTTCATATACAAGGCTCACTGGAACTATTAAAATATGTGACAAGGAAATACTTAGGAAGGTATAGGAGGCATGGTAAAACTGTGCCTCACAGGGTTAAATGGACCAAAGAACAGGGCTAAAAGGGATTTTGGTGATTAACAAAATGTATGAGCTTGTTTATAAGATGTCCACTTGCTAAACCAAAGGGCTAGTTAAAACTAGCCAGAACCAATATGGCTAGCTGGAGCTTGTGCAAAGGAGATTAGCTTGTTAGCTGGGTGACCTTTGACATCGTAGCCTAAATTTCCAGCACATGTTTTATACCAGTCCCCAACCCCTGAATTTACACATGTGACCTGTGAAGGATAACTGTATGCCCAAGAGAATTTCCTAACTTCCCTTTCCTTTCCACCAGTCCTTAACCACCCCCTAAATCCTCCTCCTAAAGCTGCTGACCTTAAATATACTACTTGTGAGCTGAGATGAGGAGATAGATTTGAACCCATCTCCTATCTTCTTGTTTGGCTGCCCTGCAATAACCCTTTCTTTCTAAAAATCTCAGCACTTCAGTGACTGGGTTTCTGCCATGCATGGTCAAACAGACCCAGCTGGGTTGTGTACCACTGGTAGACTATTACATGCCCTCACACGGTCCCTTCTATGCTGATACAGGACTTGGCCATGGGACTTGCTTTGGCCAATGAAACAGCAGCAAATGTGACTAAACAGAAGCTGGATGAGCACTTACACACTGGGACTTGTCCTCTCGAAATGCTTCCTCTTGGAAGTCATCTGCCATTCTATAAAGAAGTTCCAGCTACATCACTGAATGATGAGCAACCACATAGAGAATAAGAGGCTGTCAAGGATATGTAAGTCTCAGTGAACTTCTAGGTAAATGCACCTGACGAGTGACCTGAGGTATTGCACTTTGGTGCTGAAGAACTGCCAGCTGAGCCCTGCCAACCACCAACTCTTAAATAATGGGAGGATATTGTTATCAAGCAATAGACAACTGAAACAGAAAGAATACAAAAGCAGAATATATTAAAATCTAGAAAATAATTCAATAATTACATATGAGATCCCCCCCCCCGGGAATTTCTGCTTTTGTGATACTTGTAGGATAGTCTTATGCTGAAATCTGAGAATAAAAATTCAAACTAAATGTCAAGAAAATTTTAGTCATTTATTAATTCCCTCAACAGTCTTTTGTTGACCTTCTGTTATGAGCCAGGCTCCGTGTGAGTAGAGAAGACAGGGAAGGGGAGAGAGATGAGGGAGCTCATTTCACCCCAGCACAAGGTGCTAAGTGTTGTGAAGGACGGCTGGGGAGAATACAGCGGAGAGTGGAAGGGCAGAGCTGAGGGAACTTCCCAGAAAAAGGTGGCCCCAGAGGGAAAGATTTTGCTGGCTAATGACTTTTATGGAACCCTAACTTGGGATGATTTAATTCCAGGTATCTTTATGAAACTTAAGATTTAAAGAAGACAAATGGAGAGTTAGATAAGGAGAGACAAGCATTTCTTATTTATTTAAAGGTTCCAAATACAACTCTTTATAAGATATGAATGATTCGTCTTGGCTCCCTTAAAGCACATCCTGGACACATGGCCAAGAAACTGCTTCCTTCAATCACCATGACAGAGTGCCTCATGTAACAATGTTCTGCCCTTCCCCTCCCTTGCCCTACCCACACCCATCCTCACACATGCTCCTCCCTGCCCCTGACACTGACAACCTAGCAATCACTAGGAGAAAAGCCTGGCATGTGTGGGAGCCACCCTCAGAGAAGCTGTCCCGAAAGAGAGGTGCTAACTAGGTGAAGACATATGACTTTCTGAGCACTATTTCTTAATACTAATGGAGGGAGATTGTGGCATGGAGCCAGGAAACAGAAAAGGCATGAAAAGAAGAACTAATTTGGAGCTGGCGGGGTGAGTGTTTTCTGGCTTATTTAAAAACGTAGATACAGAATTCAAACAGGGAAGAGGAATCTGACTACCAGATGGAGATAGGATGTCAACAATGGAGTCGACAATGGCCAGGCATGAAGGGATATAGTTTGACATCAGGGAAGCCATATAAAGAATACTGCTTGGTGGATCGGGTGGGTTCATCTTATATTCAGTGTTTCATTTCCACTTAAATGCCTTGGAAGCAGAGGTTGAGGTTACTGACTTGGCCCCATATTAAGGAAAAATCATAACCCAGGCCTTCAGAGACCTTCCAGGCTACAAGGGAAAAAGTCAAACATGTGGCTAATGGGCATATATAAGGATCTTCACTGAACACGGACTTTTGAATGTCTATGATGTAGCAAGCACTGTGCTGGACACCACATAAGCCAGAGTCCCTTCCCTCAGGGAACATCCCTTAAACATGGCAAACCTATGGAGGTGTGCCAGGACAAGGGTACTCAGAAGGGTGGTATGGTGTACTGGGAAGCTCACAGACCACCTTGCTTTGAGTGCCTCTCAGCCACTCTCTTGCTCTGTGATTTTAGGGAAGTCCTTGAACCTCTCTGAGCCTGCTTCCCTCTCTGCAGATCAGTGATAATGAAACCTACCTTGCTGTTTCATGTTGAGGAATCACTGCGGGAAGGTAAGGTCATAACAATTTGTCAGAAGGAGAAGGAAGGTCAAAGCTTTGTTGAAGAGCTTTACGCTATTGGCCAAATGGAAACATAGAGCCCTGCATGTGGTAGCTCTCAGGAGACATGGTTGCCTCATGGATAAAAATGTGAGAATTAGAAGAATAGAAAAAGCCAGCAGGGAAACTTAGAGGAAAGCGTCAGAGAGAACAAGGATGTTGTCTGTCTCTGGTATAATTGTGTAGAGCCTGGGATTCATTGCTAGTGACGTTCCCTGGCTTCTCCCTCAGTGTGACATCACGTGCTCTGTGATGTTTATTGCACTGCATTCCAGGGATGCTGCATGGAGTCATGTCCAGTGTCAGAAACCTTGGAAAATAGTCCTCGGTTTAATTTTAACTTTTTATATAAACAGTGACCTAATTTGAGGAAGGCTCAGTCTGGCCAGGCATCCCCGCTCCCACATTTCCTCCTCTTCACTCCCTCCTTCTGCCCTTAGTCAAACCGTCTCGCCTTCATCTCCCATATGGACTTTGCAAACAAGCAAGGGGGATGTGTGAGCTCAGCTAACTTGAAAAGAGAAGACGTGTGCCAGCGAAGCAAAACACTTCAGCCAAGTCATGCACCTCTGCAGGAGGGAGCCACCTCCTCAGCTCTCATCGTGAAATGTTATCTTACCAGGGCAGATGGAAGTACAGGCAGAGCACTCCAACGCAACACAAACAGCCGCCTGTCCAGAAGAGAGCCCTTTCTCTTCCCCCCAGTCCCAGCTCCAGCTGTATTTTTTTTTTTTTTTCTTTCTTTCTTGAGCAATAGGTCAGGTTCCCTCTGTATGCTTTGTGCAAATTAAGTGAGCTGTGAGTGCTGCCTGGGGCTGAAGGAACTACCCTCTGGTCTATGGTTCATCCTTCCTTCACTCCAACCACCACTAAGGGAGCTGAGCCCTCCCTGCCCGAATGCACAGATGGGCAGCCCCTCTGAAAACACAGAGGAATATGAAATGACCCTTCTAATTACCCAGGTGCAAGCAGAGGAGCTAACCATCCCACTGGGAGCCCACCCATGAGTGATGAATTCCAGTGGCTGAGCCCAGTGTGGGGGGAACAAGACAGAGGCTAGGGTAGAGGAAGTCTCAAGTGGACACAGTGGGTGGGAGGGAGGGATGCATGAGGGGACACGCAGGATGTCCTGACAGGTTTTAACCCAGCAGCATGAATCCAGGTCTGAGCTCAGCAAATGTTTTCTGTAAAGGGCCAGATAGTAAATAATTTGTACTCTTTGTGGGCCATCGGTCTCTGTCTACTCAACTCTGCCATTGTAAGGCAAAAACAGCCACAATCAGTAAATGAACAGGCGTGTCTGTGTTCCAATAAAAGATGGTTTACAAACAGGCAGCTGCTGGATCTGGCCCACTGGCTATAGTTTTCTGACTAAAAGATCTAAAAGAACACCCTTTCCCATTGACTCTGTCCATGTTTCCATACAGCTAACAATATCCTGGAGAGACCAGTTTGCTGCCCCATTCCCCAAACCTTTATGTGCCTCTGATTTCTACACCCTGTTACTCTCTCTGCAAAAACCCCCAAATGCTGGATCTGGCTATTCACCTGGACAGAATGGCCTCCTTCAGTGAAAGTCAGCAGGGATGGTGAATTCAGATTTCCTGATTTCATTGACAAATTCCTCACCACTGGCAGGAATGGGAAAGACAGACATTGAAGGTGCTGAAACCCACCCCTGTTGTCAGTTCAGGAGTCAGGTAAAAACATTCCTTGAGCAATTTGATTTAGAATTATAGAGCCTCCTATTTTCTAATCCTTCTCTTTTTCCAGGTCCGATAATCTGAATATTGGCACTTCTACTTTATTCTCCGTATTTCTTACCTTTTCTTTTTTGTTTTCTATTACTTCATACGTTCCTCATGCTTTCTAGAAAAGCTCCTTAGTCTAATATTGCAACCCATAAGTTCCTTCGGCTATACTCCCTCTACCATTTTCCCCATTCATTGCTATGTTTTGATTGGTTTTGTTTTTTTGTTTGTTTGTTTGTTTTGAGTCAGGATCTTGCTGTGTTGCCCAGGCTAGACTCAAACTCTTGGGTTCAAGGGATCATTCTGTCTCAGACTCCCAGGTAGCTGGGATTACAGGTGTGCACCACCATGCCTGCCATTGAGATCTTTAATCAAGTGTGAGACCCGGTGAAATGGTTAAGGGCTGGACACAGAGATAGATTACTTGTGTTCAAATCCCAGCTCTGCCTATAATTGCAGACAAGTTACTTAACCTTTCTGTGCCTTAATTCCCTCATCTGCAAAATGGGCTTCATAATAGCCCCTGTCTTATTCTAGTGAGTATATAAATGAGCAATGTTCACAGAGCACTGGGGAGAGCAGCATAGTTGAATCCACATTATTTTCAGACCTAGTGCTTCCAGTTCTTTATTCCTACAATTTCTTCCCAGTATTTTATATTGATGTTACCTTCCCTTATTTCTTCACTCATATTAATCAGAATCCATTTGAATCCCAACTCTTGCAATACTTCTGCACAGTTTGTGGCCCTTTTCAGCAGGAGTACTCAGCAGGAGCAGGGTTGTGCCCAGGTGAACTTGCAGTCCCCCAGAATACCACTGAGGGGTTCCAGTGCTGCGCATCCCAGAGGGCCACAGGAGGGGCAGGGCATAAGCCCCAGGGCAGGGTGGGAGCCCAGCCACCCAAGACACTGTCCGTCACTCACCAGAAACCTCTGTGGGGAAGTTTAACTTGAAACCCTTTAGAGTGATTCAGCACGTGTAGGTGGCCGTCTCCAAGGTGGCCACCCACCAGCCTGGGGGCTAAGAGTGAAGGTTAGCGGGATCCTCAGTGCAGCTGCTCAGACGCCCTCTATTTTCATCAACTCCCCCTTCCATAAGAGTTTCTTCTGCCAGATATGAGTGCTGCCTCACCCCCACACCCTCAGACAATAGAACACCAGCACCAAGCCACTGTAGCCATTTCTGTGCTGGGGAAGTCAAGGCTTGTCCTCAGGCAACTCCTGGGTGGAGCAGATGTGGGGACACCAGAGCAGAATTTGTAAAGCTGACTTCCAGCCTCTTCTCCCAAGACGGCTTTGGGCCTCTTCCCTCAGCCCCCAGCTGTAGCCACTACATCCCCTGCCCCACGCCAGACAAGCTGCTGTCACTCCAGAGATTTCTCAAGATTTTGGGTTGTTGCAAGTGTTGTCAGTTCCTGGAATTCATCTTTCCCTCTTGCTTCTATGGCTTCTCAAGGGTTGATTTTGGCAGCAGGAGCCTATACGCTGTGCTAATTCTCCATCTCAGGAAGAAACAGAATCATGAAGTCTAAAGAAACTGAGGTACTATCCAGCTTTCTGTCCTAGGTATCACTCTCCTATGATTGTCCAAATAAGATGTCATTTGGGCCGGGCACAGTGGCTCACACCTGTAATCCCAGCACTTTGGGAGGCCAAGGTTGATAGATCAAAAGGTCAGGAGTTCGAGACTAGCCTGGCAAATATGGTGAAGCCCCATCTCTACTAAAAATACAAAAATTAGCTGGGCATGGTGGCAGGTGCCTGTAATCCCAGTTACTCAGGAGGCTGAGGCAGGAGAATTGCTTGAACCCAGGAGGCAGAGGTTGCAGTGAGCCAAGATCACACCACTGCACTCCAGCCTGGGTGACAGAGCAAGACTCCGTCTCAAAAAAAATAAATACATAAATAAAAGATGTCCTTTGGTCTCTGCTTCAAAAGCCCCACCAATAGAACACACATGCATGAAGGGATGGGCCTTCTTATTTTTTGCACTTTTTACTGAAAAATATCATACATACAAAAAAGTATATAGGTCATACGCTTGACAGACTTTCACAAAGAGAACACACAGAAATATTCTGCACTGAAATCTAGGAACTTTACAGGTAGGCTTGTTCATTTAATATGTCTAGCTGCTGTAAATGAGAGCTATCACAAGAGCATCCTTGTTATAGCAAAGAGTTCCATTTCTATAATTTCCACCAACTGTTTCAGTACTATGAAGTTACACAAAGTAAGTGCAATATTTTCTTTAAAAAACAAGCAAACAAAAAAACTTTCTTAGAGCCAGATGTGGTGGCTCATTCCTGTAGTCCCAGCTACTTGGGAGAACCTTTTGAGCCCGGGAGTTCAAAACCAGCCTGGGCAACAGAGTAAGACCCCATCTCTAAAGAAAAGTTTTCTTTTTTTTTTTTTTTTTTTTTTTTTTACTTTTAAGCCCTTAAAGTTACATATTTGTTTCCCCATGAGAAATCTTTTTTGTCCCCCAACTTATATAATCTTACTTCTTTCAGCCAGTTTTGCTGTAACAAGATGGTACTACAATGATGAAATATGAAAATCTACAGGGTGGGAGGACTGACAGGCAAAAAGATGTTTGGAGAACAGATGTTTAGGGACAGAAAGTGACTTTCTGGGATAGTAACAGCTGTATGAGAAGAAAAATAGAAACAGGATGGTGTCGGCTAGCAACAGCAACCCAGTTCTTTTCTGCTGAGTCACGCTGGAGGGTTTGGTTCCCTGACCTGAGCCTCCCAGGTGGACAGACACCGTGTTCAGAGAAAGCAAGAGATACCAGCAGGAAGAGGTCTTTCAGAGGGCCTGACACGAGGCAGTGGCAGCCCAAGAAACCAGGGCAGTGCAATCAGAACTGACAGCAGGGAGATGACAGCTTATCTGAGGTGGCACTGAGCAAATGTCCTAGACACTTCCAAGATTCAGCCAACCCTCACCTGAGACTTAACTATAGAAGCAAGTGCCCTCCAAGTTCTCACTGACAGCCAAGGAGAAGGAATAAAGCATTAGGTGTTGAGGATGACATGGATGAGAATTGCAGATTGAGATAACTGAGGAATTGATGCTTGGTGTCAAGATACAATAGAAATGCTTATGCGGACAAGATGAAGCATGAGCCTGGGGCCATGGGAAGGGACTGGGCTAAGTGGGTGTGGAAAGTGAACATATTAAACAGGAATCATTGGACATGCCTTAGGAAAATCAAGGCCTTCTTCTCTTTCTCCTCCTCCTTCCTTTTCTTCTGTATTAGTCCATTTTCATACTGCTATGAAAAATACCCAAGACTGGGTAATTTATAAAGAAATTCTTTATAATTGTAAATTATAAAGAAAATGAGGTTTAATGGACTCATAGTTCTACATGGTTGGGGAAGCCTCACAATCACAGTGGAAGGTGAAGGAGGAGCAAAGGCACGTCTTACATGGTGGCAGGCAAGAGAGTGTGTGCAGGGGAACGGCCCTTTATAAAACCATCAGATTTCATGAGACTTATTCACTGTCATGAGACCAGCATGGGAAAATCCACTCCCATTATTCGATTACATCCCACCAAGTACCCCCATGACACGTGGGGGTTATGGGAGCTATAATTCAAGATGAGATTTGGGTGGGGACACAGCCAAACCATGTCATATTCCCTAAATACTGGGTGAATGTAATACAAGGTATGGAAAAAGAACCCCTGAACTTGCATGGTCTCAACTATGCATAATATCTGTGCATACATTTATGTAGGTATTTTATATGTTCTTTTGTATACTGTTTTCCTCTTCAATTTAAGTGTTGTTCTTTGTGTGTACAGAAAATCACTGAAAATGAAAGTGGTGTGATTGATCTATTCCATGTACAGAAACTACATGTCTTATGTCTTTGTTACTAGGATAGGTATTTATAGCTTCTCCTGGATGGATGCTTCTAACCTTTGGTCTTCTGGGTTGTAGTCACTTTTGCTCAGACATCATTCATCTGTTTCCTGTAGCTATGAGCTTAACTTGTTGCCTGTGGCTGTTTTCCCCTAGCATTCCATAGCCAGACCACACAATTTAAAGCATAATGGCACTGGCTGTGGAGTGTCCAAAAAGACCACCAGAAGAAAAAATGTTGGTTAAGCAAAGCTAGGTTTTTATAGACTTACTGCAATAAGAGAGAACATCAGCTTGATCTAGATACAGAATCCAGTAGCATCTCAGAAGAGAGAAGTCAGGGGAAGATTATTTAGGGTTTTAGGGCCTAGGCTGGGTGATTCTTAGGTGGGTATTGAAAGGCAGGGAACTGGTTGGGATTGGGCAGAATTTATGGTGCCATAGCTTTGGATTGGTAGGCACCACAAGGTGAGAATATAAAAGCGAGCTTTGATGAGTGACCCGTTAGTCCTGATACGTCAGCAGTTTCAGTAGCTCCACAGTCTTATTTTCCAGGAGTGGGTATTCACTGGAGCAAGTAGCTGAGTTGTTTTTGCCTGATCTCAGCATTGTTCAACAAAAAACCTATTCTTCATCCCAGAATTGTTTAGCACAGGAACAAGAAAATACGTTAGTTTCGGTTCTTATGGAATTATAAAATTTGCTTAACTACAACTTAAACATGCAGAGAAAATATGGTTTTATTATTTTTCCTATAACTGATATGCTTTTATGGGTGAGCTGGTTAGTGCGGAAGTAGCAGCAAAGCTGATGATGCAGTCATTTAAATAACCCCTTTAATGGATACCCAGCCTCTTTAAGTGAAAATGCACAATCATTCCAATTTTTCACACTTCTACTTTTCTCTGCAGCTCCTCTCCCAGATAGTTTCCTGGTATATAGGGGAAGGGATGTGACTTATGTGTCTTCTTATAGAAGGAAGAATAGACAGGTCAAGGTCCAGGGCCTGGTTCCTGGAGTCTCTTGCTAGCCACTTACCCCACTGGAGTTCATAGCTCAAGTTCACAGCCAGGATAATACTTGTTCTGGTTTCTCTCACTTGGTCAGGCCTGACAGCTCTCTCTGGTGACTTTATCTTCCCTCAGCTATAGCCATTTGTAACACACTCTGATTCCTCATTCAATTCTCCAGCCTAGACAATCTATTTCCTGCCATAGAGGCCCTCACGTTAGACCAGCTGACTCTATTCTAAGCTTCTCTACTGTAGAAATAAACGAAGACCAACCAAATGAGAAAAGCAAAGGCTATTTATTCAGAGCTTTCTATAGCAAGGGAGTCTGCCACTGTCACTTTTGGCAGCAATGCAAAGGCGGGCAGAGGAGTGGAGGAGCCTTAGGGTGGAATGAAGGGAAGGCTTCAGGTGTATGCTGATTGGAGATTGCTGGCGTGGGAAGCTGGAGGCGGCTGGCTCACTAGGAGGCAGGACATCCTATGTGATTGCTTAGGGGTGAATATTTGCCTTTCTCTGGTTGGCCCTACATTGGAAGCATGTATAAAACTTAGGGAAGCCGTCCATTAGTCATAAAGTTCTGATGATTTTTTGCAGATTATTACAGAAGTTACTATTCAGCTTCATTGATTGTTACTAGAGACAGCAATCTGGCTTCCTGCAAGTCTGACTTCAGGCAGACTGGCTTCCTAGGCTGGTTATTGTAGATAAGGGGGGTGTTATATAGATAAGGTAGGCAGACTCCTGCAGATTGTGGGTCAGAGTTCCTTTTTTTTTTCCCAGACAGAGTTTTACTCTTGTTGCCCAGGCTGGAATGCAATGGCACCACCTTGGCTCACTGCAACCTCTGCTTCCCAGGTTCAAGCAATTCTTCTGCCTCAGCCTCCCGAGTAGCTGGGATTACAGGCGTGCACTATCACGCCCAGCTAATTTTGTATATTTAGTAGAAACAGGGTTTCTCCATGCTGGTCAGGCTGGTCTCAAACTCCCAACCTCAGGTGATCCGCCTGCCTCGGCCTCCCAAAGTGTTGGGATTACAGGTGTAAGCCACCGCACCTGGCCAGAGTTCTATTTTTAAGTATGGTCTGGTCGTTGTCCATTTGTATATTCAATCTCTCATTACCAGATAGCAACTGATAGAGTCTTCTAGAAGGGCAAATCTCTCCCCAGTCCCACTCCATCCCCTTGACAATGCTCCTCTGTTTTGTCTCAGTGCCTCCTTGGTGTTTGCATTAAATCCTTTTGGACAGTCCTAAATCAGCCCCCTCCCCTTCACTCTCTCTTCATTTTCCCTCTCATCATCTCCTGGGACAGGAAGAGCAGGGCTTGCCTGTCTTCCTCTGTGGTATCTCCTCTTCCCAGGGACCAGCAAGCTTCATGGCCTACCTGTTGTCTCCAAAAGAATAACTTTTCTACCCTGCAGAGGAACTTGTAGATCTGGGTAATTCTTGTTGGTGCCGAATAGGCTGTTGTATTTCTAATTTGTTCTTGAGGGCTCTCTCCAGACAGTGAATATAAACCCTAGTGCTGACTTGACAGGACTCCAAGGATTTTCCCGTAGATGTTTACAGTGTGCCTTTCTTGGGGTGCTTTTTTATCTTGGTGGACAGCCTCATGCCTAAGTGTTCGACCTGTAACCAGGTACCCCTCTCACAGAAAATTTGTTTGTACTGGCAGATGCCCTTGTGGCTCTTATCTGGACTGTGTCCAGTTTATTCCTGCCAAGATAGCCATTCTCTAGAAGAACCATGATTTGGAAAGAAGTTAGGTTCACACTTGTTGGTCAGGTGAGACACAGAGGAGGCAACTCCACAGAACACATGAAATACCAAAAGCAGCAGTTTGTTACTTACAGATTTGCAGGACCAACGGAACTGAGGCGCCATCAGGGACATATGTGCTCATTCAGTGGGCAGACAGCAAGGAAAAGAGAAAAACCTGTGGGTCAAAGCCTTTATTGGGGTCCAGGGCATTACCTAAGCAGGTTTGGGGGAATTCTAATTGGTGAGTTTAGAGCAAGCAGACTGAATTCCACGGAGTTGTGCTGTGGCTGAGAAGTAGTCACTGGTGCACATCCGTGCAGTCCACATGGGGTGTGGAGGTCAGTGAGGCAAGTCAAGTAGGCTGTGTCTAACTGTTCCCTAGGGAGGTGGTTGCCAGGGGAAAGGAGTTGTATAGGGCAGATGTCTGGATTAACCAGCTTGAGGAACTGGGAGGAGGCAAAAAACTGGAAACTGTGCCGAAGAAGATAAAACCCTGCTTCTGTATGAGAAAGTCCAATTTATATTCAAAATGGATGCAAAGATAACATAAAATGATAAGAATTCAGTACATAGGCCAAAAGAAGAGATAATGCAATTCAGATGGGTCTCAGGAAAAAAAAGAAAAAAGAAAAGTCTTCTTTCAAGGCTATTATCTTGCTTGAAATCCTGTTTTAAATATCAAATGCTGAATATCACTCCTTTTTCCCCTTTGCACACCATAGAACACACCGACAGACCTCTGGGCTGATGACCTTGGAACCAATTAGAAATAAAGATCTATACTTGTAAAATTGAAAAAGAAAATTACAGTAATATTTTTTCAAAATATGGCTCCCATCACAGAAGGTATTCTTCACTATGCTTACATAGAATTCTTTTGTCCTGCTTGCTTCAACTGGCTTTCTTTGGGGGAACAGAGGTTAATAGGGAGAAATGAAGCTATTTCTTGTGCCCTGTTTAGAAATGATCTCTTCCTCTTCATTTTAACTGCTGGAGAATAAAGTCTCTTTTATCCTCTCAGTACAGGGCTTCATCTTCTCAGAACGTTCTCCATTGGCTTTCCTATTTCCTCCCCATAATTTGAGCTCCCTACCCCCACGTGTTTGAATCTTAATGGAAAATAGATCTGCAACCCGTCACTTTTAAGAATCTTCTTCATAGGGCTCCCCAGCTACCTTCCCCTTTACTGCAAACCCTTTAAAGTTTGTGTGCATGCACATGCATGTGCACACATGTGCGTGTAATAATAGGCCCTCTATCCCTTCCTTGTCTTGATTACTCTTACAGACTACATGTACTAATAATTTTATATTTGACTTTGTTATTTCATTCCCTCTAGTTCTAAACCATTATTCTACATTTTTCAGAGGCTTATTATGACTCACTGGGCAGTCAAAGAAACATAATGAGTCCAAGATGATTGCACATGGTGGTGCTCCACAAATAGATATTAAACAGCTCATGAAATCTATAAATGTCCTTACTATACTGAGTGCATTATAAAGCTATGAATCAATAATCCAGGCAAGTTTTTTTTTAATGTTCTCTAAAAATCTAGCTCTCCAGACATTTTTTCTCCCAGACACAAAAACTGTATGCATATAGGAACGAGAAAGCCAAAGAAAATGAAGGAGGAGGAAGAGGAGAAGAAGAGAGGGAGAACAAAGGAGAAATGGAGAAGAATACAAAGAGAGATAAGAAATTTTTTAAATGGCATAAGCCCTTTCTCACAGCTTTTTGACAGTTGCCCACGTAAGGAATAAACGACAAAAGGCAGGAAGTAGGCACTCAAAAAGGATGTATTGAATGAGCAAAGATGTTTTATAACCATATTTTGGACTGAGTTTATACATTGGTTTTCATAGTAACCTCTATTCAGTGTTTACTCTGTGCCTGGAACTGTGTGTGTATTCACTCAGTAATTTTTAAATGTGAGGAAGGAACTGACATGATCCCCACTTGCCGGGTCATAATAGCAGAGGCCACTGAAGGGCAATATGCAGGTTGAATGTTGAAAAAAAGCCAGTGATCAGGGCAAGTTCCTGAGGGTACTGGAAAAAAATGAATGAAGAGTTAATTGAGATTATTTCCTGATATAGCTTGAATCTGTGTCCCCATCAAATCTCATGTTGAATTCTAACCCTCAGTGTTGGAGGTGGAGCCTGGTGGGAGGTGACTGGATCAAGGGGGTGTAGTTCTCATGGATAGATCACACCATCCCCTCAGTGCTGTTTTTGTGATAGTGGGTGAGTGAGTTAGCATGAGATTGGGTTGTTTAAAAGTGTGTAGCACCTCTTCCGTCTTTCTCTCTTTCTCCTGCTCTGGCCATGTAAAGTGTTGGCTCCCCTTTTGCCTTCTACCATGATTGTAAGTTTCCTAAGGCCTCCCCAGAAGCAGATGCCACCATGCTTTCTGTACCGCCTGTGGAACTGTGAGCCGGTTAAACCTCTTTTCTTTATAAATTACCCAGTTTCAGGTATTTCTTTATAGCATTGTGAGAACAGACTAATACAGTTCCCCCTTTAGGATCCAGTCTGTTTATGAATGATTCCAACATCTATTAACTGGCCCAACTCAAACATCTGGACATCATTTCAGACTTACTACCGGACCCAATTCCTCACCAAATTCCTCAATAGTTCTCACATATACTTCCTGCTGCCCCACCACCACTACCAAATTTCATATTGTGACTGATTCTTGCGTTGATCATTGAAGGAACACGCCAAACAATCTCCCTGCTTCCAGTCCTGCTTTCTCCCACACTACATACCAGAGGAATATTTTGAAATTCCAATCAGGTTATGTTACTTTTCTGCTTAAAAATCTTTCGGTAATTTCCCATTGTCTTCAGGATAGAGCTCAAACTCATTCACAGAACATACAGAGTCCTTCATGATCTCTCCCTCACCTCCCCTCCAGCCTCATCGCTTACCATCCTCCCACCTACCAGTCCTTCCCTGCAGTCACCTTGATCATTTGCACCTTCCCCAGGACACTTTCAAGTCTCTGAGCCTCCATATGTTTCTCTCTGAAATTATTTCTCCCTTCTCATTATTTCTTTCAAGACATTGTGTCTTTTCAAGACATCTTTTAAGACTTAGCTCTGTTTTCCTCTGGGACACTTTCGCCATTCTCCTGCCCCTTCTTTCCTTTTAACTAACTGCTCCTTCACTACCTCCAATATATACACATCTCAAAAGTGGTTTTCATGCCTACATCTTCCAGGGTCCCAACAGAAAACAGATGACACCCTCTGATCAAGCTAAATATGAGGAAACTATATGATCAAGTTTCCTTGATCATATTCCAAGCTAAATATGAGGAAACTATATGATCAAGCTAAATATGAGGAAACTATTTACAAGGAACTAATTATAAAGCTGTGGGTGCGGTTAAGTGAAACTATAGGAACTGGTATAGAAACTCTGAATTAGCAGCAGCAGTGGAGCTCTCATTATCTGTATGTCATAAGAGAGAAGGTAAGGGAGACAGTAGGTGAGTTTGGGATGAGCAGTGATACTTGATGGAGTCATCCTTCCAGGGAGAGAAAGAAAAACTCCAGAGCTGCCTCTCCTCTCTCCCCAAGTCTCCTAAAGTGCTGCCTGTCAGTTGAAGCCAACAAGAAACCAGATGGCCCAGGAGTCTTGTTGACGTGGTCCATGTAGACCAATCTCCCAGGGAAGAGCAAAGGTGGTGTAAAGGAGGACAGATTTTTCCTCTACCCTCTTAGGTTCTGCAGCTGGGCCTGAGAATTAAACTGACAAAAGACAGATTAACAGGAGAAAAGCATATACTTTTATTTGATGTTAATATTTTTGCATGGCATAGGAGCCTTCATAGAAAAAAGAAATGAAGGGGCCTGAGAGGGTATATACCATTTTAACAAAGAATGATCAACTGTGGAGATGTGACAAGAAAAAAGCAAAAGGAGTTTGGACCGAGGCAGCAAATTGTGGGAAAGTGACTAGGAAATATTGGAGAAACTAGTGGAAGATAAAGGTTGTTTTAGTAGGTTTGTTTGTACAGATTCATCTTGACATTCACTCTCTGTTTTCAGTAATAGGAATGTTCTCTTCTTCCTGGTACAGGGAAGGGAAAACACTTTTTTTGTAGGAAATCTGTGTCAGCTTTCAGGTAGAAAGGGAGAGATCAGAGAACCTTTCTTACGTCTGCTGTTCATTCAGCTCAAAATAATCAATTTTTTTTTTTTTTTTTTTTGAGACGGAGTCTCGCTCTGTCGCCCAGGCTGGAGTGCAGTGGCTGGATCTCAGCTCACTGCAAGCTCCTCCCAGGTTTACGCCATTCTCCTGTCTCAGCCTCCTGAGTAGTTGGGACTACAGGCGCCTGCCACCTCGCCTGGCTAGTTTTTTGTATTTTTTAGTAGAGACGGGGTTTCACCATGTTAGCCAGGATGGTCTTGATCTCCTGACCTCGTGATCCGCCCATCTCGGCCTCCCAAAGTGCTGGGATTACAGGCTTGAGCCACCGTGCCTGGCCCAATAATCAATATGTTAAAGTTGCATATTTTAGAGTAGCATATTCTGATTCCTATCAGTGGAGAAAGATTGAGTAAACCTGGAGGTGCCCAGTGCCCTTTTTCTGTGTCCCACAGCTTCCCGTGCACACCTCTTCAAACCCATGCCTTCCACTAAATTTTAACTGCTCCACTCCCTAGCTAGTCTCTCGGCCATGTTGAAAGGCAGTTGGGCCTCTCACCTCTTTTCACCAGTGTGTACCACAGTGACTGGCACATAACTAATGGTAACTGAACTCAATATATATTCTCTAAAATTAAATAACAAAATTTTGAATGTATACATGGCAGAACTGTTGGAGACTTTAGGAAATATTTAGTTCACTCTTCTTATTTCAAAGATGGAAAAACTAAAACCAACAGGCGAATAGCCTTGTTCAAGAGCTAAAATTAATACACAGCATTAATGATATGGTATACACAGTATTAAAGGAATGGTATACACAGTATTAATTTTCAGGACCAGATTTTAGTTTTTCTAATTCCCAACCTTCTTCTACTACTTAATTTTAACTGTAATCTCAGGTTATTCCTTGGAAGCAAAATTCACACTACTTTTCCATTAAACTAAGAGTCTTATGTTTTGGCAACAAGAAAGAGACAGTGAGAGGGGTTGGATCTGCCTGCTTTGAGTCCTTTGCCAAAAACAATCTCTGAGCTCTCTGGATAAGCAACACTTGCAAACCTAGCAAAGTGCCACAAGTTGGAGTCATGAAATGAAGCGCGAGGCTCGGGAATAACGCCTTTACACAAACTACCTCTGGTGGTGGGTGGTGAGAGTGGTTTTGTTTTAACATCCTATTAGCACATTATCTTTCATTTCCAAAGCCTTTATTGGTTCCAAGCCTACAGGTGGTGATGCAGGGTGGGAGGGAGTTTGAGTAAGATGTTCCTTAGTTGGGAGGCAAAGCTGTTGGTGCCTCCTCGTTTGATGAGTCAGCCATCAGCTGCTGCTGCTGCTGCTGCTGCCGCTGCTGCCGCTGCTGCCGCTGCTGCCGCTGCTGCTGCTGCTGCTTCCACTGCTGCTGTTTTTTTTTTTTTTTTTCCTTGGGAAATGCAACCATTGCTTCTGAAATGATTGCATGCCAAGTGCAAAAGATGGAAGCATTGATCACACTGGATTGGAATCACCAGTTTATTTATCTGCCCTCACTAAACTGTGTGCTCTTGGAGAGCATAGATTATGCCCTTTGTCTAGGTAACTCCAGATCCTGGCCAAGTGTCTAATGCTTTTTTTGGTGACACCACAAAAAAATGGGAAAAAAAAATGCTAGGTGGACTTGAGAACATGGACTCAGTGATCAGGGATGCAATCCTAAGGCCTAGCACTCTGATGAGCATTCTTATGTCTTCTCACTTCTCTAGCAGAGGGTGGTTCTAGTACCATCATGCAGCTGTTGCAATGATCCAAGAAGATTGTGTGATTGAAACTTCATGTGATACAAACTGTAAAATTTGGGTATAGCTTAAATTTCCCAGAAGCTATTGGCTAACCCCATGACTTTGGGCAAGTTAAACCACCTATGAACCTCAGTATCCACAGCAGTAAAATAAGAAGGCTAGAAACTATGATGTACATGGTCCTTTTCTGCTCTGAAATTCTCCTAAATTTCTTTGCTGTCAAACACCGTAACTCTCTTCTTTGACAGGGTAGAAGACAGTCCGTGAAGCTGCCACTAAAAAGGATAAAAGGAACTATGTGGGTTTATGATCACAACCAATTATGCTACTGCCAAAAGAAAACAGCACTGAATATTTTAGTTTCTCAGAGGACGTGCAATGTTTGAAAATCATCTTCCTTCTTGCATTAAAAAAAAAAAAAAGAAAAAGAAGAAGAAAAGTGGGAGAGCCATCACATTCTGTGCATAACTTTTCTACTTATAGACAAAATTTTCAATTCATTTTTTTCCTTTCTGGAGGTGTGAGGGAAAATTCCCATAGCTGTAGGAGTGTGGAAGTCAGGGGACTGTAGGAGAATGTAAGTGTGATCGTGGGACTACACTTAATTCATTAAAATGTGTGGTTTATAAAAACCACTTTGCCAAAAATGAGCTTTGTGGGAAGGAGAAGGCAGCAGGGATATGGATGCGTGGGGGAAAGGGAGGAGTAAGAAGTGCCAAGAGAGAAGGAAGTCTTATTTGTTGCTAAATGTTGAATCCCACATAAGAATATGTCATGAGCCAATTTAGGGAAACTAAAATGCAACTTGGGGGAGTGCAAATCTATTAGGCACAGATATTACGTGTTGACATTATTACCATCCTATTTTTATATAAATTGTGAACATTCTTCAGTGACTTTAAAAAGTTTGGGGAAACTTTTTTTTTAGTTATCCTCCTTTCACATTTTCTCTCTTTTCCTAGGTGAAATGGCAGTAGTATAACAACATTGTGCTTTTATTCCTTTCCTGTCAATACTGTGAATTGTTTCGGAAACAAACTGCATTATTTAGGTTAACATTGGCTGCTGTAACAAATAAACCTCAAACTTTTGTAACTTAACACAACAGAATTTTATTTCTCATTCACCGAACAGTCTGCTGCAAGTATTCCTGGTGGGCACACCACTTTCCTCAATGAGATAACTCAAGGATTGAGGCTGTGCTATGGCTTGAATGTGTCCCATCCAAAATTCGAGTGTTGCCAATGTGATAGTATTCAAAGGTAGGGCCTTTAAGAGGTGATTAGGCCATAAGGTCTCTACTCTCATGAATCAGATTAGGTGTCCTTATAATAGGTCTTGATAGAGGAAGTTTATCCCTTTTTGCCCTTCTGCTATCTACCATGTGAGGATACATCTCTCTTCCCCCCTAGGGGTTGCAGCATTGAAGGCACCATCCTGGAAGCAAAGACTAGACCCTCACCAAGCAGTTAACATGCTGGTGCATTGATCTTGGACTTTCCAGCCTCCAGAACTGTGAAAAATAAATTTCTGTTCTTAATTAACTACCCAGTCCCAGGTATTCTGTTATAGCAGCACAAAGCTTAGGCAGGCTCCTTACATCTTGTGGCTCCACTATCTCCTGGGAACTAGGAGTCCTTAGGTTCTAGCCAGAGGAAAAAACGATGGAGAAGGCACACATGCTTCTTAATGGTCATGGTTCAGAAGTAACAAATATCAATTTTATATATCCTACTGACCCAACCCAGATGCAGGGGTGTGCTGGGAATGGAGTCTCTGATTGGGCAGCAGGGATCAGGGATCAAAGATCAGGAGAGATTCCAGGGTGAATATTTTACTAGGTGAGGAGGACCATGAATTCTGACAAACAGTTTTTGCTGCTCCACCCACTCCTCATCATCACTGTTAAACACAAAGAGAAATGGCAGCACTTTTTGTCCATTGATTGTAACTCTTTCTTTAAAGACTTTTAAGGCAGAATCCTAATTCATCTCTTCTATGAAACTTTCATGATTCAAAGGGAAGTCCCTGCATGGGCACTGCCAGCTTCTGCCTCTATGCTTTTCCTGAACTTTCTCCACCTCTGGAACGTACTTCAGGTAAGACACCTGTGCCTGATCCTTGTGATCTCTTCTTGGATCTGTTATTCCTCTGCTTGTTCACCTCAGGGGATCCCCTCTCTCAGAAACATTTTTTCTGTCAAAGAATTACTAAGCATTCACAAACTAGTGGGGAGATAGCTTTTCTTTAAGAAATCTCTTGGCAGGCAGACCCCCCCAAATCATACCCAGGATATCCCTATGTCAAAACTCACTAGGAACCAAAGAGTTCCTTTTCGTTATTTGTAAGTCAATGTTAGAGCCCACTCTATTTTTAGAGGTGTAAAAACTGAGATCTAAGGAGGTTAAGTAGAGCTTTGCCTGAAATTTCACAACTAGTTTGTGAAGAACCAAGCTTAGGATCCAGGAGTCCTGACATTCCACTAACACTCTTTCCACTCTGTCATAGAGTCTTAAGAGCACAAGGCCACATGAGCCAATACCAGTACACATTCTCAACTCATGGAAGAGACAGACACTTAAGTGAGTATGTGTATATACATGTGCTGTGTGTGATTATTTTTTCCTGCCAGGCTTGTCATTTCCCTTTACCACCCAACAATTATTATTTCTTAGAACATGTAATATTGTTTTAGGTCTCCACAATATTTCCACTACGGCATGGCATTTGCTGGGTGTATTAGTCTGTTCTCACATTGCTATAAAGAACTACCTGAGACTGGGTAATTTACAAAGAAAAGAGGTTTAATTCGCTCCTGATTCTGCAGCCTGCACGGAAGCATGGCTGGAGAGGCCTCAGGAAACTGACAATCATCAATGGAAGATGAAGAAGAAGGAGGCGCATCTTACATGGCCAGAGAAGGAGGAAGAGAAAGAAGGGGGAAGTGCTACACCCTTCTAAACAACTAAATCACGTGAGAATTCACTGTCATGAGAATAGCAAGGGGAAAATTTGTCCCCAGGATCCAATCACCTCCCACCAGGCCCCTCCTTCAACAGTGGGAATTGCAATCTGCCATGCGATTTGGATGGGGACACAGAGCTAAACCATATCAGTAGGTGACTAGTTAGTCATTTTTTCCTTTTACACAAAGCTAGTGTTGACATAAATTATCATAGCATCAAAGATACCTAGAGATAAACCAATTAAAAATATGCACAGGATATCAAAGTCAGGTCTAAATATTATTGAAAGAAATTGAAGAAGACCTAAATAAATTAAAAAATACATCACTTTTATGAACTGGAAGGATCTCATCTCTGTAAATAAGTCAAACCTCTCCAAATTGATCTACAGAATCAATATAATGCCAGTCTAAATCCCAGGAAGGTGTTTTGAGGAAATTGACAGGCTAATTCGAAAACTAATATAGATATGTCAAGTCTTAACAGTAACAGAGACAATCTTGAAGAAAAATGAAGTGGGAGGATATCACGACTCACTTTTAAAAGTGCACCAAGTAAAACAGAGTGGCATTGGTCATGGGATAGAAAAATGGACCAATAAAAAGAATTGAAAATCTGGAAACAGATCCATGCATATATGTATACTTGATTTGATTTATGACATAGGGAATCATGGGGAAAGGATAATCCCTTAATAAATGACACTGGTTCAATTACATATTCATATGGAAAAAATCTTGATCCCTACCGCACACTATACACAAATATCAATTCCAAATGTGAAAAGCAAAACAATAAATCTTCTAGAGGGTTTGGCAAACTTTTTCTGTAAAGAGTCAGAGAATAAACATTCTGGGCTTTGTGTGCCATAAGGTCTGTTGTAGCACAAAAGTAGTCATGGGTGATGTGTAAATGAATGAGCATGACTGTATCCCAATAAAACTTTATTTACAAAAACAGTTGGCAGAATGGATTTGGATCACAGTCCATAGTTTGCCAACCCCTGTTCTAGAAGTTAACATGGGAGAATATCTTTATGATCTTGGAAGAAGATTTTTAAATAGTCACAAAATATCCTAATCACAAAGGCAAAGACACATTGCGGTCCTTTAATTTTAAGACGTTCTGTTCACCCCAAAATACCACTAAAGTACTGAAGAGACAATCGATATAGTGGGAGAAATTATTTGCAACACATATAATGCATGTCTAGAATATATAAAAACTACAAATCAATAAGGAAGACAAATAGCCCAATGCCATGTTCAGACACTTCACTAAAGGTAGCCAAATTGCCAATTAACATTTTCAAAGGTACTCAACTTTATCAGTCTTCAGGAAAATAAAAATTAAAACCACAATGACATGCCACTACACACCTACTGGAACGATTATAATTTAAAAGACTGACAATACCAAATGTTAGCAAGGATTTTGAACATACACACTATTGATGGAAGCGTAAACTGGCACATTTCCACTTTGGAAAACTCTTTGGCAAGTTTCCTCTAATGCTGAGTACTATATGCATACTTTCTGACTCAGCAATTCCACTTGCAGATATGTACTCCCACAGAAATATACACAAAAGACATGTATAAGAATGTTCGTGGCAGCATTATTCATAATAACCTCAAATTTTAAACAACCTAAATAACCATTAAATGGACAGTTAAATGGGTAAATCACTCATAGTATATTTATAGAATGGAAAACTATTCAGCAATAAAAATACATGAACTCATTTTACATGCAAATCTACTGAAACTTTCAAATGTAACAGTAAGTGAAAGTAGCCAGAACTGAAAGAATACAATGTATAATTCTAATTATATGTGGCTCAAATACAAATACAAGTAAAACTAACCCATGGCATTATAAGTCAGAACAGTGGTAACCTTTGGAGAGAAGGAAGAGCATGATAAATTGGAATATTCACTGGGTTTCTTGGGAGTTGATAATGCTCTATTCTTTAACCTGAGTGGCACTTACACAGGTACATTCATTTTATGATAGCTCATTGGATTATATACTTATGATCTATGTAATTCTCTGTATATATGCAATACTTCATCTGAAGGTTTTAGAAATCTATTGGAGAAAAAGAAAAAAAAAAAGCACTGCCTCCTGTTCCAACTACATGTTTCAATCACCAGAGCAGGTCAGACACAATAGCTGTACAGATGCTTAGGTAGCACTGAAATGCTACTGGACGAAGAAACATGGCTTACAAGTGTTCACATGGTCTTCTTACACTGGCTCAAAGGCCCAGCTGGCTCTAATACATTAAACTTAAAAGGTCACCAAGCCTGGTGACCACCTCACAGAAGAAATAGATTCTAGATACACCCAGAGAAGTTCATCTCAGAACTATCAGGTCAGGAAAATGAGGTTGTAAAGTCAGAACTGTAAAGCAATTCTGTTCTCTAGCAACTGCCTTACGTTGATCTCTTTCCTGCTCCTATTCTCTGTTAAGTCTTGTAAAAGTGGTTTTACTCACAGGACAAGTGGTTCTCTATACTAGGCAGCTTAGATTTAGGTTTCCCTAAAGATGGGATGAATTGATTGCATATATTTGGAGCTCTATTGCTTTTTAATACCCAATAGCAAAGAATTCTATTCCTGAATCCTAGAACTTCAATCTTCATGAGACAGCAAAAGGGCATTTTGACCCTCCCAATCAAAGTCGAAGAATATTTATTCCATCTCCTTCATATTTTCCTCTTCTCGTCCTTGAAATCTTAATTAAAACTTCCTAAATTCATTTCCTCTAAGTATACCACAGTAGCCAGAACCCTTATTAGCACTGAGAACTTTCCTTGGCACAGGTATAATTGCTCCTCTGTCAGTGTCCGGTGGAAGCTAACCTGAGTGGCGTGTTTTCATAAGCTTTGGTGGTTGAGAGGATGCCACCAGGATGGCAAGAAGGGGATGTGTCAAACACCTCACCTTGAAAGGAGCACAGGCCTTGAAGTCAGACAGACTGAAGCTCCAACACAGTGCCCAGCGCTCACTAGATGCTCTACCTTAAACAAATTACTTAATGTAGTTTAGAATCAGTTCCTATATTATAAAATAAATAAAATAGTGTTTATCTGGTAGAATGGCATAAAGTAAGAAGAGGAGGAGGAAGAGGAGGATGAGGAAGAGGAGGAAGGAAGAAGACCATAAATAGAACTGCTGTGTGCCTAGCATTGTTCTGTGTGCTATATATATGTTGATTTATTTCTGTGTAAGTGTCACAGGAATCCTAGAACATAGGCTCTGTTCATATCACCAGTTTATAAATGAGGAGCCCAGGCATAGAGAAGTGAAGGAACTTGCCCGAGGTCAGATGGCTACAAAGTGGTGGAGGGAGGACACTGATCCAAGCAGTCTGGCCACAGGGTCCACGTTCTTATGCACAACATCCAACTGGTTTCTTGCCCCTAGAGTAGAGGCAATCAAGCATGGATTACTCACTTCAAGTAATGCTTCTTTCATCCCCTTTCTCACAAAGCTCAATGGCATATCTAATTTTTAGGTTTAGGAAGAGAGAAGTTAAGAAGATCCTTGTATGTTTCTCTCATTTAATAGCACCCCCTGTATCTTACTTTCACCTCCTCAGTGAACAACTTAGAGAATAGGGCTGCTTGGGTAAGTTTTTTACTCAGCATGCACACGATGAGCACCTATGGCACGCCAAGTACTATCGTAGGTAATAAAGGAGCCAAGGGGCCCCACCAGTTTCTTCTCTACTCTCCCTCTCTCACTGGAATCATAAGTCCACATGAAATGCTGTGGCCTCAGGACTAAAGAATAAAGTCTAGGCCAATGACAGGCCAATGCTCATACAGCCCAGCTTGTCCATCAGCTGCCAGAGAGGCCTGCATGAATCCAGAACTAAATCCAATCCGGAATTATGTGGAGAGAGCCTACTCCAGCCTGGATTTGCTCCTGAAACAGCAAGTACATTGTTCCTAACTCCAGGCCACGCTTGCCAGTGGCAGCTCATGACCCTCCAGAAATTACTTTGCCTTTATAGAGCAGGCTGTAATTTTAACTCCCACTCCCCCGCCACCAACTTTATTTTTTCACCAAAAATTAATTTAAACACCAATGAAAGCTCAGAATCCATTCACTCTGATTGGCAAGAAAGGAAAGAGAAAAGAAAAGCAAAAACACATTTTGTTGTTTGCCATACCTGAACTGGCAGAGTCTTCAAGAGTTGTACTGAGGTTGGAATTTAACACTCCCTCCTCCAACACAAACACTCCTGTGGTGGGGGGAGATGGGGGGATGTGCTCACTAGGCCGCCCTCAGATCTGTGCGTTGATGGTGAAAACAAGGCCTTAAAATGCATGTCCAGCAAAACTTGAATAAGTCACGACCTACACAAGGCAAACCTTGCTACCGACTGCTTCTCCTTTCCTCTCCCCACTTCCATCTTTTTCCTTCCCACAGAGCTTCTCCTTTCCTTCACAAAGCTTGGGAAGCACCCTCTGTAGAAACTAAACTGTACATGAAAATCCAGGTCCCAGTCCACCATTCCAAGGCCATCAGTACCTTCAACAGGGGAAGCTAAGACTAAGAAATGAGACTTGGAGAGCTTTCCTGAGACCTCCTTTCCCGTCGTATCTGCCTTCCTATAAGGCCTTGTTTGAGAAGTGTGTATTGAGATGGAATAACCTGTAGGACTTCTGGGTATTTCTCTCTAGGCTTCTGGCCCAAGTTTGTATCTTTGGAATGTTCCCAGAGTTGGCCCAAGAGCCATGGTGATCATAGCAAGTCCAGGCTCTAGTGATGTGGGCACTGTGGAAAGTTTCCTGGGGAGTGTGTCATGTTGAATCAAATGTGAATGCTTCTCCTAAACTTCAAGATGTTCTTGAAGTTTACGTAAATAGAAGGCAGGAGAAGCTCGAGTAACTGCAGTTCTCCCCATTTGAATCATTGGTTTTACTCTTTGCACTGTGTCCAATGCAGCCCACTCTGCAGACCAATAGGAGCCAATCCCAAGGCTCCAAGGGTCAAGCGGAAGGAGAGAGCTGACAGCTCCCAGTAAAGGAAAAAGCAGGGTCACTGTCCAGCTTTCTGGAGTTACAGGATTAGTTTTCTGCTGGACTCCCCAAGTGGCAATCTACAGGCCTCTTTCCAGAATTACCAGACTCTGAGGAGACAATAAGAAAGAAACTAAAACAGTTTTTGAAAAGTTTTCCAAAGTTGGTGAATGCTATATAAAGCCCCAGTTGACTTTGATATTTGCTCGGCTACAGGGAGAGGGGAACACGATGTGATTTGTGGGTGTCTTGGTTGCAAGCTTTGGCCAAGGCCTAGGTTGTTCCGAATTAAGACTGAGGAAGCAGAATTTCCCTTAGGGCCTTGGTACTGACTTTGAGCCGGAATCTTCTAGAAGACCCCATAGAGTGGAAAAACAGTTGCCTATTATGCTTGTGTAACAGGATTATAGATTATTTCACTCTGAGAATCTTTATGAAATGACCTAGGATGCCTGAACCTCAAAATGTTGAGAAATCTTCTAAGCTGAGGGGATGCTGGGTTGATTCTTGGTGTTGGAACTAATATTTCCACTTGGATCTTGTGTTGTCTGAGGTTGGACTCCCCAGAAGCCGACCCTGAGTGATTCATTTAAGGAATATCGCCAGGAAAAACTGGTGAGAAGTGGGCCCCAGAAGTAAAGGAGGATGCCGGGACAGGGTGCAACACTGAGCAAAGCCTCAGGAAAGGAAATGCTGAGATGTGACTGACCGTCTCTCCAGATCTTCCTGTGTACTGTCACTGCTGTCCTGGCCAGGGACCAAGGAAGCTGGAGTATCTACACCTCCCTCTCACCTGTCATTCACCAGTTAAAGACTGTCATTTCTAGAAGGAAGTCAATCTTCATTATTGCACTATCAAAATAGTTTCTGGACCGAGGGCAGCTCTCTGATAAAGAGATACAGCTGCTGCTTAAGTATAGCTGGACCTGGGTACATGAAAATAATAAAGGGCTTGTAAGGGGAATGGTCTAAACACTAAGTGAGTCAGCTATATATTGTCTGGACTTGCTATGGACTGAACCGTGTCCCCACCAAATTCGTATGTTAAAGTCTTAACCCCTCAATATGACTATATTTGGAGATAGGCCTTTAGGAGGTAATTAAAGTTAAGTGGGATCACAAGGGTGGACCCCTAATCCAATTGGACTGGTGGCCTCGTAAAGACAGGAGGAGACACCAGGGATGTCTCCCCCGTCTCTTTTCATGCACACTCAGAGGAAAGGCCATGTGAGGACACAGCCAGAAGCCAGCTGTCTGCAAATCAGAAAGAGAGCCCTCACCAGGAATGAAATTGCCACCTTGATCTTGGACTTCTCGCCTCCAAGAGTGTGAGAGAATAAAATTCTGTTGTTTAAGACACCCTGTGTGTGGTATTTTGCTATGGCAGCTCTGGCAAGTTACTGCTTTGGGTCAGTCATATACAGAGTGGGTACATTTATCTGTAAGAGAAACTCCACTGATGCAATCCATGGTACACAAGTACCAAAGGCTGTGAGCGGTCACCATTGATTTGTCAATGCTGTGGGCCCTGCCATTGGTCCCAGAGTTAGTGTCAGCCAGTGGTCCTTTGGGGTCTTCCCCTCACCTCATCTTAAAGTTTTTGGTTCACATTCCCTCTGCTTTGCTTGACTGCATGGAGGTGGGACAGATGCTGCATTTGCAGGAGGGCACCAGTGCGCTTTTCTGTTTTCTCCCCTACTTCCCAGTCATTCCATCTGAAAAGAATGCATAAAACCAGATTCTGAAGAACCAGCATGTCTTTTTAAACTTCTTGGCCACCTGTCAGTGGATGGAGATCCCACAACAAAGCAGGAACTATCTAGATTATAGATGTCCAGCCAACCTGCTCACATGGCCCCAAGGGGAGGCTTGAGCTCATAGTTGCTAGCCACTGAGCACCCAGGCCATACTGAGCACAGCACCACAGGGCGGAGACTTCTGAAGTTACAGCCTTGCCACTTAACAGCAAGAAAGAGCTTCCTGAAGCCAAAAGCTCAACTATGTGCTGCTCAAGAATGGCATGCTGGTAGTGGCAGGCAGTCTACAGAGGAATAGAGAAACTACATGGAGAAGCAGACCCGGGCTCAGTGTTACCTCCTTCCCCATAACTGTGGGACTGGCAAGAAGAAAGGAAAGTGGGGCAACAACCAAAAGAAAAGCCCATGATTGCTTTTGTCCAGGCACAAATATCGCTAGTTATGCCATGCCCCCACTGAGCCTCTAGATCCTTGTCAAATCCTCTTCCGCAGACTAAAAATAATCACTCACATATAAACAAACGTAAATGTATTTTTAACATGCCTCAGAAAACCCACCTTCCTGTTGGGTTTTGGGGCTGTCTCTCCAAGTCAACTGGCATATCACAAAAGCAACTGCAACTGCTTAGAACTTTCCACCACATACAGGCAAATGTGACCCCAGGTGACATCTGACTGTGAATGCCAAAGTGACTTGTGTTGTGAGATTAGAATCTCTAACTGCCTTGTGGTTTCAGAAAGCAGGAGAGGCCAGAACTTAAGAGAGGGTGAGGGCTTAAAAATTCAAGGTGAAGAGTTCCAGAAAAACCCACACATTTTGAGGGTCATTTGTGTGGCTTCCTGCGGAAGGTTTTAAAAGCCGGAGTACAGTACTGTTGAGACGTTAGCCAGTGGAAATAAAGGAAGCCCGCCACCCAGCCAAGCAGCTAGCTGGATGGCAGCCCCCAGTTGGGGAAGGTATTTCACCCTGTGAGGGCAGGCAGCAAAGGAAGAGAAACCAACCAACTGTCACCAATCTGAAAGAATTTGAGGGCCAGAAGGATAACAGCATGATTTAAAAAAAAAAAAAAAAAAGTATTTTTTTAAAGGCATACACAGGACATATGATCCCTAAGTAATAGCTCGTAATTAATAAAATAACCCTGTGATCCTGCCAAAGTACTCTTTTGCTAACTCATTTGCAGACATTAGATGCCTCTTACCTCTTCTTTGCACTCATCATCATTCCACAAAAATAAGAGATTGGGGCAAATAAGGATTTGCATCAACGGGACATTTTGTGCTTTTCAAAGAGCACTCCGTTCCACCGAGAGGTAAGGATAACATAATTAGAAACAAATTGTGGGATGTGCCCATGGCCAGGTGTGGTGGCTCACACCTGTGATCCCAACACTTTGAAAGGCCAAGGTGGGAGGATTGCTTGAGGCCAGAAGTTCAAGACCAGCCTGGACAACATAGTGAGACCCTGTTTCCACAAAAAATTTTTTAAAATTAGCCATGCATGGTGACACATGCCTGTAGTCCTAGTTACTCAAGGGACTGAGATGGGAAGATCACTTGAGCCCAGGAGTTCCAGGCTGTAGTTTGCTTTGGCCACACCACTGCACTCCAGTCTCGGTGTCAGAGCAAGGCTCTGTCTCTAAAATTAATTAATTAGTTAAAAAAAGAATTGTGCCCAAATGGCTTAGAGCTGGTTAAGTGACAGATGTATTTTGCTGCGGACCAAAGTTAAGGTTGTTTGACTCTTAGGCACTTCTTTGGCCATGACCTCCTGCTTCTGGTTCTCCTGATAAAATGCTGGAGGCTCAGTCCAAGGTAACAAGCAAGAAGTGGGCTCAGGAGGACAGAGCTCTGGCTTCCCAGATGCACATTCATTCACAGGCTCCTACCTCTGCCATTGCAGGTTCCTTGACTTTGGCCTTCAGTCCTGACTTATTGTAATTTCTCTGCTTATGGGTAAAACGAGGAATTCCTGTCACATTGCCAACACCACCCCCTTTCTTCTCACCCCAAGGAGGGTGCAGAGAGGGGGCAAGACCAAGCCTGCCCAGAGTTGGAGTCTTGAGATGTGAGGTAACGTTGGTTCCCCATCTATGCTGAAACCTGAGGGAAATTGGCAGGGCTTATGAGGAGGGGAGGGCCGGCCTTGAGATTTTCTTTATGTTTGGCCTGGATGTAGTCCAACCTTAAACTCAAATGAAAACTTGAGAAATGTTATATTACCAAAGAGAAATGTATATTACCAAAATGTGTTTTGAAATGAAGGTAATGGAGTGGGTGGTGGCGGCCAGTCACAAAGCGCAGCTTCAATCCGGCTAAACAACTAAACCCTCACTGAAGAATCCAGGCCCTCTTGACCGCACCATAAGGAGGAGTCTTCACTACCCCAATTCCTGTATTTTGTGTTTGCGCCCATCCAGGGAGCTCTTAGAACACCTGGGTCCCAGTCTCTCATGTGGTTACTCACCTGAGCTAAGTCTCTTCACTTCTCTGATCCTCAACTTTTCCCATGCTCTAAATTAGAGGTATAAATCGAGTGTCAGGGATCTTTTCGTTCAAAGAACCAAGTTCTAGTGCAATCACTGGCAAATGTAATTTCTAAATCTTAAAAGTCATCCATGCTTCCAAGATGCAATTGAAAAATGGCAAATGTTGAGAGGCTCAATGCATTTCGTTTCTTTTTCAAAGGGCCTTTCCTATTTCAGGCAACCGCTCCTGCGGTGAGTATGAGTGTATGAAAGCATATGTTTGCAAAACAGTTGAAATATTTGCATATAATAGCATTTTCACAGCAGTTAGTATAAACAGGGAGAAACTTAGGAGTGGCTTTTCGTGGGTGTCTATGAAATGACAGATTGTGCAATTTTTAGGAAGAAAAAAGCTTGAAAGGAAAAACCCTAGAGGCAATAATATTTTGACCTTGAGAGAAAAAAATATGCTAGTTTGTGTATAGAAAATAAACTCTCCTTCAAAGTTTACGTTCAGAAAAATCTTGGTTGCTTGCTCATAAATAAATTGAGGACAGAATTGTTGATTATTGAGGTTAATGTTCTTTTACTAAAGTGGAAACATTGTATGTAATTAGATTAAGAAGAGATTTTGGTAGAAAGAGTGACGATGTGAGTAATCTTGAGTCAACAAAGGCACATTTTGATTTTATTAGCTAGCTATTAGAGCAATCTTTGGCATTTTATGTGTGATGCAGAGCATCAGGATGTAGCTGTTGAAAGTCATTTGTGTCCGCTGTCTGGACTAATTGAGCGACAATAATAAAACGCTGTTTTTAGATAAACAATGGGTGGCGGAGCTCCATCAGTCCCTGCAGGGAGCGTGTTGATGCCTTTCAAAGAGCAACTGGCTGAGCTCACGTGCCACAGTCATTTCACAGAGGAAAGTCAAGTCGTTTAAATCAACTAAATTGAACGCAGTTTTGAAATGGAAATCAGTAATCCCAGTTTGGAGCTGCCTCCTTGTCAATGGAAAGCTAGAGGCTCGGATCGCCGTCTGGTTCTCTCCCAAGTCTTATTCAAAGGCAGGAGGCCCCTGAGCCACGCAGATTTCAAGTTAGCAATACCAGGGAAAGGAATATCACGTGTCGTATGTTTTGTGTAGTGCGTTAGTGCCGAACAGGCTGACATGGAAATATCATCATAAACCCAAGCTGCCTGCTCTATGTCCCTCTCTTCAGCGCACACAAGATGGGCCCTAGACAGACGGACAAACAGAAGGCTTCCAGGAGGATGTAAGTGGGTAACGTGCTACTGCCCTTGCCCAGTAGGAAGGAGTTTCTCTTGGAGGCCTCCCTCCTCCTCAGAATGTGCCCTTTCTCCTTCCCCCATGCCCTTTAGAATAAAGCATGTCCAGAAGTGAACCTCAACTTTGCATCAAGATTAGGATCTCTGGTTACAGACTGAGAACAGAAGAAAGCAGGCTGGCATCCTCCGACTCACTTTATCTTAACGTAGGATCACACAACCACCAGGCTTTTGTGGCAGCCAAGGGGTGGCAGGGGGTTCTTCAACATCTCCCACTTTTCAGCTATTAGCCTTGTGCAAACAGCCACATGACCTAGGGAAAGACAGTGTGCTGGCTTGACAAACACGGCTTTGAGATAGGTTCACGGCACTCCACAAATTAATCGCATCTTCCTCACCCTGCTATAAAATGTTGTTGTTGACCAGCACAATAGCTCACTCCTGTAATCTCAGCACTTGGATGAAGCCGAGGCTGGAGGATCACTTGGGCTCAGGAGTTTGAGACCAGCTTGGAGAACATAGTGAGACTTTGTCTCTACTAAAAATAAAATAAAAAATGAGGCTGTAGTCCCAGCTACTCAGGAGGCTGAGGTGGGAGGATCACTTGAGTCCAGGAGATTGAGGCTGCAGTAAGTGGTGACCATGCCACTGCACTTTAGCCTGGATGACAGAGTGAGATGGTCTCAAAAATACACAAACACATACACACACACACACACACACACACACACACACAGTCACCACTGAGCTTTAGGAAGCTGGGTGCAGTCCATTGACATTTTCATTCAGTAGCTCTTACTTGAATACTTGCTAGGCATAAGGTCCTGTGCTGCCTGCTGGGGATATATCATTGCAAAAGACCAACACATGGCACTTGAAGATAGATAGATAGATAGATAGGTACACAGACAGACAAATACAATACAATAGACTATTGGTCTGTTGATACACATTTAGGAGGTCACGAGTGGCTTTCCCCCTCCCAGCACAACCAGCCCTAGATCAGTCAGTTGTCTTTTAGAGCTTACAAGGGAGGAAAAAAAATATATTTTCTGCTGTTCTTCTATTCCTCAGCAGGGGCCTATAAATTGGGCTGACAAAAGAGAGATTAGCAAGAGAAACACAAGCAGCAGTTTATTAACATGTGCACCCTGATTACACATGGAAATACCCAGAGGTGAGTAACCCAAAGGAGTGGTTAGAACTTGGGATTTATGTTAAATCCACCTTAACATAAAACACAGGAAAAGGGGTTTGAGGCTTCTGGGGGAGGCAAGTTATGGGATGGTGACCAGGAAAAGTATGGTAGACAAGAGTTGTTTAGTAAGGTTTGTTATGTGGATTTAAAATAGTACCTTCTTCATTGATAAAAGTTGCTAAGAGTACTCCTTTTCCTGGTATGAGAGAGGGAGATATCTCTACAAATCTAAATTTCCTTTATTAAGGAAAACCATGTGCCTTGGTTTTAGAGTTTTCCTGAGACTGCTGGTTCTCAGTGGCCTCGAGCTCAAAACAATCCATACGCCAAAGAGGCATATTTTGGGGTGGCATATTCTGGTACCTCTCAGGCTACTCCTCACACTATTTTCACTTGACTTCCTAGTCACCTCATCTGCTCTTCACCCTGGACACTAGAGAAAATTCTCTGGCTCTGTCATAACCGAAAGCACAAAGTTCTTTCTGTGCATTCCTCTGATCTAAACCATTGTGACAGATTAAAACTAGGCTTTGTACAATCTTTAGTTGATGACTCCTCTGAGTACTGCCCCTCTGGAACATAGGCCAAGACAAGCAGCCAAAACATGTCTTCACCTTCTCTCTTAAGAGCTTCTTCCTGACTTTCTTGCATCTTGGACATATTTTAGTAATTTCTCAAAAAGTATTTGCAATGGTTAATTTTATGTGTCAACTAAACTAGGCTATTGTGCTCATTTGCTTGGTCAAGCACCAGTCTGGATGTTGCTGTGAAGGTGTTTTCTTTTAGATGTGATTAATATTTTAAATCAGTAGACTTTGAGCAAATTAATTTTTCTGCATAATTTAAATGAGCTCAGAGGACAGAGTGTCAAGCCAAAGATGGTTATTCTCAAAGCTTAAAATCTAATGGAATTTATCCTGCTAGGTTTTGAACCTGCTCAGAACTTTTGAGTCCCGTTTTCCTTCTGATTTCTCCTTTTTGGAATGGGCATGTTTGTCCTATACCTGTCCTAACATTTCTATCTTGCAAGTAAACTTGTCTGGTTTCATAGGCTCACAGCTAGAGAAAAATGTTGCTCCAGAATGAATCACACTGAGTGTCACACACACCTCATTTAGATGATATTTAAAAGAGATTTTGAACTTAGAGTTGATACTAGAATACATCAAGACTTCCAGGAGTGTTGGGTTTCGGTGAATGCATTTTGTATGTGAAAAGGATGATCCAGAGGCTGGTCTGTGACAGGCTGAATTATGTTCTCCTGACCCAAATTCATGTTTTGAAATCCTAACCCCAGTGCCTCAAAATGTGACTCTATTTGGAAACATAGTTGTTGCAAATATAGTAATTAGTTAAGATGAGTTAATACTGGAGTAGGGTGAGTCCCTGATAACAATATGACTGGGTATCCTTATCAAAAGAAAAAATTGGGGCCAGGCGTGGTGGCTCATGCCTGTAATCCCAGCACTCTGGGAGGCCGAGGCAGGTGGATCACCTGAGGTCAGGGGTTCGAGACCAGCCTAGCCAACATGGTGAAACCCCAGCTCTACTAAAAATATAAAAATGAGCTGAGCGTGGTGGTGTGCACCTGCAGTTCCAGCTACTTGGGAGGCTGAGGCAGGAGAACCACTTGAACCTGGGAGGCAGAAGTTGTAGTGAGCTGACGTAGTGCCACTGCACTCCAGCATGGGCAGCAACGAGAGAGAGAGAGAGAGAGAGAGAGAGAGAGAGAGAGAGAGAGAGAGAGAGAGAAAGAAAGGAAGGAAGAAAGGAAGGAAGAAAGAAAGAAAGAAAAAGAATTTAGACACAGACACACACACACAGAGGAAAAACACCATGTGAAGGTTGGATTCATGCTGCCACAAGTCAAGGAACTACCAGAAACCAGGAGGGAGGCCTGGAACACTAGATCCTTCCCTGGTGCCTTCAGAGGGAGCATGGCCCTGCCAACATCTTGATCTTGGATTTCCAGCCTCCAGAACTATAAGACCGTAAATTTCTGGTTTTTTAAGCCTCTCAATTGGTGGTACTTTGTTATGACAGCTCCTGTAAACTCATAGAGTGTCCCTTCCTTGTCACCTCTGCATTGCACTCCCCACTGGATCAACACCTGGAAGCCCACCTTGTTGGAACCCTTATGTCACATAGGGGTGACAAGAAGGTCCTGCCTCTCAGCCCCAAGTTACTGGCCTTTCTGGATTTTGCACCCTGCCATTAGCACAAATATTAGCATGTTCGTAACACAGACATGTTAGGATTGCTCTAGCTCCAAGTCATAAAGCCCTCTTAAAAAAAATGAAGCCAAAAAGCGCCAAGTGGCTTAAGCACATCAGCACCTGAAGTATAAGGATTTTATCCTATACTTTTCCTGCTGAAACACACATTGGTTTTAAAAAAAAAAAGTGAAAGGGGAGAAAGCAGCCTCAAAACTTATCTTTGTGTTCACTGAAAATGTTGGCACTGTCAGGGCAAGGTTACTCTGCCATGCTCAAGTGCATGTTCAGTTAACTAACTCGGAGAAGAAGGATCCAGATTATTTCTTTCTTCAAATGGTTGCCTCTGATGAATTAGGAATACAGGATAAAATAAGAAACACCAGTTTAGGAGTTGAGGACCCGGGTTCAAATTCTGACTGGATCTCTTACCAGCTGCATGATCTTAGATAAATGACTTGTCAAGCTCTTTGAACATCATTTTTCTTATCTATGAATGAGAGGTCAAAATCCCTATCTCAGGGAGGTATAGACTTTCCCTTGCTTAGGCCTCTGATTCCTGGAAGCGGGGGAGTATTTTAGCATGAAATATCCAAGTTATGCAGTGAGAATCCATCATTATTCACATGAGGAAGGGTTGTCTTATGGATGCTCCACCCTGAAGACAGGAAAAGACTACAGGGAGCCACCCACGGTTTCCCTTTGGGACCCGCAGTACCTGTCGTCTCCCAGGGGAGGGGTCATGTTTTGTGGAGTCTAGAGCTTAATTAACTTGGGAGGTCATTTTGAAGGAGTAGAACTCATCAATTCAAATACAAAAGGAGGTGCAGGCTTGAAAGAGGCTTGCATTAGCCACAGGCCCTGAAGCATGAGCTTCCTCAGCTGTAGAATAAACCTAAGCACGTCCCCTTTGGGATACGAGAGTAGACTCAGGACCTTGGGCAGAAGAGTGAGGAGGAAAAAGAGAGAAAGATTAAAATGATAATAATAAGAGGATTAAAATTAGCCGGGTGTGGTGGTGCGCGGCCTGTAGTCCCAGCTACTCGGAGGCTGAGGCAGGAGAATGGCGTGAACCCAGGAGGTGGAGCTAGCAGTGAGCTGAGATCGCGCCACTGCACTCCAGCCTGGGTGACAAAGCGAGACTCCGTCTCAAAAAATAATAATAATAATAATAAGAGGATTCTAGAACTCCCATCTGAAGCTGATTCAGTATGACTGGAGTGTCAATAAATGTCTGTATTCAGGATGTATATAAATGACTGCTACTAGATTACATTTCTTCAAAAAAATTTTTTTTCTGCTAACTGAGTAGACCTGAATGCCTGCTCAGATCTGAAAATATTCTATCTTATTTTGTCCTAACGTGATGTTAAGGGTGGATTTCTTTTTATGAAACTCCCATGTGTAGTTGGGACCTGGCTTTAGTTCACATGTGGCTCATCCCCAGCGGTCATACTGAACCTGGGCAGGCCTACCAAAAGCCTGTGATGGGGTTCAGGACATGCTCCCTTAAAATACAGCACCTGGGCATCTGAGAAAAGCACAGAAGCAGGAAGTTCACTTCTTCCTTCTCCCTTGAAGCAAGTCATAAGACCTCATATGACAGATGCCCTCCTTACTCCCAGAGAAAAGGAAGGAAGACACAGAAACACCAAGAAGAATATGGACAAACAGGCCTTGCTAAGCTCCCCTCCCTCCCCCGTTTATGACCGTGACATCATACTCCATTTGTTCAATCACACTTTCATCAAACCTGAACATGAAAATACACAGGTTTCTCTGTTTGGGAGAAGTTTCCATGTCATGTAAAACTTATATTAAAGAAATGTGTATGTTTTACCCTTGTTAATTTGTCTTGTGTTATAGGGATCTAAGCCATAAGCCTAGGATAGATGAGGAAAAGATACTTACACCTGTTCGTCTGAAGGCTGAGGGATGGTTCTTATCAGACTGGAAGGAGCCATGCACCGAGAAGTTGATCCTGTAACAAAGCCCTGGAGGTGGGAAAGAAGGAGGAATTCAGAAATGCATTCAGCACATATTTATTGACATGTGCCTAAGTCCACAAGCACATATCAGAAGCCCTTGAGGCCAGTTATGTTTTAGAATTCAGAAATTTTCAGATTTTAGAAAGGCAATATGCATAAACCAAATATTATATAACATCCCTAGAGGGGTTGGAGGCAACGCTTTGCAAATCAAACACGGTATTTCCGCAGACCTGTCTAGCCAGATATATGAATATTCACACCAAGTGGGATAAATGCAGCCTTACTTCACTTCATGTTTTGCCACCAAGGTGGTTATAAAAATTTTTGTGTTTTTAGAGGTTTGGGGATTTTAGAATTATGGATAGGGATTGTGGACCTGGGCCAGGTGCTGGGCAGTGTTCTGATGCTGGGGAAATAGCACTAACAGGACCAGAGCAGAGGCCTGAGGGAGCTGGTAGGCTCTGAACGAGGGATGGTTGCCCAGTGGGGCCCTGGCAGATGCAGGTGTAATCTCCATGGGGAGAAGGGGAGATTTTTAAAGGGAAACAAAACAAAACAAAACAAAACAACAATAGAAATGGTGTTCCATTAAAGCTCTAGTGCATAAGCTTGAATGCTTTAAAAAATATCTCCAACAGAAAATCACACGGAGAATAGAGGCTCCCTCCCCTCTTCCTGTTAACAATACGCAGCTCAGTGGCTCTGGTGACTGGAGGGCCATGGGCCTCAGCTGGAAGATGTGAGTGCCCAGCAGACTGGATGGGCACAGCTGATGCCCACCCAACAGAAGCAGACCCCGATGGAGAGAGACCCACTCTGAGTGGTGGTTTGTGACTGTGCGTTGGGATATGGAGGAGACAAAGGTACCCCTGGGACAGGTGGCCAGAATATTTCCTGGGGTCTATAACCTGTAGGAACCTGTAGGAACTGACATATACACATATGTCTATGCATGTGTGTTTATATATATGTATTAACTATTGGGAGGACGACTTTTCGTCTATTCACTTAGTTTGGAGTGCTTGGGGGCCTGCAAATTAACTAGCAATAGACAAATTAGCAGAAGAAAAAAGGAAGTTTATTTACACGTGCATTGGACATCACTAATGAGTAACTCACTGAATACCCAGAGGTAAAGGCTTGAAATGCTTGGGACTTAGAAGTGTTTCAGATTTTGGATTTTTTCAGATTTTGGAATGTTTGCATATGCATAATGAGATACCTTGGGAATCTCAGGCCCTATGTCTAAACACAAAATTCATTTATGTTTTCCATGCAACTTATACCCATAGACAGATGATAACTTCACACAGTTTTAAAAAGAATTTTGCACATGAACAAAGTTTGTGTTCCGTTCGTATATGTGTCTGGAATTTTCCACTTGTGGCATCCTGTCAGTGCTCAAAAACTTTCTGATTTTTAGTGCAGTTTGGATTTTGGATTAAGGATGCTCAATTTGTACCAATATAACAAAAAAGGGAGTAGCAGGAATTTACGGATTCGATGGGAAAATGTGTAAGGTGCTGTGAGTTTTTCTTTGTGCTAATGGGAAGGGGCAATTTGTCCACTTCCTGGAATTTGCAGGAAACCCCCTGAAAGCAGGGTTAACAGCAGCCTGTATTTTTGAAAGACTCTTTGTTAGTCAGATAAGGAAAGTTCAGATAAGATTTTAAATATTTTCACCTCTAAACAATCTTTATGCCAAAGCTGCCATCCCTTTAATACATATATGCAGCACACACATACATATGTAAATATATATTATATAGGTATATCTATATGTATGATATACCTATATAATATATATTTATACACACGTGGGATATTCTATACTTACACAGCTTATGGCGATTATTTTTAAAATCTCCCTCTGCTTTTTCTCTTGTACACCTCTGCCCCCTCCCAAGATCCTGGCTTGCCCTCCTGAGGCCTGCAGGGTCAGGACCAGATGGAGGAGAAATGAGGAGGTTGCAAAGCAGCATGTGTAGACTGCGTGGTTTGCTGAGAGCCTTCAGGGTAGTGCTAGGCTCTTAGGTTCCCGTGAATGTAAGTGCAAATCAGTTATGCTTGGCTCAAGTTCTTGACCCTCTAAGTAGATTTCCCAGGGAGTTTCAGAAACACCAGCACAGGAGGGGTGAATTTTCCGAGAGTGCATGCTCCTGCATTAGTGGGTGTACGCAAGAGCCAGAGAAATCTGGGCTCTCACGTTCACTGGGCTCCCACTGGTTAGAAAACTCAGGGTCTAAACTCCAGTGAACGTTCTCAAAAGAATCTAAGAACCTCGCTACCTCTTCCTACATTGTGTGGCCACTGTTGACTCTCTCCCACAGCACTCCCAGAAATTGTTCTGGATTTTTTTCTAGGAAACAGCTTAGGGACATTTATCTTTCCCCTGTCCTCCTTGGGGAGAGCGTGTGTGGACCACTCCCCACCGGTTGGCATCTCAGCTCAGCCCCTTCGCCTCATTTCTGCTCTGCAGAGAGTTTCCCACAAAATTTTCCCACAAAGTTTTTTGTTAGCGTTTATCGAGGATTTCACCAGCCAAGCAAAAGCCTCAGCCTGCAGGCTGATTGGTTGGTCAGGAAAGAAAAGGTGAAGACATTTCCGATGAACGGTCCCATTTGAGAAGGGAAAAGCAGCCCTGTGGCCAAGTCCCCTGTGAGTGTTTTGGTTCGCCTAGTAGACGGCTTCTGCCAGTGTTTATCCAGCACAGGGAAGGTGCTTTGAATAGATGTCTTTGCTGACACGGAACCCTTTGCTTTGTGAATAGGGCGATTACTAAACAATGAAGCTATTACATTAGGAGCAGGAGCTGGCCGGAGCCAACAAATCTCCTCTACATTTACAGAGCTATAATTATCCAAAGTTTTAAAACACAATGGTATCTGCTGAGAGGGAATATCTGGGAGGGAACCAAGCCATCCCAATTAAAGGAGTGATGCACAGCCCCATGGATTGGATGACTCCACATTAATGGGGTGGCGATTTTTTTAGATGTCACTCAAGTTAACAAATGTGCTGAAAGGTTTGAGCAGAACAAATGTGCAGGGGGGAAAATCAGATCAAGAAGAGAGATCTGCTTTATAAGAACATCTACAAATTGGTTGCAGAAAGCATTCCAGGCTGCTGTTATGAACACTAATCAAGAGAAAAATGTTTCATGAGGTTTTTCCCATATGAAAATAAAAGCTTTTTCCACTTGCCATTTCATTTCAAAATAAATTCTTTTAACCTCCAGAGGACCCCGCATGACAGAGTGGGGTGGGAGGACGGCATTGCGGGGAGGTCTGAGTGGCTCGGGGTTATGGGGCTGTGCCGGCACTTAGGCTCACCATAAAGATTAGGGGAAATCAGTTGTTATGAGAGATTGGAGACTGGATCCTATAAATAGATTTGGCCCAGATAGTAGCATTGGACTCTGCTTTGCCAGTGAAGGTTACAGTATGTGCTCCGCCATAACCATCTGTCCTAAAATGGGTATGGGCCACATGCTTGGGGCTCCTGAGCACTTCAAGACCTACAATCTAAATCAAGGGTCTATTCCACCTGTTACGTAAGTTGAGGGCAATTCTTCCAGGTAAAAAGAAAAAACTAAAAGAATAGTTATGAGGGCAGTAACAAAACCAGACAAAAGAATCTCTCATTCATCATCTTATACCTCTGGGAATGTTTGCTCTAATGGAGTGAGAGTTCCATCGGGGGCGGGGAGGGGGGCCACCATGGGGGATTATTTCTTCAATTATGCTTCCTTCCCATCTGTTTGGGGGCACTGCAGCAGCATCACACAGGGGCTCAGCTTAGTTCTGAAGGCAGAATCCGGGAAATGATTTGGGTCATCACAGGCTATACCGCAGAGCCCACAGTAGGCTAAATCAGGAAAGTGGGGTGCTTGCCAGGTTTTTCCCAAGCTGTCCTTTTCTGGCCTTTTGCTGATGCTCGTGCTGCAGTGGAGTCCCTCCACTTTCAGAGCCCTGTTGGCCCCCCTTCTGATTGTTTCCCACAGAAGTACACTAAAACATGCTGTCAGAGCACTTCTAGCTTTCACTTACTCCAAGGGGAGAAAAAGTTTAAGTCTCTTTATCAACTTTCCCATAAGTACTTGCATGATGATTTCTGCAAAAGCAGTATTATAACAACATAAAAAAAATAATTAAAACAGTTACCAATTAACCCACCACCCTACTACCATTTGAGTACCCCTAAGCCCATTCGTTCACTGAGCCTTCACCTGCTTTTTCCATTCTGCTTTGTTAAATATTTGCCTATTTCTAAGTTTTACTATGGAAGATAATACCACCATCAACACGTGCACTCTTTTTAACCTTCTGTGAAAGATCTCCCCAGAAATCTGGACCGATGCACAGTACTGTGAACTGAATTGTGCCAAAATTCATACAATGAAGTGTTAACCCCCTGTATTTGGAGACAGGGATGTTAGAGAGATAATTCCGGTTAAATGAGGTCAGAAGGCTGCAGCCTAAATCCTTATGACTGATGTTCTTACAAAAAGAGAAGGAGAAAGCAGAGCTCTCTCTCTTCCTCCATGTACACAGAAGAAAGGTCATTTGAAGACACAGAGAGAAGGTGGCCATCTGCAAACCAAGGAAAAGGCCTCAGGAGAAATCAAATCTGCAATGCCTTGGTCTTGGACTTAACAGCCCCCAGAACTGTGAGAAAATAAATGTCTGTTGTTTATGCCTCCCAGTCTGTGGCATTTTGTTATGGTAGCCCAAGTAGATGAATACACACAGTGTTGGGGTTGAAGGGTGAGGAAGAGAAAAGCAGCCTTTGACATTAGGAGCAGGCCTGGCCCTCACAGCTAGCCCAAGTGTTCTTCTGCTGAACACAAACAATTTCACAGAACTCTAACATCAGACAAGGCCACTCTGAGGCCACAAAGGATCAGGACAAGAAAAAGACCACTCCACAATCATGTCTGAATCCAGACAAATGCACAAACCAGAAAAATGACCCAAGAATCTTCCTATACTGGATAAATGAATGACTGCCACAGCTTCCTTACCCATTTTAAGCTTTAGCCTTGCTCTAGTTTTTTCACCTTCTAGATTAGATTTATTCATAGAATTACTCTCACTTCCTGAGAGCATCCAATCCAGAACAAAGCCCCACTTCCTTAAATCTTCCCCCAAACACCTAATATGAGCCAAAATCCTATCACAAGTCCTTTCTAAGCTCCAACTGAGCAACTCTGTGGTTCCTTGTAAGCATTAAACCCAGCTTGGTGTGTGTATATTTCTGGTGGTCACTGGCTGAACAACGTTATCAGTGATGTGAGTGTTTTTGTGGTTTTTAATAAGCATTTAACATTGTATCAAAGAAGCTAATCAATTTTGATTGCTTTCAAAAATTCTACACAACCCAAACAACAACTTAAGTGTTAGGGTCTTTTTCAATTAAGTGGACAGTATAAACTGAATCTTGTTTCAATGTGTATGTTTTATTGTTTTGTAGGCTAATCATTTTCCCAGGTATTTAATATTTCTCCTCTACTAGTATTTCCTTTTATCTGTCACCAGTGTGATATTTAATGATGAAAAAAATAATTTTTGTCTCCTAGTAAAAATATTTCGCAAGTTTCCTGGAAGGTGAGCGAAGTATTTGAGGGGTTGTAGTATTGTAAGGGTGTTTTTCACTCCTGCTTCTGAAATGAAACTCATGGCCTGGGATTTAGGGTCCTCATAATAGAAACAGCATTGCATGTGCACACACACACAACAAAAAAGGGGGAACACTCGGCAATTACAATCCTCATTTCTGTAACTTGTCATGTTGTCATAGCTGGTGGTTATAACCTCTTTCTTCTACTACCCATTCTGTATTTCCCTTGCCTTCAACAAGCGCCTCGGATGGTCACAAACCTTCATTTCTTTTTTTTTTTTTTTTTTTTTTTTTTTTGAGACGAAGTCTTGCTCTGTCGCCCGGGCTGGAGTGCAGTGGCCAGATCTCAGCTCACTGCAAGCTCCACCTTCCGGGTTTACACCATTCTCCTGCCTCAGCCTCCCGAGTAGCTGGGACTATAGGCTCCCGCTACCTCGCCCAGCTAGATTTTTCTATTTTTTAGTAGAGACGGGGTTCCACCGTGTTAGCCAGGATGGTCTCGATCTCCTGACCTCGTGATCCACCCGTCTCGGCCTCCCAAAGTGCTGGGATTACAGGCTTGAGCCACCGCGCCCAGCCTACAAACCTTCATTTCTAAAGAGTCTGAGCCAACGTCCTTCCTGACTTGGGTTGTTACAGTTTTCCATTGGCCTTAATCATAGGGCTTGGTAATATTAAGAGGTGCCCTAAGGGATCTCCTGTAGTCCAGAAATACTCTTCCTTACCTCTGTTGTGGAGTAGTAGTCCAATTTCCCCTTGGTAGTCAGAGTCAGTGACCATAACCAGCACAGTAACTCCTTTCTTTGTCTGTTGATTTAGAGGAATGAGGAGTCCAAAGTGGTTTCATGGCAGTCTTGACTTCCAGTTCAGTGGAAGCATTGCTATGTCTCCCTGTGGAAGTATTCTTCCGTCTAGAACAAAGACCTGTGGGCCAGCAGAGCATGAAGTCATGGGAACAAAAAGCAAAATTTACTAGTGTGTAACCAGGGGTAATAGTGAGTGGTAGAACCCCATTTCAACCCCTTGATTCCTGGACCTGTGAGTTTCTGGCTACAGGAAAAACAGCATCATAGATTAAATGCTGATTCAGAGCATATAGTCTTATAGAGAACCTTGACTTAACCCTGCAAGGTAGTGACACTTAGCTGGCACTAGACTGAGTCTTCAAAAGTCCATTTCACTGTTCTATCAAGCCAGCTGCTTCAGGATGATGGGGAACATGGTAAGACCAGGGAATTCCATGAGCATGAGCCCACTGCCACACTTCATTTGCTGTGGAGTTCTTTGGTCAAAAGTAATGCTGTGTGGAATACCATGAGGGTGGATAAGGCATTCTGTGAGTTCATGAATGGTGGTTTTGGCAGAAGCACTGCAGGCAAGGAAGGCAAATTCACATCCAGAGTAAGTGTCTATTCCACTAAGGACAAGATGCTGTCCCTTCCGTGATAGAAGTGGTCCGATGTAATCAACCTGCAAACAGGTAGCTGGTTGATCACCTGGGGAATGTTGCCATATTAGGGGCTCAGCACTGTTCTCTGAGGCTGGCAGATCAGGCACTTGGCAGTGGCCATAGCCAGGTCAGCACTGGTGAGTGGGAAGTCCATGTTGCTGGGCCAAGGCATAATCTTCATCCCTGCCACAATGGCCGCTTTGTTCATGAACCCACTGGGCGATGACAGGGATGGCTGGGGAAAGAGGCTAACTAGTATCCACAGAATCAGTCATTCTGTCCACTTGACTATTAAAATCCTCTTCTACTGAGGTCACCTTTTGGCAAACATTCACATGGGACACAATTATGTTGCTTTTTTTTCCCATTCAGAGAGGTCTACCTACATATCTCTTCCCCAAATTTCTTTGTCACCAATTTTCCAGTGGAGCTCTTTCTACCTCCCTGACCATCCAGGCAGACTACTGATCACAGCTCATAAGTGAGGATAAACAAATGTCAACCCATTTCTCTTTCCAAGCAAAGTGAACAACAAGGTGCACTACTCAAAGTTCTGCCCACTGGAAGGAATTGCTTTCACCACTATCTTTCAGAGATGTCCCAGAAAGGGGCGGTAGTACTGCAGCTACTTGCATGTTGTGCACAACCATCTGTAAACCAAGCCTAAGTCTTCTCTTCCTCTGTCACTGATCATAGGAAACTCCTCATGAGACTGGGAGAGATAAGGCAGTGTAGCAGGAGTGGGAATCATGAGCATCTGCATCACTTCTTCATGTAACTCACTTGTGCCTGCAGGGCCTGCTCAGTCCCAATCAGTCGAAGTCGAATCACTTCCATTTGATGATGGAGTGCTTCTATGCACAACTGACATTATAACTTGCTGGGTAAGAAAACACCCAGTTCATGATGGGCAGCTCAGGTTGCATGGTAACACGGTAACCCACAGTTAAGCATTTAGTCTTTACTAAGGCTCAGCAGCAGGCCAAAAGCTGTTTCTCAAAAGGAGAGTAGTTATCTGTGGAGATTGGCAGGGCTTTGCTCCCAAATCCAAAGGCCTGCATTGCAGTTCACCCATAGATGCCTGACAAAGGCTTCAAATAGCATCCCTATGTGCCACTGACACTCTAAGCACCATTGCTTGGCCCTGCTGGATCTTATGGCCCAAGCGGCAGAAAAGTTTGTATAGCAGCCTGGCCTGTTACAGAGTCCTCTCTTGTTCTGGGACCCACTCAACATTAGCAGCTTTTTGATCACAGTAACACACCCAAATAAAGGATATGTTGCCTCCAAAATCTGAAGAAGGCCAGTAGGCATTGTGCTTCTCTTTTGGTTGTAAGAGGGGCCAGATGGAACAACTTAGCCTTTCCTTAGAAGGGATATCTCGATAAGCTTCACAACATTGGATGCCTAAAACTTTCACTAAGGAGAGGGCCCCTGAAGTTTGTTGGATTTATTTCCCACCTTCTTACATGCAAATTTCTTACCAATAGGTCTAAAGTAGTTACTGCTTCTTACTCACTAGGTCCAATCAACATAATGCCATTAATCGCATGGACTAGTGTAATACCTTGTGAAAGTGATTGAGACTCCCATGAATTAGATTATAATACAGTGCTGGAGAGAGTTAGCATAACCCTGAGATAGAGCAGTAAAGGTGTATTGCTGGCCTTGCAGTGAAAGAAAACTGCTGTTGGTAGTCTTTATTGACGGATATGAAGAAAAAGACATTCGTCAAATCGTAGTTGCATATCAGGTTTCAGAGAATACGCTAATTTGCTCAAGCAATGAAACCACATCTGGTACAGCAGCTGCCAAGGGGAGTCACCACCTGGTTAAGCTTATGATAATTCACTGTCATTCTGCAAGATCCAACCGTCTTTTACATAGGTCAAATAGGCAAGATGAATGGGAACGTGGTAGAAATCACCACCCCTGCATTTTTCAAATCTCCGATGTTGTCACTAATCTCTGAAATCCCTTCAGGGATGCAGTATTGCCTTTGGCTTACTATTAGAAAATTCCAGTAGTTCTTTTGAACTGTAGTACACTTCCTTGTGAATTACATTTTCTACCTTACCTTTAGGAGCCTACTAGGACTTGAATCAAGTTATGGATCTAGAAGCAAAGAGGGGTGATAGAAATGGGTCTTGAGGAGAATCATTGTCTAGCATGTCATCTACTACAGAGGAGGTCATTACAGTTTTCTAGGACAATGCAAGTTTAATCCCATCAGATGAGAGGTGAGGGGCTGAAGAGGCCACTACCACTGGGAGTGGGAAGGTGACTTCCACAAAGGATAGAGAGACCTCTTCCACTGGCAAATATTTATCAGATTCCAGGGGCTCGATTTCCCCAGTTTCATCAGGTCTTCCGACATATCCCCATTCCAACTAGCAAAGTGCATATCTTCCTCACTTCAACGTTAGACTCCTGTGAGGCTGACAGTTTAACCTGTGCAGTAATTCAGCCAGTCTCAGGATAAGATTCTGTGTTTGATTTTAGCAATCATAGCCCTGCTGCTAAAAGCAATAACGATATTTCAGGGCACACATAGAAGATTTCAGGTTTTGTACATGGGGCTTAAACTGAAGATTCAAATCCCTGAGCTCATCCTTTTCTTTCTCCACTTTGTCCAGTGACATTTGGATCAACCAGCCAATCTCATTATACTTGTTAGTTTGCCAAAAAAAAATTGTTCATAAGTATATACATAGCCCCCCACAACCACCCCCAGCTCCTTGCTTCTTGTAAGAGGTTGCTAAGGAGTACCCAATGGTGGTATTTTACGTATCTCTATTGTAAGATCATGCCATGGACTACCAGTGCTCTCATTACTACTAAAAATAAAGTCATAAGCATCTTTAAATCTAATCAGATTAGAGAGCCAATTCCAGAAACCGCAGAACCAATTCAGAAAACCCATCATTAACATTCCTTTTTTTTTTCTTTTTAATTTAATTTAATTTAATTTTTTGAGACAGGGTCTCATTCTATTGCCCAGGCTGTAGTGCAGTGGTGCTATCGCAGCTCACTGCAGCTTCAGCTACCTGGGCTCGAGCAATTTTCTCACTTCAGCCTTCTGAGTAGCTAGGACCACAGACACACTACCCTATGCCTAGCTAGTTTTTTTTTTTTTTTTTTTTTTTTGTAGCGATGAGGTCTCACTATGTTACCCAGGCTGCTTTCAAACTCCTGGGCTCAGGCGATCGTCCTACCTTGGCCTCCCAAAATGATGGGATTACAGGCGCGAGCCACAGCACCTGGACTTCATCCTTAACATTCTGTTTCTCTAGAACTATAAAGGAAGTGGGGATAGTCATACGACATTGCACATGTATTAAATGCACTAAATTGTACACTTAAAAATGTTTAAAATATAAATTTTACGTGTATTTTGCCACAATAAAAAAAAAACAGTTACAAAAAAGGAAAAGAAATATCACAGGCCTGAATGAACGCAGGCAAGGGCAAAAAGACCCTCAATTCAGAGTTTAACTCAACAGGAAGTGCTGATCAATTTGATGGTTGAATAAGGATAAAAGCTCAGAGTTTTAGAGTTTTAAGAAATAAAATATGAGTCTAAGGTTTTCTATCTGTAACTTTACATTCATCTTGCTTCTAGGATTTAGTCAAAAGTCTTTTCAACTTTTGGACCAATGAGTCTATGCTAATTTGCACTTTCAACTGAACATTCATACTGTCATTTTGTCCCAGGCAGAATTAAAGTAAAGATTCAAGATCTGGGCTTGAATCTTTACCTACTTACCAAGATGTACCTACTTCTTCCGGGGACAACATTCATGATTCTTAAAGATCTCACAAGCGTGCCTTCTAAGGTGAATTATAAACAGTGCCAAAGAATTTGCTTCACCACATGCCTATAAGGTGGTGAATCAGGCTTAACTCTTCCCCCCCACCCCCATTTCCCCATTCACATCTCACCTGACGTCTTCCTTTGACCTACTTTTTCAGAAATCAAAGAAGTAATCTTAGGTGGTGATTTGAAGTCCCACAGCCATTGGTACTTACTCCTCTTAAGCTACCCTGCTTTCTGTTCCTTCTTTCTACTGTCCAGGGTAAGTGGCTGGAAGTAGTAAGGGGTCAATGCCAAGTGAAATCCTCTGGCATTTTCTTCTGACATCCAGGAATCTGCAAAGTGAGTTTGCTGGGAGCGTCCAGTTTTTTCAGCTTAACGTTAGGTGTACTTTCTGTCTTCGGCACAAATTGTTTCCAAATGCCTGTGGGTTGCAATATGATTTTCCCATCTTGAAAATCTATTAAAAAGGAAGAGATTCTTCACTTCTCCCCACCCCACCTCCAGGCACTGCAGATGGCGATTAACACCCTACGCAGCCCCTCCCCGTAGCATCATCAATTTTTTGCCTGCATTGCATCTACTTCACAGTTCGAGACATGCCAAATCACACACGTTCTAAGTACTTGTTGCTAGCAACAAATCTCTCTTCCTCAGTGGCCAAGCAGACTATATTTGGAATGTCAGAGCACCTAGCCCTTCCCTGGCCCACTTTCTTTAGCTGAGAAGTCTCCAAGCCTTAAAGTAACCTCACCCATGTTTCTTTGGGTTCTGCTTGTTGAAGGAACTCTTTGGATTATCTCAGCAAAACACAAAGTGACAACAAAACAGAGAAACAATCAGATTCTTTTCCATAAACTCCTTTTCTGTAAAAGTGAGTGTTATTAATCCCTACCTTATGAAACAATTGTGAATGTATTTAATGAGCTCATCAAAATATACATACATATATATATGTATATATAGAGAGAAAGAGAGTCTCACTCTGTTGCCCAGGCTGGAGTGCAGTGGCACAATCTCGGCTCGCTGCAACCTCCATCATCTCACAGGTTCAAGCAATTCTCCTGCCTCAGCCTCCCAAGTAGCTGGGATTACAGGCGCTCACCACCAAGCCCAGCTAATTTTTTTTTTCTTTTTGGAGACAGAATCTCATTCTGTTGCCCAGGCTGGAGTGCAATGGGGTAATCTTGGCTCACTGAAACCTCCGCTTCCTGGGTTCAAGCTTCCTGCCTCAGCCTCCTGAATAGCTGGGACTACATGCAAATGCTGCCAAACCAGGCTAATTTTTTTTGTATTTTAATAGAGATGGGGTTTCACCGGGTTGCCCAGGCTGGTCTTGAACTCCTGAACTCAGGCAATTCACCTACCTCGGCCTCCCAAAGTGCTAAGATTCCAGGCATGAGCCACCGTGCCCGGCCTAATTTTTGTATTTTTAGTAGAGACCGGGTTTTGCCATGTTGGTCAGGCTGGTCTCACACTCCTGACCTCAGGTGATCTGCCGACCTTGGCCTCCCAAAGTCCAAAATGCTGGGATTACAGGTGTGAGCCACCGCGCCCGGCCTGAGCTCATCAAAATATTAAAACTAGTCCATCTTTGGCCGAGACGGGCGGATCACGAGGTCAGGAGATGGAGACCATCCTGGCTAACACGGTGAAACCCCGTCTCTACTAAAAAATACAAAAAACTAGCCAGGCGTGGTGGCGGACGCATGTAGTCCCAGCTACTCCAGAGGCTGAGGCAGGAGAATGGCGGGAACCCGGGAGGCGGAGCTTGCAGTGAGCTGAGATCCGGCCACTGCACTCCAGCCTGGGCGATAGAGCAAGACTCCACCTCAAAAAAAAAAAAAAAAAAAAAAAAAAAAAAACTAGTCCATCTTTAATGGCAGTGTAGACCTAGCACATGGCTGGCAGTGTATAACTGCCAGGTGTTTCTCCTCTTTTTTTCACTGTTTCTCTCTCTTTTTTATTGAGGTAAAATTCACATAACATAAACCAAATCATTTTAAAGTGAACAATTAAATGGCATTTTGTACTTTCATAGTGTTGTACAATCACATCTCTATCTAGTTCCTAAATATTTCCATCCCCCCAAAAAGGAAACGCATCCCCATTAACCACTCTCCATTTCCCTCTCCTGAGCCTTCACAAACAACAATCGACTTCCTGTCTCCGTACATTTACCTGTTTCGGTTATTTTATTTAAGTGGATTTATATGTGTCTGGCTCCATTCGCTTAGTGTAATATTTTTTTAGGTTTTTCCATATTGTAACACGTTTTGGTAATTTATTTCTTGTTCTATCTGAACAATCTTCTGTTGTATGGATATGCCACAATTTGTTATCTATTTATCTGTTGATGAACATTTGTGCTGTTTCACCCTTTGATGTTTGTAAATTATAAATAGGGCTGCCATGAACACACATGTACATGTATTGGTTTGAGTGCCTGTTTTCAATTCTTTTGAGTATATAACTAGGAGTGAAATTGGTATTCACCTTTTTTTTTCTTCTCTTAATGATCTCATGTCTGCACGATCCTTAATGATGCCCTGTTTTAAAATTCCTGACGTTGTTTGTCACTAGTTCATTTGTCTCTAGTTTAACTGACCAATCTTGACAGCAATTTTTCACTTTTATTAGTATTTTAAGGAATCTTCCTGTGGTTTTGAGAACCTTGTCTGCTTATACATTTGGATTCGTGATAATGATTGCTTTCTCTTTGGATTTGTTTTGCCACTCCTTTGGTAATGTCTGGAAAGGGCTGCTTAGCTGACACGATCGAGGCTCCATTCGTTTGTCCTGGGATCTCTCATCAGGCCTGTGCACTCCCAGACCTCTAAGGGCCGCCCACCTGCATCTTTGTCAGAGGGCCATCCCCAGGCTGCCCGAACTTTCTCAGCCTATGGCCATAGTGGGCTGGAGGTGCGTGGGAACTAACAGCCTCCGGAGGAAACCTTTAACTAAAGACCAAAGGCTGTCAGGGTGTAAATACCCTTCTTGCCCTTCGGCTGGGATAATTCTGAAGCATATTTTACTAAGTTTTCTAGAGTTCTTCTTGGTAATTAATGCAATCAAGCTCCAGTCTCCTGCTGTGATGACTGCCTTCATAACACACCCTTTATTAGTTATCTGTCTTCCCTTCATATCTCACTTCCTACCTGTTCCTACTTGTCTATTTCCCTGTGAGGGACTGAATTGTGAGCCCCTCAAATTCAACATATGAAGCCCCTAAATTTATTTGTTCAAGTCTGAAGTCAAGGTACCTAAGAGTGTGGCTTTATTTGGAGATACAGCTTGAAAGAGGTGATGAAATTAAAATGAGATCATGAAGGTGCACCCTAATCCACTATGACTGGTGTCCTTATAAGAAGAGATTAGGACGCAGACACACACAGAGGGAATCCCATGGGCAGACACAGGGAGAACACAGACATCTGCAAGCCAAGGGCAGGGGCCTCAGAAGAAACCAAACCTGCTGACTCCTTGATCTCAGATTTCAGCCTCAAGAACTGTGAGAAAAAAAAATTTCTGTTGTTTAAGCCCCCTAGCCTGTGATACTTTGTTGCGGCAGCCCAAGCTAATTAATTCACTCCCAATTAAACTGTTCGCCCTTGAATCCTTGGCTCAAGGTCTGCTTCTGGGGAACCCAAGCTAAGATTCAAAGTTTATTGATTTTTTTCAGTGTTTCTTCTTTTCTAAATATGCATTTGAAGCTATAAATTCCCTTCTAAGCATGGCTAACACTCTGATATGTAGTATTTGATAGTGTAATGATAAGTATTTGTAGTATAATGGTAAGCTTTGATATGCAGTATTATTATTTAATTCAAAGTATTTTCCATTGCAATTTCTATTTAACCTGTGGCTTATTATAACTCAGAGGAGTTTTACATTGGCCTTATAGATGCTCCTGACACATGTGTCACTTCTGCTCACAACTCAAATGACCAGAACTAGCCACAGGGTTCCACCCAGCCACAGGGGAGCAGAAAGTACAACCTACTGTGTTGTTGTTGCATAGAACATCTTTCTACATGTTTCCTCTTGCATAGGTGCTAGAATTGCTTTAGAATAGGCTATAAACCTGGGGTGGAATCATTAAGCCATCTTATTAAACTCCCATCTACCATTTTATTGGAAATCGCCAAGCTGCTTTCCAAAGTGATTGTGCAAGTACACATATTGCCTGTGCATATTCTTCCGCACCCTCACAACCCTTCATATTATCAGACTTTTACAATGTTTTGACAATTTTGGAGGCATGAAACAGTATCCTATTGTGTTTTAATTTGCATTTCCCTAATAGGCAGGTCAGGCTTTTTCATTTGTTTGTGGTTGTTGTTGCTTTTTGTTTTTGTTTTTGTTTTCTGAGACGGAGTCTTGCTCTGTCATCAGGCTGGAGTGCATTGGCATGATCACAGCTCACTGCAACTTCCGCCTCCCAGGTTCAAGCGATTCTCCTGCCTCAGCCTCCCAAGTAGCTGGGACTACAGGCACCTGCCACCACGCCCAACTGATTTTTGTATTTTTAGTAGAGACGGGTTTTCACCATGTTGACCACACTGGTCTCTATCTCTTGACCTCATGATCCACCCACCTCGGCCTCCCCAAGTATTGGGATTATAGGCGTGAGTCACTGCACCCGACTAGGTCAGGTCTGTTTTATACCACATGTCCTGTGATGGTTTCTACTTTATATAATTGTATTTTTAAAATAAATTTTATAAAATATTTTCCATTTTAATAAAAATTAAGTTTTTGTCCTATTTGATAATAATTCGTGGCTCATTTCCCAATAGTTTACATCATAATTCTCTAAAATTAATCCTTGCATTTTAGCAAGATTTCAGGTCTATTTCATTAGCAAGGCTGAATTTAAGAATGAACTTGAACTTTATCAGGGGTCAGTAAACTTTTTTTTGGTAAAAGACCAATAGACATTTGTTATCTTATTTATTTTTTTGCTTTGCAGGCCACATGGTCTCTGTTGCAACTACTCAGCTCTGTTGGTATAGCTGAAAAGCCGATATAGACAATATGGTGTGGCTGTGCTTCCACAAAACTTCACTTGTGGACACTAAAATGTAAATTTTGTATAATTTTCACATGTTACAAAATATAACTCTTCTTTTGACCTTTTTCTCAGCTATTTAAAGATGTAAAAATCATTCTTGACTCAGGCTATATAAAAAAGAGGCAACAGGCCATAGTTTGCTCTTGGGCCCTAGCTTGGCACCCCCTGAACTATATGAAAGCTTGACTCTAAAGGGAAAGAATGTGATAGAAGCTGTCTACCTGCTGTTGAAGCAACTCACATTGCAATCAACATGAAGGATTAAGATCTCGGCCAGGTCTTTCAATCCTCTTTCTCTATTTTTGTGTCTTACAAGGATTTTCTTAGATAAGTTTCATGAGCACAGTAGATCCAATGGTCTCAAAAGATTTATCCTGTATTCTGCACTCACAGGTGTTTCACACAGCAAAGCCCAGGAGCACTGGTCTCGCAGCCTCTGGATAACTAGATCAAACTTGTCTCTCACCAGTAGTTCAAAAAAATCCATGCTATCCTCATGCAAATAAACTTATGAAATGCTTTGCCAAATGATTTGTTCAGAACAGTAAAAGCTGGATGCCACTTTGTGTGGAAGAAGAGGAGATCCAGTAATGACAATACATCCTTTGTCAGAAAGACTTACAAAGGCTGTGACATTCTTCTTTGGAGTGTTGTCATTGTGTTGGAAGGGATGAAGTGGTTCTAGGGCACACAAAAAAAGGGTTAGGAACATCTGAGAAGACTACAGATAAGTCCTTACTGCTGATTTTGGACACAGGTAGGTTACAGAGATGTCACACAAGCCCTCTGGCTTATCAGTAACCCCGGGTCTGCCTCTGCAAGGCTAATACCATGGTCACTATACTCTATCTCTCTGAAATGCTCTGGAGTCTATTCCGCATGTAACTGAATGTTTGTTGAGGTAGAAAAACCATACTTTGGCCAAATAAGTCTTTGGTTTGTTCCAGGCCAGCCATATGAAGATTCAGATGAGCAGCCTGTGCTTCCTTTGCCTTATCTCTCAAATGCTGAGGCTTTATTTCTATTCCACCTTGAACAATTTTGTTTGAGTACAACATATTTACTGATATTGTCAGCTCAAGTCATTGTGGAATGAATACTTAGATGCTGCGTTCTTCCAAAAACTGAGCAGAACCTCCCTCCTGTGAACATTTTCAGTAGGTTGTTTTCAAGGTGAGAAAGTGGGAGGGAGAAGGGGACGAGCATCGAAGTAAATATTTTTTTCTTCTTTTACTTTTGTTACTGGGAACTTTCCTGTCGAGGAAGGCAGGTCCCCTTTTATTTTATCAGATGCAGAGGAGTTATGGTACCTCTGTTACCAGCTCTTTATCCACAATTTATGTTTGTAACAAGGGACCTGTTGCTACCAGTTACTGATAAAAACAAAAGCTGGTGACTTTCTGGAAGAAGGGGGCAGGTGAAGAGAGTTGCATCATGGCCACACTCCTCTAAGTTTCTAATTGTCTGTTTATTTTTTGAGACAGAGTCTCATTCTGTTGTCCAAGGTGGAGTGTAGTGGCTCAATTTCAGCTCACTGCAACTTCCGCCTCCCAGTTCAAGCGATTCTCCTGCCTCAGCCTCCCTAGTGGCTGTGACTACAGACCCATGCCACCATGCCTGGCTAATTTTTGTGTTTTTTGTAGAGACAAGGGTTTGCCATATGGGCCAGACTGGTCTCAAACTCCTGACCTCAGGGGATCCACTCACCTCGGCCTCCCAAAGTGCTGGGATTACAGGCATGAGCCACCGTGCCTGGCTTCTAATTGTCTTTTTAAAAGCCTTTTCCCCTCTTTTGTGTGTGAGTTAACTTCACCCTCACTGACCACCAATAACAAAAAAATAAGAAATAAAGAAGTGAAGTGAGAGATGTTTAGAATATTTCTGTGATGTCAAGGCAGATCCAGTAATTAAAGTTTTCCCTTCCGCCTATCTCAATTTGATCCCAATACACATTTTTTTTTTTTTTTTTTTTAGGTAAGTAACTTCTGATTTCATAACCCACTATAGCATATAATTCTCGGGCTGTTAATGGAGTAGAAGTCATTCCTGTGGCTGGCATATCTGAACTGCCTGCATATCAGTATCTTTTGAGAGAGAGCACCAAATAATCGTTCAAAGCCTAGAAGTGAAAAAGAACAATCCATTCACACGTGAAACATTTATTGGATATCTTATATTTTAAAAACATTGACTCATCACTCTGGGATATGAATAAAAAATTAGAGGAGAAAAGATGAATATAAAAACATATGGCAACTGAAGAAGGACTGAAGAGCTGATAGCAAGGATTCTGTCTCAGGTGTTTCCAAAGGCAGAGAGAGTCTACAAATCAATTCCAAAGACATGTGTTCTCCCTCCAATTCGGCTACCACCACGACTCCAACTGACCCCTTAGGGATTCACGTTCCCCTTATATTTCTGGGAGGAGAACAAAATTGGTTCTACCTTAAGAACCAAAACAACAACATGGGTCCTGTGCTAATCTGAAAGGTATTTTTATTTAAGGAAGAGACTTGGGTGTTTTTCATGTTAAGGTTAGATATTTTCTCTGGGGACTGTGATGAACACCTCCTGAAAAGTGAAAATCTAACGGGGTGTGTATGTGTGTGTGTCCGTGTGTGTGTGTGTGTGTGTGTGTGTGTGTGTGTGTGTGTGGAAGTGTGTAGAAGTTTCTTCTAGAACTATAACATTTCTTAGGTAATAATTTTCACACTTGCTAAGTTCTGAGTGAATCTAAACTATTTTGCTTTGAGTTTGTCTTCCTATTACTAATCCATTTTCTGCTCTAGAGGATTTTGAAGATAAGGTAGGTTTTGAACCTAGCCCACTGACTGCCAAGCAATAGTCACTTATATGGAAAGCAAAAAAAATAAAGAAGTTATTGGCATCAGAATTGACTCAGTCATTAAAACATTCCACACCTAGATTTCTCAAAGAACTAAAAACAAAACTACTATTTCACCCAATCTCACTACTGGGGATACACCCAAAGAGAAAGAAGTCATCATATCAAAAAGATGTCGGTACTCAAATGTTTATCACAACACTGTTCACAATAGCAAAGACATGGAAGTAACCGAAGTGTTCATCCGTGGAGGACTGGATAAAGGAAATGGGATAGACTATTCACCATGGAATACTTATCCATCCATGGAAAAGAACAAAATCATGTCTTTTGCACCAACATGATGGAACCAGAGGCCATTGTCCTAAGCAAAATAACTCAGAAACAGAAAGTCAAATACCACATGTTCTCACTTATAAGTGAGAGCTAAACAATGAGTACACATGGACATACACAGTGAGTGGAATAACAGACATTGGAGTCTACAGAAGATGGGAAGGTGGGAGGGGCTTGACAATTGGAAAGTTGCCCATTGGGTACCATTTTCTCTATTCAGGTCATGAGTTCACTAAAAGCCCAGAATTCACATATATGCAATATATGCCTGAAAGAAATCCACACTTGTACTCCCTAAATATATAAACATTAAAAATAAATAATTAATAATCCATACCTAAACCATTTGCAGTGGAAGATTTTTGCACTGTTTTATTTTCTTGGGGTCATTTCCTACCCTGTGTTTTGGCCATCTGCGTATGGTTATGGAATCACTGTCTCTCAGGATGCGCTTTCCTCTTTCCTGAGCTGGTGAAACCTAGGGGAATCACTAGAATAAACTTGACTCTCCATTTATGCGGATTTGCTTCACAGGGAATCCTTTGTATCAACTGAGTCACTGCCATCAAAATATCCATGGGAAGTTCACATAACCTCATTTCCCTCTGTTAATGTTACTGAGTAAGGCACAAGACAGGAATATTCTTAGAGATATATGGCTTCCTCTTAATCAGAGCTGGCTTAGAGTGGAGAAACAGCATCCCTGGGGACAAAGGAAGGCACTCATGAACTCTGGCCACCGTAAGACAAACAATGGAGACCTTATTCTTAATTTAGACTCTAAGCAAAGGTTTTCCTGGTGACCTGGTTCCTCTGGAGCCATCGCACTGCTCCAGTGATGTTTTAGCAACCTGCCCTGGTACCCTGAGTTCCCACCTTGCTCCTTGTCACCCATTTTCTTTCAGGGTATCTGGATTTTTCCTCTGATTTATACATTTCCCCCATAATTCTGCACAATACCAAAAATAAATATAATTTCCTTCCTCTTAAAACCCGATAACCATCAGGCTAGAAGAAGAGCTACTGTTTGGAAAAAAAAAAAAAAATTGTCTCCATATCACATCCTGCCTAGCAGTAAATTCAAACTTGATCTCATAGTGAGGATAGCCTGATTTTTCTCATGCTTAGGAAATCACCAAGCCATGGTGACACTTCCCTGGATGTAGCTATTGTAGCTTACTGGGGCCCCTGAGCCATGCAGGGTCACACAGTTTGTCTGGGGTGAGAGGTCTCATTCAAAATGCATTATGCCAAATTTCTCTTTCAATTAAGTTTTGGCTGTACCACCTCCACTGCCCCACCTGTAAAATGAGGAAACTTCTCTTACAAGAGAATGAGAAAACAGGGAAGAAGGAAGAGTGTCCAGAGGGATAGAAGGGGAGGGGAAGGTGATTTCTTTTCTTTTTTTTTTTTTTTTTTTTTTTTTTTTTTTGAGATGGAGTCTCACTCTGTCATCCAGGCTGGAGTGCAGTGGTGGTATCACTGCAACCTCTGAGTCCCAGGTTCAAGCTATTCTCCTGCCTCAGCCTCCCGGGTAGCTGGGACTACAAGCACACGCCACCACGCCCAGCTAAGATTTTTGTATTTGTAGTACAGACAGTGTTTCACCATGTTTGCCAGGCTGGACTTGAACACCTGACCTCAGGTGATCTGCCTGCCTTGGCCTCCCAAATTGCTGGGATTACAGGCATGTGCCACTGAACCAGGCCCTGGAAGGTGGTTCTATAAAGACCTGGCCTTCCTCCAGCTCTCATCTGCCGATGGTCTAAAAGAGCAGATTCTGGGAGGCCTAATTCTACAGTTGCCCAGGGATGTCCAGAGGCACTGAAGCACCAGCTTTCCTCTACCAAGGAAGATCCCTGAAATCACCCACAATGAACAGTGCATCATCTTTCAATGGAGGCAATTCAGCCCGTTTTTTCCATTATTGGAACATATCTCTGCTTCTCTTCCTGAGCACTAGATAGAGTAGCTGGCATGCATTTCGGAGCCATGTTGTGTGAAAAATATGGCTCACCATGTAGTTGGATGTGAGTAAGTTGAATGTGACTGGAATCCATCTCCACTGTAATGCAAAAGGTATGGGCATTCTCCCACCTGGTCCTTGAGAACCCTGGCAGAATATTTGTGATCTTCTGAATTTAATATAGTTACAGGGTAATTGACAGGCAGAACTACACTTCCCTTCCTCCCCAGGAAATGCCTGGTATTCATTCTATGTTAAATTTGTTTGATTTCAAAGATCAACTGGAAAATTCATGGCTTCCTGCTCTTTCCCTTACTCAAATGCCTTCCCACTCTATTTATGAGTCCAGAACAGGTCAACATTTGAGGACCTAGTAAATCAAGTTGAGTTTGGATTTCCGTTGCAATTTTGTGACTTCCTATATGAGCACTTTATATCACAGAGAAGGAAGTCTGGAGAGCAGGACAGAGATAGTTCAGAGAAGTCTCCACTCATATTTATGAAGACAGGAAAAAACATTCTCCCCAGCCCCCACATCTCCCCTTTTTTAACACCCAGAATTCCAAAAGAATGAGCATTATTTTCATCGATTGTTGCCACAAGCAAGAACAACAGGGCCAATCTATATTTTCTCCCACAAAATTTGGAGAGGCATGGTATATAGAGAGAAGCCTAAAGGAAAAAAATGCATGCAAGTATAACAGAATGGTGTTTGCTTATTGTGATTTGTTAATATACATCCCTTGAACTGAACTAGATAAAAATAAATAAGTACTATGATTTGTCTTGTGCCAGTATGCTTAAAAATGGAATTTTATTTCATCCTTCCTGTCATCTTACAACATTTCTAAATATTAATTTAAACATTTCATAACTCCAGTGTATATTTTACCTCAGGATAAGTGGTATTGTGTTGAAAAAGTTATCACATTTTTATTTTATTTTCTTTTTTAGAGACAGAATCCACCGTGTTGCCCAGGCTGGCCTCAAACTCCTGGACTGAAGGAATCCTCCCACTTCAGCCTCCCAAGTAGGTAGGACTACAGGTGTGCACCATCAAGCCCGACCATCACAATTTTCTAATCAATTCCCAGGCTGATATAATTGTTGAACGTGAAAGAGTAAATACAGATAGGTGACAAAATCAGAACTGGAGGTTAAGATTATCTTGCCCAGTCCAGATCCTGCTTTCAAACAAGATTTGGGATATTGTCTCAGAGAATTCCCAATAAACATAGAATGAAATAAAATCCAGATGAGAGAAACAAATAAAGAGCTATGAGAAAGCAAACGAGGAGGTAGTCATGTCTGTGAGAAAGTTCTGAGAACACTTTCACAGAGAAGATAATAGTGGAGCAAGGGGCATGGACCCCACTGGTTCTGCCTTACGTGGTCCCAGAAGCAGCCTAGCTTAACAACTCGTAGATTCTCAATAAGAAGTTGTTGAATTTATAATGGAAGGAAAGATGAAGAGATAAGAGCTAAAGTTATACTCTTAGAAAATATCTATATCTAGAGGGCAAAAGAAGGAAAAGGAAGACAAGAAGAAGAGGAAAGTAAATAGAAAACTAGGCATAGTATGAAGGGATGTCAAAGAGAATTTGGTGGGCAGTATTTTCTAACGCTGTAGTATAATGCTACTTAAAGTATGGTCCTCAGATGAGTAGCATAAGTATTAATTAGGAACCTGCTGGTAATACAAATCCTTGGCCCATCCTAGACCTACTATATCACAGTCTCTTGGAGTGGGGGCCCAGAATCTGTGTTTAATGAGCTCTCAAAGTGATCTTTATGCATATTAAAGTTTAAGAAAAAACATGGCATATTTCTGGAAGATAAGTTGCTACTGACAGAACTCAAGTTTCTGATTCTTAGAACCAAATTCTTGCAATCTCCTAGGATCTTCCCAGAATTAAGTTGCAGGGAAATTACTGTATTAAATTGCTAATGTATAAATGGTTCAAGGTAAAGAGCTTATTGCATGCTTTATTTTAAAATCTTTCTTTCACTGTAATGTCCCACTTCAGTTAGAGTGAAAAGGAAAGCAGCATTAAACTTCCTCAGTTAATAATAGCTGAAAACCACTCCAGTATATTATTAAACAACTCAGTTCACCTCTGTCAGCTACAGCCTCAAGAAAAATTACAAAATGTTTTGAATTAAACAAAAATGAAAATACAATATCTCTAAATATACAGGATGAAGATAAAGTGGTACTTGAAGGGACATAGCATCAAGTGATTTTATTAGAAAAGAAGAAAGACCTCAATTTAAAAATCCCAGTTTCCAATTTAAGAAATTGGAAAAAGAAAAGCAAAAGAAACCCAAAGGTAGCAGAAGAAAAAATATATAAAGATAAGAACAGAAATCAACAGAATTTATAAAATAAAACAATAGAGAAAAATCAATGAAGTAAAAAGTTGGTTCTTTGAAAGATCAATAGAATTAATAAACTTTTAGCCAGTCTGATAAAGAAAGAGAGAAAACACAAATTACTACTACTGGAAATAAAAGACGGCACATAACTACAGACTTCACAGATTTTAAAAATATAATAAAGGAATACTACAAAAACTCTACAGACATAAATTCAAGTTAGATAAAATGAACCAATTCCTTGAAAGACACAGACTATCAAATTCACCCAAGAAGAAAGAAAGAACCTAAATAGCTCTATTCTTATTAAAGAAATTAAATTTGTAGTTTAAAATTTTTCAACAAAAGAAATCTTCAGACTCCAGTGGTTTCACTCCTTAATTCTACCAAAAATTTAATAATGAAATAATACCAATTGTATATTACTTTTTGTTAAAATAGAAGAGAAGGAGGTTTTATTTATTTATTTGAGACAGAGTCTCCCTCTATTGCCCAGGCTGGAGCAGAGTGGCGCAATCTCGGCTCACTGCAACCTCCACCTCCTGGGTTCAAGCAAGTTCCTGCCTCAGCCTCCCAAGTAGCTGGGACTATAGGCATGTGCCACCATGCCCAGCTAGTTTTTTTGTCTTTTTAGTGGAGATGGGGTGTCACCATTTTGGCCAGGCTGGTCTCGAACTCCTGACCTCATGATCCACCCACCTCAGCCTCCCAAAGTGCTAGGATTATAGGCATGAGCCTCTGCGCCTGGCCGAAGGAGTTATTTTCTAAATCATTCTTTTAGGTCAACAATACCCTGACATAAGAACCAGACAAAGACATTAAAGGAAAAGATAACTGCAGAAGAACATCTCCCATAAACATAGACAAAAAATTCTCAAAACAATATACTAGGAAATCAAATCCCACAGTATATAAAAAGAATAATACATCACAATTAACTACAATTTATCCTGGGAATCTAAGGTTTGTTCAATAGTAAAAAGTTGATCAGGCGTGGTGGTATGTACCTGTGGTCCCAGAACTTGGGAGGCTGAGACACAAGAATCATTTGAACCTGGGAGGCAGAGGTTGTAGTGAGGTGAGATCAAACCACTGCACTCCAGCGACAGAGCAAGACTCTGTCTAAAAAAAAAAAAAAAAGTCAACCATCGTATTAATATATTTAAAAATATTATATCAATTGATGTAGAAAAATCATTTGACAAAATTCAGCATCTATTTGTGATGAAAACTCTCAGCAAACAATGACAAAAAAAGAGAAATTTTTAACTTTGATTTTTCCTAAGATTAGGAGAAAAATAAAAAATCTACTTTATTCTTAGTCAACATCATACTATAAGTCCTAACCAGTGTAATAAGGCAAGAGGAAAAAATAAAAAGCACATAGCTTTTTATTATTTTTTATTATTTTAAACTGTCCTCATTTAAAGACAATATAATCATCTACATAGAAACAGCCATGGTATCTAGCAAAAAGCTCCTAAAACTAATAAGTGAATTGTTTAAGCTTGGAAGATACAAGGTCCACATATACCAATCAATGGTATGTCTATAGACTAGAATCAACAGTTGGAAACAAATGAAAATAATACTATCTTAGCTCATTGTGTGTGTATATATATATACACACACACATATGTATATACATATATATGTATATGATATATATATACATATATATATATCATAATACTTGAGACTTTTTAAAGAAAAGAAATTCATTTGGCTTATGGTTCTGGAGGCTGGGAGCTCCAAGAGCAGTGCACTGGCATCTGGTAAGGGTCATCCCATGGTAGAATGGCCAGCAAGCACACAAGACAGGAAGGGTGGGGCCGAATTTATTCTTTTATCTGGAATCCACTCCTGAAATAACCAACCCACTTCCACAATAACAACATTATTCCATTTATGAGGGTGAAGACCTCATGGTCTAATCACTTCCTAAAGGCCCCGCCTTTTAATACTGCTACAATGGCAATTAAATTTCAACATCAGTTTTGGTGGGGACATTCAATCCATAGCAAATACCATTTATAAAAACTCCCCCAAGATGAAATTTTTAGGTGAAAATCTAACAAAACTTATAAAGGATATGCATGTTGAAAACTGCAAAATGCTAGTGAAAAATCAAAGAAGACCTAAATAAACGGAGACATATACCATGTTCATGGTTATGATGTCAATCATCCACCACTTAATCTACAGATTTAATGTTATTACCATCAGATTTTGTTTTTTGTAGGTACAAAAACATTCTAAAATTTATATTAAAAGGCAAAAGAACTAGAATAGCTGAAACAATTTTGGAAAAAAAGATAAAATTGGCAGACACACCACTTGATTTATTTTTCTTTTTTTTTTTTTCTCTAAGTATGAGGCCAGGCACAGTGGCTCATGCCTGTAATCCCAGCACTTTGGGAGGCCAAGGCAGGAGGATTTCTTTTTTTTTTTTTTTTTTTTTTGAGACGGAGTCTCGCTCTGTCGCCTGGGCTGGAGTGCAGTGGCCGGATCTCAGCTCACTGCAAGCTCCGCCTCCCGGGTTTACGCCATTCTCCTGCCTCAGCCTCCCGAGTAGTTGGGACTACAGGCGCCCGCCACCTCGCCCGGCTAGTTTTTTGTATTTTTTAGTGGAGACGGGGTTTCACCATGTTAGCCAGGATGGTCTCAATCTCCTGACCTCGTGATCCGCCCGTCTCGGCCTCCCAAAGTGCTGGGATTACAGGCTTGAGCCACCGCGCCCGGCCAAGGCAGGAGGATTTCTTAAACCCAGAAGTTCGAGACCTGTGGGCAACAAACTGAGACCCCATCTCTACAAAAAAATCAGAAAATTGGCCAGACATGGTGGCTCATGCCTGTAGTCTCAGCTGCTCAGGAGACTGAGGCAGGAGGATTGCTTGAGCCCAAGAAGCCGAGACTGCAGTGAGCCATGTTCCTGCCACTGCACTCTAGCCTGGGCAAGAGAGTGAGACCCTGTCTGTCCCCACCCCTGAAGAAAGCTGTGCCTATTGTGTTGCAAACATTGTTTGCTAGGTTCTGGTACTGAGAAAACACGGAATATGACATTATCCTTGCCTTGAAGCTACTTACGATTTGATGTAAACTCACTCTGTTTTACCCTGTGATTCCCTTCATCTTATGTTTACAAACACTTTTGTGCCCCTGCTTCCCAGCAGGCAAAACTAATAACCATATATATAGTGTTTGATAGATTGAGAAATACCTAGGCTTTGGACAGACGCCATTCTATTAAAGCTAATGCTTTCCAGGTCTGCCTGCTCTGGGTACTAGAATCTTGACCAAATGTTAACTGGATACCCGGCTTAAATAGTTCTGCTTAAATAATACATTAATGCAGCATTTATTGAGCACATTTTACTACATTTGCATTTGAATTAGGATAATATGATCTCTGCCTTCAAGGGGCTCTGAGGTTAGTGGGGAAGTCAAACTATAAATAAAGAAATTAATGAAAAAGATGGCATGGGACTGAAAAACATGCCAGATGCCAAATAATCAAAGGCCTCAAATATTTTGCAAAAAAGTTGCAATTGTATCATACAGATGATGACAAGCTATTGAAGATTTTATGCAAAGGAGGATTCTCAATGACTTTATTCACTCATTCATTCAGTAAACAGTTACTGAATGTCTACTATACACCTCATGCTAGTCAAGATTCAGGGAATACAAAAATAACTAAACCATGACCCTCACTCCAGCAAGCTCAATACCAAGAAACACCCCACTGTGTGACACTGATTCATTTACAAGTGAAGCAGGATATTATCTTGTGGAAATAATCCATGAGATTTTTTTCTTTTTTCATTGCCCTCCCTCACCCCTCATGTAAGTAGCCATTGAGTTAACATCCCCACATGAGAAAAATGACTGGGTTGAATGCAGAAATCAGCTCACATACTTCCTAGCTTTTGGTTTCAAAAGCCTAAGCTCCAGAGTGGAGAGAATATCATGGAATCAGCAAATCCTGGGGGCCAGATGGAGGCTGGAGGATTGGGCTAAAGGATGGATTCTTTCTTCCTCCATCCTCTCTCTACCGGACTAGAATCCCCCCCTTCCATTGCAGGGAGGAGGAGGAGAGAAAGAGCCTGGGGTCTGTGCATCTCTGAGCAGTAGGAGGCCAGATGTGTCTCCTGGGTATGCTGCTGCAGCTGTAGGAAGTCTGCAGAGAGAGATGGATACCTGGCTATACAGGCAGCAGATGAAACCAAAGGCGGGTTTGCAAAGATGCCTGTGTTCTAGCCACAACACATAGGCAGCAGAATGCCAGTGCACCCAAAGGGGCTGTGTGGAAAGAGACGATGGAACTTAGGGTTAACTGAGTCAGCAGAGGACTGCCAAACAGAGGGCTCTAATACCCCAACCCTGGTACCAGGCAGAGCCTCAGACCTAAGGCACAGTCCAGGAGAGGGGAGAGAGGGCCCCAAGGGTGACTGAATTTCAAGTTTTTCTAGCCTGGCAGAAAGTGCACTGTGCTCTAATGAATATAGTGAGATGTCTGTATTAGTCCATTGTCACACTGATATAAAGAATACCTGAGACTGGGTAATTTTAAAAGGAAAGAAGTTTAATTGACTCACAGTTCCACATGGCTGCGGAGACCTCAGAAAACTTACCATTATGGCAGAAGGTGAGGGGAGGCAAGGCACGTCTTACGTGGTGGCAGGGGAGACAGAGCATAGGGGAAACTGCCACTTTTAAACCATCAGATCTTGTGAGAGCCCCTTTACCATCATAAGAACAGCAAGGGGGAAACTGCTTCGATGACCCAATCACCTCCTACCAGATCTCTCCTCCGACACGTGGGGATTCCAATTTGAGATGAGATTTGGGTGGGGATCCAGAGTCAAATCAATGTCTTACACAACTAAGCAGGTAGACTTGAGATTGAGTCCTGCTACACATGTCAAATGAGACAGGATAGGTGACAGATTCTGCTAGGTTGTAGTGGCTGTGCAGGAGAGGGGAGAGGTCTTTTCAGAGGGCTCAGGTCTGAGCTGAGCTTTGAAGGGTAGGATGAGAACCTGTGAGTTGGAAGGAGATTTCAGATAAATGGGACGTTTACAGGTGTGTAACCTCCCAGGAAAATTTAAGAAGTTTTGTTTTGTTTTCACACAGTTATATTTTGGATATATGCTAGGGAAAAAAAGTTGGAAAGTCAGGCACAGAAACCAATGTGAAGGGCCTCATTTCTAAGGGTAAGGATTTTGTACTTGAAGATCGAAGAGTTTTAAGTAGTAAAGAAATATGATTAGAATGTCACAGATAAACAAGAAAAATTTTCAAGGGTAGGCTGTCATTAAAAAAAGACAAGAAAAACATGTTAGTGATAATGATCTAACCCACAGTATGTAGCATAAAACTGCATATTATTCATTAAACTATTAACATACACATATGCATGTAATACCCAATGTTTAATTAAGGCAAGAATCGCTTCCTTTTGTTCACTGTTTTAGCTTCCAACATAGTTCCTTATAAATACTGCGTGCTAACCGATTACGCCACTGGAGCCACTCCAACATAGTTCCTAAAACACCAAAGTGCTAAAAAAAAGTGTTGAAATGAAAACAAAAGATATTATCTATCTTGTACAATAAAAGGCATCTTGATTATTCAACATTGTATTCTAAGTTCTCAGTATAGCATTTGGCACATACTATAAATGAAGGAACTATTCTGTAAGTATAAAAAAAAACAAAATAATGAACACATAAAGAACATCGATTAGTATAAAGTTGCAACCACTATAGCTTTCACATGTGAATCTCATACTTCTGGAGGGACTCAAATAAAACTCTTACTGAAGTGGAACTCATATAAATATCTCCACTTTGGCCTCAGTCTGTGGCCCACTGTCAACCTGATTATGAACCTTGATCACATGACAGTCTGTGTCCCATGGTGGTTCACACCAGAGGAGTTGTTTCCAACAGTATAAAATTCATTCTCTCTCTCTGCTTATGGTTGTTCACAATTGACTTAAGGGCCTCAGGTCGGCACCATATTTGTACAGCCTTGGATAGCTATTCTTGTTCATTTGTACCCTCACACACAGCACACATCTATATACTATAGCTCATGCAATTTTTTTTTGTTGTTTTTTTTTTGAGGCAGGGTCTCACTCTGTCACCCAAGCTGCAGTGCAGCGGTGCAATCATAGGTCACTGCAGCCTCGAACTCCTGGCCTCAAGTGATCTTCCCTTGTCAGCCTCTTCTAAAGTGCTGGCATTACAGGTGTGAGCCACCATCCCTGGCCTACCTCATGCAATTTAAAGAAGCTGTTCTCGGTCAGCCATGGTGGCCCACACCTGTAATCCTAGCACTTTGGGAAGGCAAGGCGGGCAGATCACTTGAGGTCAGGAGATCTAGACCAGCCTGGCCAACATGGCAAGACCCCATCTCCACTAAAAAGAAATACAAAAATGAGCCCAGCATGGTGGTGCACACCTGTAGTCTCACCTACTTGGGAGACTGAGGCAGGAGAATCCCTTGAACTCGGGAGGCGGGTTGCAATGAGCCAAGATCTCTGCACTCCAGACTGGGAGACAGAGGAAGACTCTGTCTAAAAAAATAAAATAAAATGAATTTTTTTTTTAAAAGAGGTTATTCTCTAATGTCAGACCTACAAAACCTCTACTCTTGTGTGGACCACCAGTACCTGGGGTGGCTTCTCTGTGCTACTGTGTAGGCAGATTTTATAAATCACCCTGGTTTTCAAAAAGAATAAAACACTCTCTAGCTTAAGAGTTAACAAAAAGTCTTTCTCATAATTCTGTAGTTTCTGGTCCTGTATTACTTTATCAATGGGATATTATTCAACTTTAAAATGGAAGAAAATTCTGACATATGTTACAACATGGATGAGCCTTGAAGACATTATGCTAATAGAATAATATGATTCCACTTATAGGAGGAACTTAGAAAAGTCAAATTCTTAGAGACAGAAAGTAGAATACAGGGAAGCAGGGGTTCAGGGGAGGGAGTGGGGAGTTATTTTTTGAAGGATAGAGTTTCTGTTTGGGGTAATGAAAATGTTCTGGACATGAACTGTGGTGGTGGATTCACAATGTGAATCTACTTAATGCCACTGAACTGTACACCTAAAAATGTTTAAAGTGTTATTTTTTATGTTATGTATAGCTCACTACAATGGAAAAAAAATTTTAAACATTTTTAAAAAGCTAATTGGAGACTCTGAGCTCATGGCTATGGTTACACACTGTGAGGTCCAGTAGAATGATCTGGCTCAGCTATTTCTCTGTGGACCCCTCCTTGTCAATTTCTTAGCCTTTCCTCTTGGACTAGTTGTATTCTCCAGAGAAAGACCTTCCAAACTTTTGCTTGAAGAATAGTGACAAGTTACCAACATGCTGGAAGCAGAGTGAGGGAAGAGGGCACAGGTCTTGACAGTCAGTATGTAAATATGTATTGAACTCTCCTTCAAATCTGCTTAGTCCTCCTTTTATTAAATTACCCCTATCCTAAACTGCATCTGGTAGAACCCTGTCCAGAGACCCTCTCTTTGATCCTCTCTGGGGAATAGATCCTCAGGCTTCTGCTGGGCTGAAGGAAAACTGCACAGAGAGGAGGATATTTCAAGTCTTAAATGGATTTTAACAGATCCTCCCATTTTGCCCTTGCCCCTTAAGCCCTACTTCTAGAGACAACTGATGCCACCAATTTCCCAGCCTTTGGGGAGTTTTTTAGTGTCATGGGGTTGGTACATCTATTGATTCTTCTACTGGTTTAGATTCATGTTTCTTAGGTCAGATAAGTCAGTTGCCATTTGAGTATCTGCTTTCCAGCTTTCAAGATGTTATTACTATTTCCTTCTCTCACATTATCTTTGTTTTTGTGGGTTTATACAAGTAAACAAACAAACAAAATGCTTTACTGTTATCTTACTGGGGCTTAGGAAGATGCAAGAGTAAATGTATATATTCATCATCTTTGCCAGAAAGTCTCTTAGGTACTTTGTACAATGCCATTTTTAAAATTGTGGTCTCCTGGCCTCCGTTAGCAGAAGGAAACATGTAAAACAGGAACAGTGAAATGTTACTGTCACTTGATGGTGGTCAGTGAACTCTGGAGTACTATTTTCAGTTCTGAGCACAAGCTTTTAACACTAGAAAAACTGGAATTGTTTTAGTGGATGGTGGCTAGAATATTAATAGAACAGTTGAAGGGACTGGGAAGGTTTTCAATAGAGAATGGAAATTTTCAGAAGTTGACCTCAAATATTCGAAAGGCTGGATGTCCATACATTCATTCATTTATTTGGTAAATCTTTACTGAGTTCCTGTCATGTGCTAGCAGGCATTCTTCTAGCATGGGAACACAGTGGTAAATGTGACCAAGTCCCAATTTTTGAAGAGTTTATATTCTAAGGGTGGAAAGAGTGATTTGCTCTGGATGGGCCAATTGCAGAAATAGAACAAATGGGTAAAAGCCATAGAGAGACAACTTTTAAATGAATACAAGGAAAAACTGTAAAGTGTTAGAGCAGTTGAAGTGTGATGGACAACCTGGTCAATGCTCTCAGAAGCTGATTAGAACTAGAATACTCAGGCCGGGCGCAGTGGCTCACGCCTGTAATCCCAGCACTTTGGGAGGCTGAGGCAGGCGGATCACAAGGTCAGGAGATCGAGACCACGGTAAAACCCCGTCTCTACTAAAAATACAAAAAATTAGCCGGGCGCGGTGGCGGGCGCCTGTAGTCCCAGCTATTCAGGAGGCTGAGGCAGGAGAATGGCATGATCCCGGGAGGTGGAGCTTGCAGTGAGCCGAGATCACGCCACTGCACTCTAGCCAGCGGGACAGAGCGAGACTCCGTCTCAAAAAAAAAAAAAAAAAAAAAAAAAGAACTAGGATACTCCCAAAGAAACGGTTCAGCAGAGAGGCTAAAAGCATGGACTATGGGTGGAATTCCAACTCTACATCTTGCTTGAGGTTGACTGTTGCCAAATCACAACCTGTCAGGGCCTCCACTGTTTCAAGTGTAAACTGAGGATGATAATATATAGTCTAAAGTGTCATGAGGATTAAATCCAGTTAATCTGGATAAAGTGCTTAGAAGAATGTGAGGCACACAGTAAATGCTACATAAGTATTACTAATGTTATTTATTTTTATTTTTAACCTACTTTTTATTTTGAAAAAATTTTAAATCTACAACAAAGTTGCAAAATAATACAATGAACACTATGGTCGCTACCTAAATTCCCCAGTTGTTAACATTAGGGGCACTTACTTTATTGCTCTGAGAGTGGTTTGTTTTTTCATTTGTTTGTTTTTGGACCATTTCAGTATTAGTTCCAGCTATCATGACACTTCACCCCTACATATCTCAAATACCATTTTCTGAGAATGAGGGCAGTCTCCCACATAACCACTGTAGAACTGTCATACTCGGAAAATGTAATGTTGATACAATCCTATTTTCCAGTATATAGTCCATATTCACTCTTCCTCAATTGTCTCAATACTGTTTTGTACAACTTTTTAAAAAATCAAGATCTATCTAATTAAGGATTCTGAATTTAATTGCATTTCATTGTCAAGTATCTTTATCCTCTTTAATCTAGAACCACTCACCAAACTTTTTTGTCTTTTATGACATTGACATTTTTGAGAAGGCCAGGGCAATTTTTTTGTAAAATATACCTCAATTTGGACTTGTCTGATTCTTTCTTCTTGATTAGATTCAAATGGAACATTTTTGACAGAAATCATATATAACCGATGTGGTTCTCTCGGTGCATCACATCAAGAACAACCTGATGTCAACTTGTCCCATTACTGTGGAGGTAACTTTGATCATTTACTTAAGGCGGTGCCTGCCACCATCCCTTCCTAAGATTAGGCAGTCACTGTACTGTGAGTGGTGTGATTAGCCAGAGACTGCATGAATGTCCTATTTTCTGAAGAGTCTCTCACCCAGGGGTTTTAATTCCCATTGACGATTCTGTTATTATTTTGCAGTGAGCATGGAACAGAGAAGATAACTTTAGTTCAGAGAGAAGATTGCCATATGTGCAGCAGAGACATCCAGCAGGTAGTTCGCTCCACTTAGTAGAAAAGAAAATGAGCTTTGCTATAAACTCACATCTCTCTGTGCCAATTACCAGTCTAATAACATTGGGTACATTTCCTTAAGTTGAACCCTCTGCAAGATGGGAATCGTCATTTCAATCTCACAGGGTTTATTTGTGGATTGAATACAAAGAGAAGCTATCCTGAAAATGAGGATGATAATGATGACAACGGATGTAGTATTATAGGAGGAAGAGGATTAAATTTTCAACTAACTTTGTGAAGGTTGGAGAAAGAAAGAATGAAGTGAACACACAAGACAGGATGTGGGGAAAGGGCCTTACTTCATAATCAGATAAGAGAAACAAAGAACATGAGGGAAGACACAGTGATCAAACATTTGTTGAATGCTTCTGATGCACCAACGGCTCTGGGATTGGTTTATTTCATCGATGAGTGACGTTGACTCTAAGATTTATAACAGGTCAGGGAAATTGTAGCATTGTCTCCTGGGTTTGGGCAACTTGAGAAAGGTGGAAGTAGGGAGAACAAAGACTTGAAGTTTTATCTTTGTCATATTTAGCCTGAATTGGTGGTAACACAGCCAGTTTCAATTGCGCTGCAGAGTGGTGGCAAGCATTAGCATTGGACTGTTTGCATAAGAATCACCTGAGAAGATTATAACAAGAGTAAGTTTCTAAACTAAGCTGCCCCTCCAAAGATTCTGACTCAGTATGCCCTGGGTGAGGTTTTGATCCACTGCAGGGGTAGATAAAGTGTCACGTGAACCAGAGAGGTCATTTCAGGGGAAGAAAGTTGATTTGTGTGTCAACAGATTATAGACAGTAATTGTTTTTTTTTTTTCCCTGAGACGGAGTCTTGCTCTGTCGCCCAGGCTGGAGTACAGTGGCCGGATCTCAGCTCACTGCAAGCTCTGCCTCCCAGGTTTACGCCATTCTCCTGCCTCAGCCTCCCGAGTAGCTGGGACTACAGGCGCCTGCCACCTCATCCGGCTAATTTTTTGTATTTTTAGTAGAGACGGGGTTTCACCGTGTTAGCCAGGATGGTCTCGATCTGCTGACCTCGTGATCCGCCCGTCTCGGCCTCCCAAAGTGCTGGGATTACAGGCTTGAGCCACCGCGCCCGGCCATATAGACAGTAATTGTATAGTCAGTTGTGATAGCACTGGCCTAAGAATAAGGCACCAGGTTTTTTACCGATAGGTTGAGGCAATTTGACCTTGACGTGTACATTGCTGACAGAGCTGACCTAGAAATAGCCAGAGAGGTCTGTAGCCAACTCCAAGATCTGTGCTGTGTGTGGCCACTAGCCACATGTGATTAACTAGAATGAAAAAAACAACAGTTGATATACTTTTAGGATATACTTCCTTGAGTACTCAGGGTCACTAAAAAACTTCTATTGTAGAAAATTTTAACGTTAACTCAATTGAAAGCTAATTTAAATCAACTAACAATCATATAAAATTAAAAATATAGCGGCCGGGCATGGGCTTATGCCTGTAATCCCAGCATTTTGGGAGGCTGAGACGGGCGGATCACTTGAGGTCAGGAGTTCGAGACCGGCCTGACCAACATGGTGAAACCCTGTCTGTACTAAAAATACAAAAATTAGCCAGGCGTGGTGACATGCACCTGTAATCCCAGCTACTCAGGAGGCTGAGGCAGGAGAATCACTTGAACCTGGGAGGCAGAGGTTGCAGTGAGCAGAGATCATGCCACTGCATTCAAGCCTGGGCAACAGAGCCAGACTCATCTCCAAAAAAAAAAAAAAAAAATATATATATATATATACACACACACACACACACACACATATATATATAGAGAGAGAGATCCTCAGTTAAACTAGCCACATTTCAAATGCTCAATAAACATGTGTGGCTAGTGGCTACGATATAGGACAGTGCAAATATACATTTCTATCATTGCAGAAGAAGGTGCTATTGGATGAGCAAGTACTGATAACCTGCCAAAGCCCACCCACAGTAGGAAATAATTGTTACCAGCCTCACTCTAGACACCAGGAAAGATTTGGCATTTAGTGTACTGAGGACTATTTTAGTTTGTCTTATTGCCAACTAAAAATTAAAAACAAAAAAAAAACTGTAAGAGGCTGTCATAAGCTCCTGCAAGTCAGGAGACTTTTGATCAAGCAAAGAAACCACATCCATTTACATCCATTCCCCATTTTTGGTGTATGTGTTGGGGTGCAGGGAGACTGAACTGTTAAACCCTATGGCCCCAGAGCAAGCACTGTAGAATATCCTGTCTCCAAGGATGGATTCTATGAGCCATTGTTGGATCTGACTCTCTGCCTGGCCCACGCCTTCCCATTCCCCAGGCAGCCTGACTGCCAAGATGGTTGGCAGTGCCCAGGTGTGATGCCAGGTAGCTGCGTTTTCTCTCTGTGTGAGCTCTGCTGGCCCTCTCTAAGTATAGTCTTCATCCATCTGCTCCTCTCGCCCTTCCATGCTGCAGAGTTAGGTGTTGTTTCGTCCCCTGGAGGAAGCCCATATTGTTCTATTCCTACCAGAGAAGAAACAAATGAGGAGCAACAAGGAAAAATATGGAGTGTAAGCCTGTGTTTCCAGGTCATCAACATGCAAGCAAACGTGCATGAAAATGAGTGTTAATTTACTGCATGATTCAGTGTTTGCAAGACTATCAAGTCATTTCCCATAGGCTGCCCAACAGCCATCACATGGTAATGAATTTCTATTATAACCCATGTATGATGCTTGAACCGGCAAACTAACAATCAAAGAAAAGCACAAAATAATAACAATGGTGATAACAATAATGATAGTGTAATAATTAACTGGCAAAGGCATTTACAATTGGGGTCAATTGGGTAAGTGAGTGTTGTGAGGCAGCTATAACATGTCTGATTTCCTCGTTTTAACATTGTGGTTTCTGCTGCCTTTATTTGAAAAAATAAAAATTTTGAACTGTGAAAATAGACCCAGCCCAACTATTAAAATAGAAACAAGTTGTGTTGATAGAAAGTTGCACTTTTATTTTGGTTTTTCATCTTAGGTTTTGGAGGTCCTTTAAAATTTATTTGGACTGTTCTGCAGTAATTGTCAAACAAAACCAGAAAGATTCATTTTTGAGGATTTTGTATTCAGCATTGAATTGTATTCACCATTACAATTTCCTCATTTAAACATATGCATGCCTTTGGTTTTGCTTTAGCTCTCCGGAAACTCACAGTGGACTTGTACTCTAAAATGGACCAAACCATTTGAAAACAACCTCATTTTAAAGACAAATTGGCATTTAAAATTCACTTTATCCTTTTTCTCCTTGTTACTATTTTTCTTTTCTCACTTTTTTCTTCTCTTCGTTATCACTAAGTATAATTTAATATCTGGCTGAAAGGAGAGTCGATCTGATTGTAACATTGTAAATGTTCATGTTGAATTTAAAATGTCCACAAAAGAATTCTGAATAATGGAACCAGACTTTAATGTTTAGTGAGTTCTTTTTTTCCTGAAAAGTTGTCTCAGTTCATGCTCATTTTCTTTAATGGAGTGTCGTTAGCTACCTTGTTTTGGGCAAATATTCTTTAGCAGGTTTCACCCCAGAACAAATATTTGTAGTTCAGCCCTAAACTCTAGAAAATGGCTTTGTGGCCAGTGCTGGAGATGGAGTGGGGCTTCAATGGAAAGGCTGACTGTGTCTTGGCTTTTGGAAACACAAATGGAGCCACCACAATAAATCATTAAAGACACTCAAAGGGATGTTTATTGGAAGAATGCTCACCTCACGTAAGCTAAGGTAGAGGGTTAAGAGGCTCTGGGGGCTGGGATCCCACATAACTAATGGGCACACTTTCTACAGACAGAAGGGCCATGCTTTAGTCATAGTGGTAAATCTGTAGTGACAGACGTTTGTTCTATATTTGTGAATGACCTGATTTGGCATGCATGCAGCTCGTTCTACTGACAATAATGGTAACATGGTGTGAGGGAGAGAGAGAGAAGAAAGGAGAAGGAATAGGGTGGGGGAGCTTGGTGGAGGGAGGAAAGAAACCCAGGCCGACAGAAAGGGAGAAGGGGAAAGGAATTTTAAACAGTTGGAGATCCTGAGTATCTAAGGGTGACCTAAAGGCAACTTGACTTTAGTATCTGATTATTTTAATTTGAGAGGAAGTTCATGCCTAATTGATTCAGAGAGGATCGCCTCTCCTTCCTCCATGCTCCCTGCCTCCTTCCCTCTCTCACTCCTCTTCCCTGCAGTCCCTGGGGAAGGTATTCAGAACAGCTGTCAGACCATAACGGGATGCTTCTGCATCAAGAAATCCCTTGCAATTTGCAAAATGTTCCTGGCCCTCCCTTCTTTGCTGCAGTCCTGCAACCCATGGGCACTTCAGGTAAGAAAGAAAGCGGCCTGAAGTGACAAAAAGAATGAAGTGCTGTCACTCACTGGAAAGGAAGTAGCATTATGCTCTCTGCCTCGTCTCTTTCTCTTAAGCCATCTCCTTTTTAAAATCACAGATATAATCCACGGGAAGAGCAATTACGACCACCAAAGAGCCCTCCAAAGAGAGAGAGGTTGGGGTAGTGGGTGGCGCATGGAATGAGGAGAGTACAGGAATTCTGTGTTCCGTTCCTAACTTGCTGTGTGACTATGGACAAATTACATCCCTCTCTGAGCTTATTTCCTGGCCTGTAAAATGAAACAATTCAAAAGATGAGCTCTAAGAAACCTTTTAAGGCTAATATCACAGCTCTCATGGTAGGGACATAGACATGTAGATAGGGAGCCCTAACGCCACATCCTCAGCGAGGTCTCCCCTGGCCAAGCAATCCAAAGTATTGCTCCTCTCCCATCAGTCTCTAATACAGCATTTGCCACCATCTGAAACCTTCTTCATGATTTCTTTGGAGTTGTTTTATTACCCTCCTTGCATACAGAGAGGGATGCCATCTATCTTGTCCACTGCCCCTTCCTTGGTGAAGAATACACATATCATGAATGTTTGAGGAGTGTCAAATGAATACATCCAGTGATTTTTCTGTTAAGTTCTCTCTATTTGCAAGCAATAGAGAGACATATTCAGATTACTTGAGTGAGTTTTTTTGTTTTTTTTTTTTTTTTTTGAGACGGAGTCTTGCTCTGTCACCCAGACTGGAGTGCAGTGGCGGGATCTCAGCTCACTGCAAGCTCCGCCTCCCGGGTTTACGCCATTCTCCTGCCTCAGCCTCCCAAGTAGCTGGGACTACAGGCACCCGCCACCTCGCCCAGCTAGTTTTTTGTATTTTTTAGTAGAGATGGGGTTTCACCATGTTAGCCAGGATGGTCTCGATCTCCTGACCTCGTGATCCGCCCGTCTCGGCCTCCCAAGAGCGTGAGCTTTTATGAGGGCTATGTCAGCAAATAAGGGAGGAGGAAATAATCTCTGGAGCACACAACCAGGCCCTACTGAGAAATGAAACACAGTTCTCCTCTATTTAGGATGCAGCTGAAGCTCTGTAACCTGATAGCTCCTCTGACGGCACAGTATCAACTCCGTCCATGATCCCCGCAGATCAGGCACCCATCCCTCCCTACTCCATGTCTGCATTTTCATGACACAGCGTCATGGTCTCACCTCTTCTGTTGCTCTGGGTTCTCCAGGGTAACCAACTCTCCATGGGTGTCCTGAGGTCACACTCTTCCAGAAACGATTTCATTGGCTTCCTTAACCACTATCCAGTAGAGGAAACCCCTTTTGGGCAAAATTGCCTTTGAAATAAGCACATAGGGGTTCCTTAAGGGGCAGCACATCAGAAGCAACAGTGCAGCCTTTATCAAAATACGCTTCCTGAAGGCTGACTGATAGATAATGAATTAGAATTTCCATCTGGTGTTGAGTCGGACATCTGGTATTTTGAAGAGTCTCCCCAGGTGGTTCTTCTGTTGTGCACCTCTGGGCCACTGCCACTGCCATGGCTAGCTGCCTTTGGGCCAGGTGCTCAGCCTCGGTCCACTCAACTCCAGGGAGGCAGAATCACTGGTCCAAAGCCAGGGAGTGAGAACACACACTCAGAACCCCCCACAGGATTCTTTCACACACCCTGTCCATCTCTCCATCTACCTGTCCATTCTTCCATAGATAGATAGATAGATAGATAGATAGATAGATAGATTTCTATATATATATATATTTATCTTCATAGGTATGATATTTAGATATTTAATCTGATTCTAGTATCTCTCTCCTTCTCCTTCAGAAAGACAAGGATTAAGACAAGTTAGAGCGGATTGGGTGCTGTGGCTCATGCCTGTAATCCCAATACTTTGGGAGGCCAAGACAGGAGGATTGCTTCATCCTGGGAGTTTGAGACCAGCAAGAGCCACGAAGAAAGACCCCATCTCTACAAAAAATTTAAAAAAATTTAGCCGAGTGTGATGGAGCACACCTGTGGTCCCAGCTACTTCTGAGGCTGAGATAGGAGGATCGCTTGAGTTCAGGAGGTTGAGGATGCAGTGAGCTAGGATTGCACCACTGCACTCCAACCTGGGTGACAGAGCAAGACCTTGTTTCTAAAACAAAAGACGAATTAGACAAATTAGAGTAGTTCCAGAAACTGGGAGGGTAAGTGTGCATTTCACCAGGGGTTATAGAAAATAGAGCATACAGGCCGGGATTTCATTTTAGGATTATTAATAGAATTCAGCTTCTTGAAGTAATAATCCTTTATTCTGTAGTCATTTTCATCCACAGTTCCTCCAAGGCAGGAGGACCTAGAAGGAATGTATTTGCTGAGCCACGGGAGGGGTAGCCCACTAAATTACTTATGAAATACAATGTTGCGCCGGGCGCGGTGGCTCAAGCCTGTAATCCCAGCACTTTGGGAGGCCGAGACGGGCGGATCACGAGGTCAGGAGTTCGAGACCATCCTGACTAACACGGTGAAACCCCGTCTCTACTAAAAAATACAAAAAAAAGCTAGCCGGGCGAGGTGGCGGGCGCCTGTAGTTCCAGCTACTCGGGAGGCTGAGGCAGGAGAATGGCGTAAACCTGGGAGGCGGAGCTTGCAATGAGCTGAGATCGGGCCACTGCACTCCAGCCTGGGTGACAGAGCGAGACTCCATCTCAAAAAAAAAAAAAAAAAGAAATACAATGTTGCTCATTTCCTTCATCAAAAACAAAACAAATAAAGATGAAGGAGGTGGAAAAGAAGAAAAAGGAGGAGGAGGAATAGGAAAGGAAAACAGTATCAAACATGAGTTAATGTCCATGGCTGACATCACGAGGCTCTTGGGAAAGAATGAGTGAGCACGGAATGAGGAAGGCTGGACAGTAATTTATCTAGCATTATGTGTACTGATCTCTAATTTGTGTATTGTATAAAAGAAACAGAAGATGCAGCCCCTGCCTTCACTGAGCTGACAGTCCAACAGGGAGGATGCATGGAAAGGATCTACAATAGTAAATGAGATAATGCAAAAACAAGCCAAGCCTACTGTGTGATCTCAAAAGACGCTAGTTTCCTTTCATCTGAAACAAAGAAGTGAATTAAACAATAGCGGTGGGTGTCAGACTTACCCAATCCCTACTGCAACTTCTCTGTCCCTTACCAACTTCTACTTGGTTTTCTAGGATCCCATGCAACTGAGGTAGCTGTACAACACAAAAGTCTGTTGGTATTGCCTCTAACCCTTTGTAATTGGCTGAATAGTGTCCCCAAATAATTCATGTTCACTTATACATGTGACATTGTTCGGAAATAGGGTCTTTGTAAATGTAATCAAGTTAAAATGAGGTCCTATTGGACTAGGACAGGCCATGAATCCAGTAGAACTGATATCCTTATAAGAAGAGGGAAATTTGGACATGGAGTCACAGACATACAGGGTAGAAGGCCATTTGAAGCAAAGATTGGGGAGCTGCATCTACAAGTCGAGGAACACCAAGGATTGCTGGCCCTACAGAAGCTAGAAGGGGCAGGGAAGCACCCTCCCCTAGGGCCTTCAGAGAAAGCCTGGCCCTGCCCATGCCTTGATTTTAGGCTTCCAACCTCCAGAACTGTGAGAGAACAATCTCTGTCGTTTAAGCCACCCAGTGTGCGGTACTTTGTTACGGCAGCTTTAGGAAACAAATTCAACCTCCTTCCTTCCTTCTTCATTGAATGAGGATGGGATGCCGAGAGGAAGAGCAGACATCTTGTGAGTATGAGGGCAGATGCTGTACCTAAGTAAAGACAGTAGGCCAGAAAGACAAGAGAAGCTGGCTTCCTTGTGGCAAGTTCCCCAGATTAAAGATAAGTCAATGTCTAGATGTTTCCGTTCTTGCCACCGAGATTTCCTGTGACAGATGACACATTCCTGACTAATGCCCTATGGTCAAGTAGAAATGACTAGAGTTACCTGACTTCATGTCTCAGCCATGCTGTTATGTAGATGGGTGGCCCTGGACAAGTCATTAAAACTTCTTGGGCTGGGCGTGGTGGCTCATGCCTGTAATCCCAGCACTTTGGGAGGCCGAGGCAGGTGGATCACGAGGTCAGGAGATCGAGACCATCCTGGCTAACACGGTGAAACCCAGTCTGTACTAAAAATACAAAAAATTAGACGGGCGTGGTGGCGGGCGCCTATAGTCCCAGTTGCTAGGGAGGCTGAGGCAGGAGAATGGCGTGAATCTGGGAGGCGGAGCTTGCAGTGGGCCGAGATCGCTCCACTGCACTCCAGCCTGGGCGACAGAGCAAGACTCTGTCTCAAAAAAAAAAAAAAAAAAAAAAAAAAAA
>NC_045438.1:154179845-154198885 GCF_002776525.5 Piliocolobus tephrosceles
AGTTTTTTTTTTTTTTTTTTTTTTTTAAGCAGGAAGGAGTTCTCAGCAGCCAGCCCTGGTAAAGGTACTTCATAAAATATAAAGGACCATACCAACACTGGGGGGTATTCAAGTGCAAATTAAATAGCTCCATCCCACAACTTATATGAAGGGCCCAAAATGTTCTCATCCAACAAAAGAAAACATAGATGATTATTTCTCAAGTTCATGCTGGGGTAGTTTCACCCCCATGAACTTCCCAAACCCTCCTTTTCTTGACCTGGGCATGTCATCCCCATTACAAGACCCTTCCTTTGGTTAGGAGCCAAGAGAAGACATGAGCTAGTGGCCTGTGGAGTCAACTCTTCCTAGCCAGAGGGCAGCAGAACGACCAAGATGGAAACCTGTTCCACAGGTCCTTGCCCCGTGATGTAACTGAGTGGCAAACTTCAGGGTAGACCCCAAACACCCCAAACACACACCACAGCTCCCTGGGGAGGCTCAGGGGACATCTGGACTTCCCCAGTAAGGCACATTGAACAGAGTACATCTTTTACTCACTTCCTGCTTGGTATGTGGGTCTCTCGTTGAGCAAGCCCAATTTTCCAAAAGGCTGGAGCTGCCCAGTGTTCAGCGCCTCCAGACTCAGGGCTATGAGTCTAATAGCCCTTATTAGACTGGTGGCCCTTATTGACTGCTTGGCCTGGTGTCCCAGCTCCATTCATCTCTTGTCTCTCTCAGAATTCAATTCAAATCACCTTTTTGCAGACTGAATCTAAGCCTAGGCAGGCCCTGGTCTGTCTTTCCTTTTCCTCCCGCCTGTCCTCACCCTCTCACCACTTTAGAGCTAAGTGAATACAGTTTTCCAAATATAGTTTTGCAGCCAGTATGCTAGGCCTCCTAATGAGCCATGATAATTGCTTCTGCTATTTTCCAAAATGAAAATCAACCTCTGAAGAGCAGCTGGTTTGTTGTAACGTTCTCCTCCCTCCGGTTACATCCCACATTCCTGCGAGTCAGTCAGACCCCAGCCTTGACTGCCCCATCCATGAGCAGGGCCTGTGGGAGACGGCAGGAGGAATGTGCTGATGGTGAGGAAACGGGCCTCGCCGCTTGAATAGGCGAGGCATTGTGTACTTTATTATATTTAAGGGAATAGGGAAAGAGAAAGAATGGGGGAGGATCTGGGTTTGTTTTTGAATTCTAAGATGTCCTATTATGTGTTGTGCTTATCAATGTATCTGAAAAGATAACCAAGTTTTTAGATGACAGAGCAAGGATGTTTCCACACTCTCCTTTTTTCAAGAATCATTCCAAAGCAATAAACAGAATGAGAAACAATAACGAACCCCATATTCTATAAGGGCAGGAGACATCTGTAATCTGGAACTGAAATGGATGAAGATGAGAAACAGATGGAGGAATGGGAGCCATTGAGTAGATCTCTGGAAAGTTGAACCCAAGAGCCAGGACGTGATACCATTGCGAATCAAGCTGATTTCTCACTACGGAAAACAGGGAAGTCTGGAGAGTTGAAAGGTCCACGTACTGCATTGATCAGAAGTGAACATGGAACTGAAAACAGCCCTGTAGCAGAAAGATAATAACATCAGGTACCATTTGTGGCGCACCTTTTCTGCCTCTTTACAAACATTCTCTCATGCAATCCTCATAACAGCAGCAAAAGGTATTATTTCCCTCATTTTATGGATGCAAAATCTAAGGCTCAGAGGGAAAAATTCTTTTGTCCCGGATTGCAGAGAGAGAGTAAGACACTGCATCAATGTATGTATCCTTAATTCCAAAGCCCTACTACTAGATCCCACCACCTCTCCGGGTAACACCAAGCCACGAGTACCAGGTGTACCCATGTTGAATAGGTGGCCAGGGTGACATATGGCTGGCAAGGGTGATGGCAGGGAGTGGGTAGGGCTCATGCTGCCTGGGCTCTTGCTTCACTCCTTGGCACAACCATTTTGCCTAAGCTGCTCTGTTGTTTTGAAAAAGCTACAGAAACAAAGTCTAACCACTTCCCCCTTGTCATCTGCAACAGGATCTGATCTGGTGGGGTACTCTTGCTGGGATGGGGTACACCTAGTTCTAGAAGGTGGGTTCTTTCAATGACTGAGAGTCCACCAAACACTCTGGCCTGCATCTTGGGAGGGAGGATGGATATCAAGGAAACTGCTCATCCCTTCTTACCCTCTGCTGTTTGCTACTGCCCTGCTACATGCCCTGCACCACACAGAGTAGGCTACAGATCCCACTGTTGCTTTCTCCCCCATTGGATCTACTGGTCACCCAAAGTACAAAAGTATGGGTGAACACAGATCATGAAGAAACAAGGCACACAGTGTCAAAATTGCAAAATAAAGTCTTCAGTCTCTAGCTTGTTCGTGGTTCAAAAATCAATCATCAGACACTTCATGAGAATCTGCTATCAAAGTATTCACTCTGTTAGGCATTTTGGAGGTGAAACAGACCAAGGGCATGGTGTCTGCCCTCAAGAATCCATAATCAGTCAGAGAGCTGCAGCATCAGACCATGAAAAGAGAAGGAAAGCTATCAGGCTGTGTGTGATTAAGAGCTTGTGGATAGCTGTTCTGAGTTCTGAAGTTTCCCTCGTTGACTGTTCCTCTGGCTTTTCCATTAAATTGTGAATTCTTTGAAGGAAAGGAGTTCTTGTTTTTGCTTTTCATTTTTGTATTTCCAGTGTATGGCAGTGTATGGGGCACATATCAGCTGCTGAGTGAACATTTGTCAAATGAATGAATGAATGAATGAATGAATGAATGGATGGATCAGTATGTCCACAGGAAGGAGTGCTGCAGAGTGCAGAGAGTTGGAGTAGGTAGGGAATGCATTCATGAAAAGATGGGACCACAGTCAGGTAAGCAGGTATTATCCAACAACTCCATAAAACCAATGGAAACTTCCGAAGGACAAGACTCCTAGAAAGAGGCTAACTTAGAAGTGAGCATGGAAATCAGGCTTGTTGTAACACATTTTGGTGGGACTGAGGGAGACAAGCAGGGGTGACACCAAGGCAGGCCCTTTCCAAAATGTAAGCACAAAGGCAGCTGTGAGTAAAAGAAATACCCAGAAACAGTTATCTACTTGGCTCTAAGTATTGCCACTGCATCTAAATTCCCATGTCACGAAGACAGGAAAACTTGTATCATGCATTTCTCTTTACTCTAGAGAGTCAGTCTAATTATTATTGGCCTTAATGCATACCCCAGGCAGTTACAACAGTCTTTGCCTGCAATCAAATAGTATTTCAAAAGGTGTGAAATTCTTTGCTGGCATTGAATAACATCAGAGCCATGGATTCTATTTACTACTTACACAGATATCCAGCAAACAGGGCCAATACAACAAGAGCCACAAAAGAAAACAACTTTGGGAAACCAAATTCTGCACATGCTACTGACAGGTAAATTGAACTGCTGGTTATTCCCTCATTCAATATTTATGAGCATTCACCATTCACCAGACAGGCACTGTCCATGCAGCAGACAGAGCATGGAGATTCAGTGGAGAATAAACACACAGGGTTTCTCCTCCATGGACTTCAGGTTCAGGTATCTGTACAGGCACTGTGATTTCACTAGCTCTTAGTGCTTCTAAGACAGGGATCAGCAAAGCACATCCCACAGGTCAAATTCAGTTCATCCCATGTTTTTGTTTACAGTCTTTGTGCTAAGAATGTTCTCTGTACTTTTAAATAGTTGAAGAGAGTCGAAAGGATAATATTTTGTGACATAGAATATTATAAGAAATTTACATTTGAGTGGCCATAATCCAAGTTTTGTTGGGACACAGTGACACTTATTCGTTTATGTATCATCTACAATGGCCTTCATGCTACAACAGTGAGTAATTGCAGTAGATTCTATATGTTGGGCCGATAAAACTGAACTTTTAATTTAAAAAAAAGTTTGTTGACCCTGTTTTAGGCTACATTTAAGCTACAAAATGCACTCCATAAAACATGACTTCTAAGGAACATTCAGAATGTTAGATATTTTTAGAGTTTCATTGTCGATATATTTTAAAACAACGTGTTGTACAAAGTTTCCAAAGCTTCCTCCTTACTGAGTATCTCTCTAATTTTGAACATAGAAAAAACGTGTAAGATAGTGCTATAGGATGTGGAGTTTCCCAGACCTGCTTGTATATTTGTTTATTTTCAGGAAACATAGCACCACTCTTTGGGAAAGTTGACCTCAGTAGATTTCTTGATCATAGGTTTTATTTGTCTTATTTCTAAAACCAGTTGCCAAAAATCCACAGCAGTATCATGGAATAGGATAGTGTTCTACTTAGAACTGAATCTGAAGCCTCTTGCTCCAAAGTATAGTTTGATTGTTCTCAATGTTTCCAGTTTGATTCCAGCCAAAGTCTTAGGTATTAGGTATCTATCGATCTACCATACTTCAAGAGCTTCCATACGTACCCTAAAATGAAATTGTGGGAGAAGATTCACATCCTCCATGTGTAGGGTATGCTAAGAAGGGGTGGTTCCTGATCTATACGAGACTATACCATAGCCACGCACTGCTTCAGCTCAGGGTGATGGAGGGCCCAGCATGAGCCCAGGTTGGGTCAGCATGCTGGGGCACTCTAGAGAACAGAAGTTATGTGCAGGGGAAGCTGAGAAGCCTCCTGGGAGAGCATTAGGGGAGAAACAAACCAGGGACAATGAATCTGACTCAGTGAAATGCTCATAATTATTCTCTGGGAGGGGCAATCCTAAGAAGAGTGTGGTCTCAGTCACTCAGATGTATCTTCTGGCCCAGTACCCACTGGCCACTTAGTTTGAGTCCTGTAAGGAAAAGGCAATTGAGGAAGGAGGTTGTAAATAAAAACTAAAAGAGCTCTTTCTTTAACCTCTTAAAATCTTGAGGGCTTAGTGACACTGTTTCTAAGAAGGATGCATTCTTCCCACCGCATTGCAAGACTTTGGTTTGGAAAGTACTCATGGCACTGGGGATGCTGCTGCTCAGGTGGCCAAGGTCACATAGCAGCGCTGCCTGCTGGGGGCGCTGTTTGCAATGCAGCAGCCGCACCGCACCACCTGCTCAGCAGGGCAGTGAGGGCAGGAAACTGTCAATCAGCAAGGGGCAAGCTGGCCTGGCTGAACACCCAGCTAACTCTAAATCAGAAGAGCAGCAGTTGAGACAGCCATCAGCAGGAGCAGAGATTTTGGGATCCAGTGGGACAGACAGTGGGGCAAGGGGAGCAGCAGGGGACAAGCAACAGTATCTGCCAAGCGCACACTTACTAATGAGCACAAGTAAAACCATCTACTGTCCCGGGGTGGGGGGGGAGGGGTCCCAGAATCCTTAGGGGTAGAATGTATGGGGTTGCCATCCAGCCTTATGCTTGTGACTTTGTGACTCAGAGCTAGTGATATCTGATCTCATTCCTAGTCACAGATTGAAGGAGCTTTGGGAGATTTGGATTTCTTCTATATACTCATATAAACACAAATAAACTCGCACACTTGCATGTATATCCTATCCAAGATATGTGCTATCAATGTAAATGTTCACACATACCAAAGCTGTGCTTGTATATGAAATCATAAATTGTGAAAACGAGGTGGGAGTGGGTGGGAGTTGGGTGAGGGGTGTCTAAGCGGGTGAATCTTAGGGTCTCACCATTCCTGCTTCTGCTCTGCTTTGTCTGTTATGTGCTTCTACATAAGATTTCTTTTAAGAAAGATTTTCATGGCTAAAAATCAGTTTTGAAAACTCCCTCAATATAATCCAACCCTATCATTTTATAAATGAGGAAATGAGTACACAGACAGGTTCAACGATTTGCCTGTGGTCATGAAGACAAAAGTAATGAATTAAGGGCTCAAGTCCAGTGTTTTTTTGTTTTACTTTGTTTTCCTATTACAGCCTGCAGAGGAAGAAAGAATATACACTAAAACAAAAAGCCAAAATATATTACAGAACTCCGTCTGTTTCTCGGTTTTAATGGTTGGGGGTTTGAGAATTGGCTTATTAGATCTTTTAATTTTTCTAGCTATGATTTTATAGCAAAAGAAATATTAGCTATGGGGGCAATAATGTGGATTAAATTAATACAGTTTTGTATCAAATGACCACATTTAATACAATTTAAAATTTAAAGTTGAATTTAGACTCTACCAGACACATTGTACTAATCAGAAATATATAACAAAATGAATCATTGTGCTTTAGAAGGGGACTTGAAAAACATGGACCCCATTTTCTAAGCACAGAAGGAAACAAAAATGATGACAAGAAAGTTTGAGAAGAAATTCACAAGGAAATCTTCAGAGAGTAGAATTACCCTGGAGAAGAGAAAGCAAAAAAGGTGAATTTTTTTTTCCAGGAATCTAAAATGTCTCTTAACTGAGATGTGCTACATTTCTTATTTCCAAGGAAGACAGAGTAAGAATAGACCTTTACAAAGTACCATGAGAGATTTGTGTGGTAGAGTCAGGAGAACTGAGATGGTGATATGGACCTTGGTGGTCCTCCAGATCTTGCAGAGCTGTAAGGATTAGAGAGAGCGCTTGTTAAGTGCCCAATACGGGGAGAAATGGTAGCTATTGTTGTAAACTCGGATGACTCACAGTCTCTGTTATTTCAGAAAACATCAGGCATCTCCAGATAGTGGAGGCTGAAGGCAATTCACCAGGGAGTCATAGCTGGTAGGGAGGAGGAGGCTGGGGTGTCACTTTGGATAGGTGTATTAAATGGCCACTTCGATGGCACCCACACCTCAAGGATGTTACCTAGGTCTGAGTAGAGTGCTCTTCTACGTCCTGCCCCTGCCTCTGCCTCTCCTGCTGTCCAAATAGAGATTCCCAGCTGCCTGCTGTTCCCGTGCCAGAAGTCCATGGATGGGCAGTGAAATTAAGGCACGCCATTAAAAAAAACAAAAACAAACAACAACAAAAAAACTTTAGGTGCATCTGATGTCCTAATTTCTTAATATGCTGCAATAAACATCTGAAACAGGATAAAATTCTGGACACAGATGGTTATCACAAATACCACCCCCTAGGTCACCTTTTTTCTTTATCATCAGAGAAGGAATCTGTAGCTGGTGGCTGTGGGACACACAGCAGCTAGAAAGTGGAGGCAGGCACATCATCCCAGAGGGGGCTGTGATAGGCACATACTCACATGGACGATGATGGAGATGGTGCACACAGGAATTCCTAGCCTACCTGTGTAGGGAAAACTTTCTGTAACAGTGATTTTCCTCTGCACTCACACCGCTACAATCATCAGCACGAAGACTTCCGTGAACAAATGCATGGGTTTTTCCCCCCACAAACAAAGCAGCAGACACCAGCTGTGTGTCCTCTAATTCAGTTCTAACACTACCAGGAGACACCGTAAGATCCCACAGGTTGAGGGCTCAGTCCCCAAGACTGCCCCCACAAAAGGTGCAGGTGTGGCCCTCTCTGGGACTTCTGATGGACTGGCTTCATGTTGGGGTTCCCTTGACCCCCTTTTTGGATGTGACTGATTTGCCGGAGTGGCTCACAGACCTCAGAAACACTATTACATTTACCGGTTTATTATAGAGGATATTGCAAAGGAAACAGATGAGGAGATGCATAGGGCAAGACATGGGAGAAGTGGGGTGGAGCTCCCATGCCCTCCCTGGGATGCCACCCTCCAGGAACCTCACCCTCCAGGAACCTTTCCACATTCGGCTCTCCAGAAGCTCCCCAAAACCTGTCCTCTTGGGTTTTTCTGGAAGCTTCATGATGTCACAATTCCTTCCCCTAGGGTATAGGGTGAGACCCTCTCATGGAAGGGTCTTAAGACCCACAGTCAGAAAGGTGGGGGAACATAGAGTGAAAGGAGGGCAGGAGGTCAGAGGGCTGCCCCTGAAGCCTAACCCACCCAACATTATAACAAAAGACTGGAATAAGGGCTATGGGAGTTACGAGCCAGAAACTGTGGAAGAAAACCAATATGTGTCTTAACACCACACTAACACTTAGTACCTTGGCAGTGTACACAACCGGAGAACAGGACACTATCAACTGTTCACTTGTCGGTCTTCCAAGCTCTGTTTTCCTCTGAGTTGAGGTACAAAGTTCCAGTTCTGCCCTATATTCCAATTCTGCAAAGAATCAAGGATCAAAAGCGCTGCACGGAATGTTTTTGAGCAAATGGAAAGAGGAAGAGACTCTGGGTTATTTTAAAGTAAGCCGCAGGCCGACAGACAAAATGGACTCCCTGTGGCTAACTGAGGTGCTCAGGGTTCAAACAGAACCAGGCAGCCATAGCTGGGTGAGGGAGTGGTCATGTACTCTGTGAGCTCAGAAAGATGTAAAAGTGTCACCAGACCTCCTTTCTACAATCAAGCCAAGCCAATTTCTATTGTCAGTGCCAAGATAAACTGCAATCAGAACCATGCCCCAACACACACACACACACACACATACACACACACACACACACACACACACCATTTGAAAGAAACATCTGACACAGACTTCTGGGTTTGGGCTTGGAAACCACCCAGTCAGGGCTCCACTGTTTGGATCAATCAGAACTGAGCAAGTTTAAATCTGTCATTTGCATGAATGAACCAGATCAAGAACCAGGGCAAGAAATTTCCCTATTTAAGTCAGACCCTCCCTCTGTTGTTTGGTGAGCCCAGTTTCACTTGTGCTGAAGGATGTGCCTCCCTAGTCTGCAGATCAGTTTTATAGAAAATAAAACTCTCCCTTTATCCTCCATAGATCTCATGGTCTTCTAATAACAGTTATTACTGATTTTTTTTTCTGTCACACATGAAAAGGCCTAGTACAATGCCTGGTCCCTGGTGAGGAAAATGTTCGATAAATAATTCATTAATATTAGCTGATAGTACACATAGACTCAAGCTGTCACATCTCCCCAGCGATATCAGACATCAGTATCATCACCACTGAAATGCTTTCCACCAACACAGATATTCTGTGGTCTGTCTTCTTTCTTCCTCTCCTCCTCTTCCAACTTCCCTCATTCCTTCCTCCTTTTTAACTTCTTGCCACCTTCAAGGGCATACAAGGATAAAGATGTTAGAGGAGGGTCAGGTTGTCATAGAGTTGGTCTAATTCTCTCCAGGAGTGGTCACAAACAGAGCCTTTCAAATGTAAGGGAGGACAATGGTAACATGAATGGACTGAGTACATATCAAGTCTTACACTGTATACTTCACACGCACTAACTCTCCTACTCTTCACAACAAGCATGCAAGGTATGTCTACAATTATAATGGAGTTGCATGCATTTGGCTTATTCAACCTAGACAAATTCAACTGTGCATACTTGACGAAGAGAGAGGGATGGAGGAAGAGGACCTAGAGGATGAATTTAATATAATTTGCACAAGTGATTTTGCTCCCAATTCCACTCAGTGAACTTAGACCCAAAGAATGCACAAGATGTGAGTTCCCTCAACCTATCTCTGTTTCCGGGATGCTTCCCATGGTGTGAACATCTCACAACACCAGAATGATTCTGATGATTCCATTTACAATACAATTTTTTTCATCCAAAATGGCCTGTAAACTGAGGCCAAGAATTTGATCTGTTTCACTGTTGGAGGAAAAGTTGGCCATGTAGACCCACTGGGAGATGATTTGGGAGAGAAACTTTATAAATATTTTGAAGAATTATCAGGAATAAATTTTATCTGGGCATGGTAACTCAAGCCTGTAATCCTGCACTTTGGGAGGTCAAGGAGGGCTGATTGCTTGAGGTCAGGAGTTCAAGACCAGTCTGGCCAGCATGGTGAAACCCCATCTCCACAAAAAAATAAAAATTAGCCGGGTGTGGTGGCTCACGCATGTAGTCCCAGCTACTTGGGAGGTTAAGGTGGGAGGATTGCTTGACCCCAGGAGATGGAGGTTGTAGTGAGCCAAGATCGTGCCCCTGCACCATAGAACAAGGTGATGGAACAAGACCCTGCCTCAAAAAGATAAAAAAAGAAAGAATAAATTTTGACACCTGCTATATCTTGCCTCATGTTTAGTTTTGTCTCATACACGACACTTCATTTTATCTCCATTTTACAGGTGGGAAAATAGAGGCTCAGAGAAGTTGAGTAACTTGCCTCAAGCCAATTTGAGCACAATTTGGCACAGAGACGTGATCTGAGCCAGGTGAGTCTGGCTCCAAAGCACATGCTCCTTCTGCTCAAGTCCACTTCAGCTCTCTCTTTAAGTCCAGTTTCAGACACTCACCTTCCTCTTGGCCATCTCCTGGCTGTCTGCATCATCTCGCTTTCCTCTGTCTTCCAAAGCCTCTGCTCAGGGCTATCTTGACAGTCATCAAGGGCCAGGGTGGACATTCGGCCAGATCACACTGGGCCGGCCATACTGGGCCTTCATCTGTTGCAGGCTGTCATCTGTCCTAATGACCACACTGCCTTTCCAGTTGTTGGGATATGTATGCCCAAGCATTACTCCTTGTCACCCTGATACAATACTAAAGAGAGATTTATATAAAACACAAGTAGCATTCCAAGTAATTTTAGAATGACTTTGCCACTTGGGTCATGGATGGTCACTGATATCTTCATTTTCCAGAGCCAAGAACTAAGGTCCAAAGAGTGTGTCTTGCCCAAGTCCACACAGGAGGTAAGTTGGGACCTGAACACACCTGATTCTATATCATTTCATGCTCATGTTTGTGCCCTGCCCAGGAATCCCCACACCCAGCTGCCTCAGTCTTTGCTGAGAATTTATGGTGACAATTGATGGGACTCTCTTCAGGAGAATGACAAGTTGCAGGCAAACTCTTGGAACAAATGTGGATTGTCTTGTCTTCATTTGGAATGTATGACAAACTCAGAGGGCCGTGCCAGAATGCAGAGCCACCGGGGGCTTCAGGACCCGTGGGGGTGTAGGGGGTGTTGTGTGTCTGCCTTGTTTTGATCCATTCTACTGCTCCTGATAATGGCACTGGCTGTACCAGTGGCCCAGATCCTTCACTTGCAGAGGAGCTTCCCGAAGAGGAGCAAGCCCTCCTGCCATCACCTCTGGTGTCACCCTATAGGATATTAAAACCAACTCAAGATTGTGTTGAAAACTGTTTTCCTTTTGAGGATGCTAGTAAGAACAAGATCATATCCATGGGTATGGATCATGGCAGGATTTTCCTTCAGCTGAGTCTTTTAATGAGCCATTACATAACGAGGGCTGAATCTACACGCAGTTTCTGCGTGCTAGCCAAGGTTTAAAGACTTTTATAATATTTTCCCCCAGTCCCACCCCCTTCGAAGCCCTGGCTTTAATTCTTTTAAACAGGAACATTAATTGGCTGTTAAGTAAAACAGGAGAGAACACAATAAATTTATGATATTTTGAGAAACTATGCCAGTTCTCAGGCATTCAGAGAAACAAGCTTGGCTTTTATGAGGTAATTATGATTTAGTGTTTTCTCTCGCCCTGTTGAGTCTGTGGGCTGCCTCTAAAATGGATCTGGAATGAATGTCAAAGTCAGGATTTACAGCCAAACCTTTTCAACATATAAAGCACAGGAGAAGTTTATTGTTTTGTTGGGTTTTTTTTTTTTTTTTTCCTAAGCAATATTTCCTTCTGCATTTCTGTGCTCTTAGGTTTTGTAGGATTTCTCCCCTCCCATTTGAAATGGTATCTATAAATTACTTTTCCTGATAAGGCTGTGGTATCATCAAAAAGTGATTGTCTTTGCAAGCAATCATGAGAAAGCACGTCAATTTAAATCATTTCTTTCTCTTCCTCTCACTCTTCTTTTCTCTTACCTTCAACAGGAAACTATTATTTCAATGTTTCCACCCTTTCAGAAATGAGCAGGAACTGACTAAGCTTGATGAGTTTGCGGTATAAGGGATCTTCATGCTCCTTCCTTCTACCATCTTTTCCCCCTGTTCTCTCTTTGAAATAAAAACTGTGTTTAGATGTTACCTTCAGGGAGAGCAGACTCTGGGGTCATCAGGCTCCAAGGCTTTCATTCCTTGCTCTCCCATTAACACGCTGGGATTGACGCCTCCTTTGCAAAAATTATGACAGTGAGAAAAATCTGGCCCAGGAAAAGTATGTCAGTTAAAGAGATCTTACCTGACCGACTCCATCTTGCTTATAACCTCCAAGCTGCCCTTGTTCATTCTGGGGCATAGGCTGAACTAACTTTGAAAGGGTTTCATTTATAGCTTAACTTTGAAACAACTATGATAACAGCCCTCTCCCTGAAATGAACCCCCTCTTTGCTTGTGGACCAGACCACTTTTGTAAAACCAACAAATTTGCCACAAGATTAGAAATTATGGTTCAGGAGTCATGCAGCCAGAGGCTACAAGATTCCTAACCTCCCCAGGCACTCCTATGAGTAACATCACTATTGTAAAATCTAAGATTGGTGTTCAAGATATTTTTCGGACCCTGCATTCTGAAGGACCAGCTGGCACCACCCAGACCAATAATCTGGGTCAATCCTGGTTCCTGACCCCACCCAGGAACAGAAGATAGCAAGAAGAACCTGCTTTGACCCTCTGTGATTTAATCTCTGACCCAACCAATCAGCATACCCCATTCCCACATTCCCCCCCCCCCCCCCCGCCTGCCAAACTATCTTTAAAAAACCCTAGCCTCAGCTGGGTACGGTGGGTCACGCCTGTGATTCCAGCACTTTGGGAGGCCGAGGCAGGTGGATCACCTGAAGTTGGGAGTTCGAGACCAGGCTGGCCAACATGGTGAAACCCCATCTCCACTAAAAATACAAAAATTAGCCGGGTGTGGTTGCAGGTGCCTGTAATCCCAGCTATTTGGGAGGCTAAGGCAGGAGAATCGCTTGAACCCAGGAAGCAGAGGTTGCAGTGAGCCAAGATCGTGCCATTGCACTCCAGCCTGGGCAACAAGAGTGAAATTCCATCTCAAAAAAAATAAAAAATAAGAAACCCTAGCCTCTGAATTTTCAGGGAGGTTGATTTGAGTAATAATAAAACTCCAATCTCCCAGTTAGCCAGCTGTACCTGTCTTAAACTCTTTCTCTATTAGATTTCCCCAGTCCTGATAAATAAACTTAATCTGGGCAGTGGGTAAAATGAACCCGTCAGGCAGTTACAGGATCTTAGGCAGTTGTTATTGAACTGAACTTGGGTCCACTCACCCAGCATGCAAAAAAAGCCAAACACTGACACTGAAGTTTGTAGCAAGAGAAAGTGAGGCATTTATTGCAGTGTTCCAACCAAGGAAGATCGGGCAGCTCACACTTAAGACCCAAACTCCCCAGTTGTTTACAAGCAAGAGTTTTCAAGGGCAGGGGTACATCTCAGGAAAGCAGAAGTTACAGGCAAAATGGTAAGTCAATACATAGAGGTTAAACATTGGTTTGGCCCAAAAAGGTAGGATATCTTGAAGGCAGGGCTTACAGGTCATAGGTGGATTCAGAGATTCTTTAATTTGCAATCGGCGAAGGGAGCGAGGCTTTGTCTAAAAACTCAGGGTCAGCAGAAAGCAATGTTAATTAAGGGTTTGGTCTGAGGGTGAGACTTTCTTGAAGCCCCTCAGGAAGAAATGTAGAACAAAAAACATTGGTCCGAATTCAGTTCTCACTCCCCCATTATCTGAGCTCTGAGCTCTATGTGACAGCGGTTGGCGTCTGCCACCTGATGGGGGTCTGGGTTTCTGAAAAGTGACTCAGTAACATATGATAAGTTGTTATCTTTTATTTTCTTTGGGGAACCAAATCACCTTGTGACTCTAACTTGCTTAAGACACTATTGCTTAAATTATTACTCTCTCCTTGTTTATTAGGATGTTCATTAACTTCTCAAGGCTAGTAGGTGCCTGGAATTTTCCTTGAAGAAACTCAAGATTTTTCCTTTATTTCTCTGGAGGCCTCTAAGAAGGGTCCCTGCTCCATCTCACAGTCACCTTGCCTCTAGGAACCCCCCATCCCCATTTCTTAATTTGTCAAATAAGGTAGTGAGTAGTTTCAAAGTCCTCTTCCAACTCTAAAATGTTAAGATTACCTACATATGGGCCAATAGTATTACATTAGGTCAACTTGGTATATGCGTGTTTGTCTTTGGAGGTAAGAGATGGGGGAGGGAACGATGTGACAAAGGCTGTGATCTTAACCAAACTTTAGTCAGGTTCCTCTAAGCCCTCTAGACCTTGACCTTCAATATCTGTCCTCATTGGGCCTGTATCACCCAGTTTTAGCAAAAGCAAAACTCTTGTCAGTTTAGAGAGAATTCTTCACTCTCAATATCAGATCACCCTCTCCAACTGACCAAATTCCTCATCTTCCATTATCCCCCAGTGATATCTGATCACCTTGACCTGTCTTCAGCAAGAATCCCATTAGGTCAGTTTAGCAAAACTCCCCCTGCCTTGGATGTCTCTTCTTCATGTTTTCCATCCACCCCCTGCATCCCACCCCATGCTCCTTGGTTATAAATAAATCCCCATTTTTCGGAGTTGAGCCCAGTCTCTCTCCCCTACTGCAAGACCCCTTTACAGTAGTCCCCTTCTTGAATGTGGGATGTGATGAGGTTTCTCTTCAAATAATCTAATCAATCTTTTATTCTTTCATTCATAATATGCCCCTCACCCCATTTTTCTCCTTTTTTCCTTCTTGCCTTTGTTAAATGCCCAGGCACACCACAGTATCAAGTGTTATCAGTACCAGCTCACATTCCTTTCCTAATTAAAAAAAAACTAACTTTCTGGCTCATTACAGATACCCCTTCCCCTTTCCTTCCACTTTCTTTTATGTGTCCATCTTATCAAAAAAAAAAAAAATCAAATGTTTAGCCAACCAAAATTAGTTTAGATTGTATAACCCGCCCCTGGCCAATGGGGAAAGGGTACAGGGGCAAGACTTGCATAAAAAATAAAGGATTTCGTGCCTCTTTGTTCAGGTGTGCTCTCGTGACAACTGGCCAAGGAGGCACTCCTCTGTGCAAAAATAAAATTGCTTTACTAAAAATCCTCTGTTCAAGTGTTCAATTTCCTTAAAACTTTGAGCGTTATTCCTAACATTGAATAAAGTCTTCCTTACTGCCTTTAACAAGTCTCTGAATAATTTTCTTTTCTTTAGCAGATGTTAGAAGTTGTGAAAGAAAAAGGCCCATTCACCATGCTTCTTTATCTCCACCAGGAACCCTTCTGTGGCCTCCTTATCAGTGCAGCTTTTCCAGGGTAAGGGGACCGCACTGACATGCTCTGGTGTTTTGAGGGGCAGAGAGGAGAGAAAAGATAGATGCCCATTCAAGATTGTCAGCTTTTTGATATGGTCAGACCACAGTTATCCAATTGAAAAGTGGTTTTGCTTTGCTTTCTTCTGGTTTCTATCTCACAGGACAGTGCATGGTGATTGTGCCTGGCAAGTTGGAAGGAGGAAGTTTCACCTTTGTCTTATTCTCCAATGTCTTCAGGGAAGAAACCACATGCAGCAGCTCAGACCAGAGACTAGAAATCGCCTCTGAGCATCTTATTAGATTACATATTAAATGTAAAGGTGTTCAAGACATGCCACCCCAGAATAGACTGCTTTGGTACATTGACTATTTTAAGCTGAAGGCACTTGAAAACAGCAAATCCAAGGAAACACTTTCTCTGAACTTCCCTTATCGACCTAAAGACAGATCCTCCAAAAGGAACTCAATTGTTTCCCCCCATCATCGTGGTCAGTTCCATCAACCAGGAAGATTAACTCTTCTCACAGGAGAGGAGATTAGAAGTCCACATTGCCCCACTGTGGTTTGAATGTGTCCATGTCAAAATCCAGATGTTGCCAGTGCAGTGGTATGAAGAGGTGGGGCCTTTGGGAGGTGAGTGGGCCATGAGGGCTCCTCTCTGGTGAATGAGATTAGTCCCCTTACTAAAAGTCTTGTTGAAAGGAATCTGAGTGTCTTGCCTTTCCCCCTTCAGCCATGTTAGGACGCAGCAAGAAGGCCCCCACCAAACACCGGATGCCGGCCCTTGATCTTAGGCTCTTCAGCCTCCACAGCTATCAGAAATAAATTTCTGTTCTATATAAATTACCCTACCCGTGGTAGGTTTTTAGCAGCACAAAACGGGCGAAGATACACCCCCAGATGAACTTTGTCACCAACTATCATATCTCCCATTTATTCTTCTAAGGGCTCATCCATCTTCCTAAAACTCGTTTCCTCTCCCCAACATCAACCACACCACCGCTCTACACACCTTCGCCTATGAGGCTGAGATATAAACTCCCAAATCTCACTGTCTTTTTAGGTAGTCACTCTTTTTCCTGTGATGTTTCTGTGTATAACTTTCTTCCTATTAATCTGTCTGTCGTCAATTTATTTCCTAGGCCTAGCTGTCAAACCTAGGAGGGTAGAGGGAAAGTCTCTCCCATCCTTACATATGCAATATATTTTGTATTATATACAGCACCACTGACAGTGTAATGCATCCGTCATCATATATTCTATATAGCTTTATCATATAACACAGTTTATTATAACTACAACTGATTGAATATTAACTATGTGCCAGGCTTGCTATTATGTATTTTTCTGATGTTTTCTCATTTAGTTTAGATAATGTAGTTTATTTAAATGGCAATTCCAAATAACATACGATGTTAATTTCTTTCAAAGATTTATTCTGGCTTCAGCATCAAGAAATTAAGACACATAGAAAATGGCCCAACAATAAGAATGTCCTCAAAAAATAGATGAGAATAATGAATTCGGGATTATTACAAATTCTAACCCTTCCTGTCCCCTACCACCTCCTCCCATTCACCCTAATCAAACACACATGTCCTTAAAGGTCTAGTATAAAATAATTCAGGGATCCCATTATATTCTAAAACCTTCTCAGCTGGGATAATTGACTTTGGAAACTCCCTTTTCCCCACGACTCTCTCTTATATGCCAGTATCTCCAACACATAGATAATTTATGAAAACAGAGTAGACACTTTTTAATAATTAAGTGATAGATAATAGGAGCTTTTAAAATAAGCTGTAAGAGCTTGGAAAAGGAATGGGGGCTAGCAAGGTTAGTCATCTGCATATTTATTTACAATGACCCAAAAGGCTATTCATTTTATACCCCATTATCTGCAACCAGAGACCCCAAGAAGTTTGCTTTCTCTGCTAGCTGGGTGATTTTCCAGCAGGCATTTGGGAGCTGCTGTCAGTGGGAGGGAGAACTGCAGAACCAGATGCCTGCCCCAATCTAAATCACCCATATCACCCACTCTATTCTCTCCAAATTACAGTGCAAACAATAACACAGGTAAAATTAGCCAAGACACTAATTATGTGGTGCAAATGCGTAAAGGATATAGAATGATAAATGGCAAACGCAGAACATGTTGTGTCATATCTTGTAATCTCCGTGACTGCCGAGCCCAGGAACAAAGGCAGAATTGTGCTCTGTTTGTCTAACATGCTCCATATCACAAATTGGAAATCCTTCCTAATTAAGATATTGTTAAATGTCCTTTGTTAGCAGATTTTAACAATGTTAATTAGGAGGTTAGAGTGATCATTGTTCATCTAGCAAACAATTAGGGTGATTTGCACCGTAGCTTTTGAGAAACTTCTCAGCAAATCAGGAGTTTCCTCTCTGCAGAGAGGGGAGCAGATCAGAGAAGGAAGAGGACAGGCAGGAGGAGTAACGTTTTTAGCTTACGGGCCAGGGTAAAGCATGAGGAATTGTTAGATGTGGACCTAGTAGCCATTGAGGTATCAGTGTTGACCTTGACCTGGTGGCATCACCGTGTTTACAGCAGATGCGCTATTTATCCCCAGTTCAGGAAAGCCTGGTCAGAGAAAGTGTATGAAACAGCAGGAACCCCTCTCAGGGGCCTTCCAAACTACCCCTCCCCACCTAGCAGAAAACAAAGGGAAATTTTTGAGTCCCTTCAAGGGAGATTCCAGGCACCTAGCTAACCCTGCAGCCAGCAATTAGGGAAGTAAATGAATAACCTGCTAAGCAGGAAGGTAATAGTAACTTAAACAATAGCCACCCAGGAAGCCAGAGTCACAAGATGTTTGCTTCCCTATAGAAACTAAAAGATAACATCTTGACAAGTTCTCGAGCTGTTTTTCAGAAGCAGGATCCCCACCAGATGGACAATGCTAACCACTGTCACATAGACCTCAGATAAGGGGGCACTGAGGACTGAACTCTAACCAATGTTCTTTGTTCTAAATTTCCTCCTGAGGGGCCTGGAGAAAGTCACACCCTCAGGCCAAACCTAAACAGTGCTTTCTGCTAACCCCAAGTCTTTAGACAAAGTCTTGCTTCCTTAACCAATGGCAAATCAAAAATCTCTGAATCCACCTCTGACCTGTAAGCCTCCGCTTCAAGATGTCCCCCTACGAAGGGCCAAACCAAAGGGTAACTTCCTTGTTTTGGTTTACAATTCCGTGTATTGGCTGTATGCAACCCTTCCTTGTCTTGGTTATGACTGCAACTATACATTTAATGCCTTTAAATGTCCATTTCAAAGTACATTTCAGGAAAGCAGAAGTTGCAGTTGTAAAAACCCTTGCTTGTCATCCTGGGAGTTTGAGTCGTAAGTGTTAGCTGCCCAGTTCTCCGTGCTTGGCACCCTGAAATTCATGCCTCTCTTTCACTGCAAATCCCAGTGGTGTTCGTTTTTGGCTTTTGGCTTTTTCTGTGCACTGGGTGGGTGACCCAAAGTTTGCTTCAGTAACACGCAGTTTTCAGGTTTCTTAATCGTCTGGTCAAGTGAGGGTATCTTCCTAAGGCAACAAAAATAATGCCATGCCAGCCATATTTCAAAGTTGTCTAAAGTTAGAATTTATTATTTTTAGCAGCAGATGAGCCTGGGCTCCTTCTGCTATAGTCTCCAATCCCTGCCACTTCTATGCCCCCAACATACATCTGCATGATAAAAAAAAAAAAAAAAAAAACACTTGGCAGGCTTTTTTCCTTTTCTTTCTTTCCTTCCCTGCTCCCCACAGCATGACACTTGTTAAAGGGATGGACGTGGGGAGAGAAGGAAAGGAGGAAGGAAGAAAGGAAGGAAGGAAGGAAGGAAGGAAGGAAGGAAGGAAGGAAGGAAG
>NC_045438.1:154198895-154268578 GCF_002776525.5 Piliocolobus tephrosceles
AAGGAAGGAAGGAAGGAAGGAAGGAAGGAAGGAAGGAAGGAAGGAAGGAAGGAAGGAAAGAAGGAAGGAAGGAAGACAGGACTTTGCATTTTGCTACTTTGAAACTGGAAATATAAGAGCAAAGTATATTTTGAGAGGAGGACAGAATTGGCCGTTTGAAAATTACCAGAGCACGTTAGTTGCTTTGAGAATCTCATTCTCTCTTGGCAAAGGTGCCCGTGCAGAAGGAGGGCAGGCGTCCCAGCGAGAGGAGGGATGGGATTGGAAATCCAATGCAAAGACTCTGAGTTCTATTCTGGGTTTCACCGATAATTTCTCTTACAAACTCTGGAAGTCACTTAACTAAAAGTCACACCTGCTTGAAAATGGCACTAAGTTTCTAACCACACACACCCAACACTTGGGGGAAAAAAATCCTAATAGCTGTCAGCAGCTGCTGGGTGCTGGGCACAGTGCTAGGTGCTTTACATAAATTTAATCACAGCCAGCACTTAGCTTTGACACTAAGGGTCCTGAGGCCAATTTAAGTGGCTCTCAAGTCTCTTTTATCCTTGGGGGGCCCCATCTGCTGGGGGAATAAAAAGCCCTTTTATGTTCTACAACCTCACAGACCACCCACCCCAGCAGTTTGTACTTTGTCCCAAAAACCCTCCATCTAATTAGCAGGGCACAATTTTGATGAAATATTGAAGTAAATTATTCATGCCTGTCAGTAATCAAATATAGATGGGTCATCTTTAAACTGTTACCACGTCTGTCATTTGCTTTAAAGTACTTTAGCATAGATAATGTGATGTCATGTCCATATTAGTTACCTAAAGCCACAACCTAAGTGACAGTAATAGGAATTTACCTTGTAGGAATCCACCTTCAGCAGTGTTCTTATCAAGCAAGCTCAGAAACGGGGATCACTGGGTATTCACTGGGGAAGCCAGTGGCATGTTCTTCAGCATGATGGCTATTGTAAATGGGCTCTCGCTGAGGAAATTTGAGCTGAGTCCTATGAAGTTAAGTGTGAAGATGAACTCAGTCTTCTGTTTCTTTGCACTGGCATAAATATGTATTCATCTGTGCCTCAGTGCTCCTGGCCTGCCCTATTTTTTCCCCTAAGTGCATCCACTGCCTGGCACAGAACAGATTCTCAACACACATCCCTTGAATGAATGAGAAAAGCTACTCTGTCACAACCGGGGAAAATTTAAGTAGGGTAGAAAACCCACCGACCTTTTTCAAGACCTGATGGAAAACCTTGGCAGGTGAATATTACCCTGTCCAAATTTCCAGACAGTGCTCCCAGGATTTCCTGTGTTGCCATTTGAACCCTTCAAAAACGCCAAAAAACCATTTACTTCCATGGAGAACTCTTGGTCTTCTAAAAGCGGGTCAACTTTTCCAGCTGTCTTTATCGACGGGCAGCACTGACGGAGACCATAAACTCATCCAAATTTAGGCACACAATAAACTGGAGGAGTGGAGAGGGTATTCAGGCTATGAAATTCTGATGGCTCATTACCATGACAAAGGTTGTAACAACTTGGACAGGAAGCCGAACAAAAGGCAGCCACCGTTCTATTTACAATTCTAGGATTGTATTTGTAATCTCTCTTTGCAGGAGAAAGAGACCGCCAGTAAAAAAAGACTGAAACACAATAGGAAGAGAGAGTCCACAATGCTGAGAGACACCAAAGGGATCAGAGTATGAGCACACACACTATGTGTGTATATCTTCTCTGTGTATATACACAGTCGATGAGAGTAAATTATTGTCATGGGTAAAGGTTTAACATTATTGACCTATACGATTGGCTTTTAAAAAATATATGCAACATGGCTGGAATGCCAATTTGAAGTGGAGAAGCATTTAGGAAAATGAATAGGCTGAGCTGCAGTATTTTCATGGAACAGAGCAAGCCTCTTTAATTTGTTCACTGCAGAGAGCCTGAGAGTAAGCTAACATTGTAACCTGCTAAGTAAAGCACCATGAACATGATTCATAATGCAGAGAGGGAAGGCTCAAGAGTTATTGTGCTGTGCTTGTTCTGGTTTCAGGAAGGCAATAATTGTTCCAAAGTCACTGACAATTTTGGTTAACAAGTGATACAAATGGATCGGGTCAGTTGGCCGTTCTCTGGGGTCCCTCCCACACCCATAGCAGCTAAACTCTGCAAATTCTGATTCATTACCATTGACTCCCCTTTTGTTACCTATCTAGCCCGTGTCTATAGTTGGAAAGTGTGTGGTGGCAGGCACCATTCAAAAGGGCTCCACCGCCTCACAGTCCCTGGAGCTCAAGGAGCAAAGACATTGCTTTTGTTCAGATGGAAAAGAATGAAACCCACGTTCTATTCTATTGTCCCACTGCAAGCCAGGCTTTTTAATTGGCATGTTGGAGTCAGTATTTAAAGAGGTGTGCAATGACAGCTCAGAAGTGAGGCATCATGGGGCAGCAGTGACTTCACCTCCAGTTTAATCCTGGTTGGAATTCTTGTGTGCTGTTACTGTTCCTGGCTCCTAGGAAATGTGTGTGGTTGCTGTTATTGGAGAGGCAGATAAGGCTGCACTTAGATTACAGGGTTGCACTTAATATGTTGCATTAATCCTGTGCTCTGATGCATCGATCCTTGCTTTCCCCTCCACCTCCTCAGCCCCTGATAAACATTAAGAAAGTTGGTGCCTAACCACACTTCTCATTCTGCTTCCTCTGGTTTCCGTCTTGTTAGGTGCACATGAATAAAAATGTCACTTTGTCAATCCCGTTTATGCTTGCAAAGTGCCCCTCATGTGAACACCTGAGGATGAGACAGACAATTAACATTGAGCAATTCAATGCAACAAACATTTATTGAACCTCTGACTGTAATTGATCGAAGGCCTTGAGTCATTAACAAAATTGCTTTTGTGACTTTCATGACAAAGTCAAGGTGATTCTCCCAGTTAGCCATGTGAGTGTGTGTTTATGTCTGCTGGTGATGTCTAGGACGTTTGGTGCTGATGAGTATATTCAGCATTGGAGACCAGAATATGCCACCCCAAAATATGCCTTTTTAGCATGAGGATTATTTTGAGCTGATTATTTCGAGAAACTGCAGACACAGGACTGAAAATGGAGTATAAGTTACCCTTTTGCAAAGGATATTTGCATCTATAAAGGAAATCTCCATTTGTAATCTCCATCCCTCTCTGTACCAGGAAGGGAAGAATGACTAAATCGACTCATCAATGAAGAAGGCATTCACATGAATCTGCATAACAACCTTAGTCTTGTTTACCCTACTTTTCCTGGATAACTCCCTATTAGTGGGCTTTCCCATGTCCTTTGTTTCACTTGAAGAATATATTTAAGCAAACTACTCAGAATCCTATGGTCCATGTCTACTCAGGGGGGCATCAGCCTACTGTCTATTAACTTGCATTAAGACTGGCTCTAGGGTTTCTCTGATCTGATTTGATGGAAGGCCACAGTATGGATGATTGTGGAGAGTATATTCCTACTATAAAAGTATTCAATTTATGATTTATAGAACTGGAAAATCTGGTTATCCTCGCCTAGCCTTCATTTCACCCAGCCTGCCAATCCTCAAATACTAAGCATCATTACTCTTTTTATACACATACATGTATTCTTAAGTCATCTGTCTCTTAAATCACCTTACTCTTAGATAATGCAGTATCAAATGTATAGTAGAATGGTGCATCAATGGAGGGAAATATACTTAATTTTCTGAAAATGCTAAAATGAGAATTTTCTTCAAAGCCAAAGGGTAGGATTAAACCAGTTTTTCTTCTTCTTAGTACTTCAGACTTGTATTTTTCTGAAGAATTTTTCTTTCAAGTTTAATTCTGAAAACAGAGGATTCAGGGGTATTTATTATTATATGGAAGTAATGCAAGCTGATAAACACAAGCTATTAAAACAATAGTACTTTTATTAATCGGTGTATTTTCCTAAAGAGCAGCTTGTCAAGATGTATCAAAAGCTTCTTTAAAATGTGCATACTTGTTGACCTAGTAATCCCCTTTCTGGAATTTATCAGAGAGAAATAAATAGATGAATGGACAAAGACTATTTAGACTAATGACTGACGACATTTATTGTAGACTTGTGTATAATGGGGATAAATTTGGAATGTTTTAAATGTCTAGCCATAAAGGATTTGTTAGGTAAATGATGGTATATTTACACAATAGAATATATGATGACAATTAAGAATGCTATTGTAGTAGAAGAATATATATTATCTTGAGATAATTCACCCAGTGTGTGATCAAGTACACAAAGCAAGTTCTACAATATTCTGTAGGGTAGGTGAAGGGTGGTGCCAGATATGCCACCCCAAAATATGCCATATACTTTGGCATATGGATTATTTTAAGCTAGAGGCCATTGAGAATCAGCAGACACAGGAAAAACTCTAAAAACAGGTCAAAAGTTTTCCTTTTAAAATGGTAAAGGATGTCTCCCTTTCCTGTATAAGAAAGAGGAGGACTTTTAACAACTCTCATTAATGGAGAAGGTACTGACTTACTTCTGCATAACAAACCTCAATAAACAATCCTTGTTTACTATACATTTCCTAGGTCTCTCTCTCCTAGCAGCCCAAACCCCTTTTTCCTTGTTTTAGCCTAAGATGGTATATAAGCCCTCTAACCATGCCTTTGGTTTACTCATCTTTGGGTGCTCCCATATGTAAGCATAATATACATATTAATAAGTCTGTTTGTTTTTCTCTTGCTAGTCTGTCTTTTGCCAGTCTAATTTACAGGTCCTCATCTGAAGAGCCTAACATGGGCAAAGGAAGAGTTTTTTCCTCCCCTACATAGGATCCCATTGTAAGAAAATAATTGGAATATTACATGTAAAAAAAATAACAGCAATTACTTTAGAATTGTGGTGTTATAATTACATTGTATTCTTTTTTTTTTTTTTTTTAATCAATGTAGCCTAAATTTTTGGCTATAATCATGTATTCCTTGTGTAATTCTTTGAAAATAATCAAAACCATACCAAAAATGCTTAGATTTTTCTGTATTTCTTAATTTGAATGTGAAGTGATACCTTCCACCACCACTGACTTTGTCAAGAAGGAATTTGGTAAAACACTAAAACTGGAGTTCATGAGAGACAAAGGTTAATTTTATGTGTCATCTTGTCTAGGCTATGGTGCCTGGTTGTTTGGCAAACACTTGTCTAGATGCTGCTGTGAAGATATTTTTTCAGATGTGATTAACTTCAAATCAGACACTCTGAGTAAAGCAGGTTATCTTCTCTAGGAGACAGAAAGAAATCTTTGTTCTCTACTCTTCTTAGGTTCTCCAGCTGAGGCTCTATAAGTAAGACTGACAAAAGACAGATTAGCAAGTGGAAGACAAACAGATGTGTATTAACATGTGCATTGCATATCCACATGGAAGCACTCAGGGATGAGGAACCCAAAGGGGTGGTTAGAACCTGGGCTTGTATACCGTCTTATGCTAAAACAAAGGAAAAGGGGCTTAGGGCTTTGGAGGAAGGAGGATAGTTATGGGAAGGTGACCAGGAACAGTATGATGACCAAGCGTTGCTTATTAAGGCTTGTTACACAGATTTAAATCAGTGCCTTCATCATTAATGACCATTGTTAAGAGTCCTCCTCTTCCTGGTACAGAAAGGGACACCTCTCACAAAAGGAAATTCTTTACAAAAGGAAAAAGTGTGACCTGTTTTTAGAGTTTTTTCTGTGTCTGCTGATTCTCAGTGGCCATTAGCCCAAAATAATCCATATGACAAAGAGGCATATTCTGGGATGGCATATCTCTGTACTCTTTACCTCATAACCTGCGTAGCCTTCATCCAATCAGTTGAAGATCTTGATAAAAAAGACTGGGGTCTCCTGAAGAGGAAGGAATTCTACCTCCAGACTGCCTTTGGACTTTGAACTCAAGACTAACTATCAGTTCTTGCTGGGATTTCCAGAGTGCCTGGCTGTCCTACAGATTTCAGACTTGCCAGTTCCCATAGTCAAGTGAGCCAATTTCTTAGGATAAATCTCTCTCTCTCTCTCTCTCTCCCCCTCTCTCTCTCTCTCACACACACACACACACACACATTGATTAGTTCTGTTTTCCTGAGAACTTTGACCAATACACCAGGTTAACTGCATAAGATCATTTGCATAAGGAATTCTGATGCCCTGGAAACAGAACATTGGTGACTGAGTTATCACAGAAGTTGTATTGATTGGAATTGGGCAGCAATGCTATCTGCTTCATCTCAAGTGACTTCCATTTGAGGAAAGATTGGCTGCTCAGTTGTGCTTGCTGGTTTGGCTGGTGCGCTGAATTAATGGGGCCAAATAAGAGCTGAACTTGACTGGCAGATGCCAACTGGCTTTCAACAATAAAGACCTCAGCGCCAGCAAGGACTGTGGTTCCTTCCCTGGCTGTGTGGAGCAACAGACACCCTTGAGGTGCTTGCTACTCGTGGCTGCCACGCCATTACACCTGGGAAAGGACACCAGGAGAAGGTCTCAAAGCTTACTTAAGCTATACCCTCATTAAAGGTTAAAGCTGTGTGATCCAGAAACACAGTCAGCCCAGTAAGGATTTACTTGAAAAATAGACCCTGAAGCCTTCTGAGGGCAGGGATGTTGTTTAACATTCCTTTACTTCCTTAGCATCCAGCACACTCCCCAGCACCTACTAGGCCTTCAGTTAACTAAAGAAATGCTAAATAAATAGATGAAAGAAAGAATGAATGGGTGCTCTGCAGATTTAAGGGAAGTCAGCACAGGCTTGGAAAGGAAAATCCAACTTCAGAGGCTGTCAGGTAATATCCTGCAAGGATAGAGGTACAGCCACTTTAATTGGCACTCACATTTCATTCTGAGCCATGTGTAGTGAACTGGGCGGGTGACGTTTTCACATTATCATTGTATCACACATCTCACCTCCTCACCTCAAATGGTCCCCAGTCATTCTCTCTATAAACCACAAGTAAAGCAACCAAGGAAAAAATCTGTAGTGAAATAGCAGAAGTTTCTACAACGTAGTTTCATTTTGTTAAAAAGGCAGAGGAAGCTATAAAAGTTGGGGAGAAAATTGGAGCAGATGCAAGGAATACTGTTTTCGCGTGTGTTCTTAAATAAGGTAATTGAAGAGATGGCAATTGGCAAAGGGGAAATACATGTTTGTAATGGATTCTCCAATGAGCAAAAAGCAAAAATGAGGCAAACATCAGTGTGCGCTTGTCTGTTCCTTTGCTTTCCTGCCTGGTATCTTCCCATGCCACTGTTTGCAAAAAGCCCTTGGGAGGTGATCTATTAAACAAAACATTCAAATCTGACATTACCAGAAAGGCAATTTCCTTTATGCTTCTCCTAACTGTGACCCCATATTTCTCCTAGCCTTCGACCTCCCTTTTAGTTCTGTTTTTTTTTTTTTTTTTTTTTTTTTTTGAGAGGGAGTCTCGCTCTGTCGCCCAGGCTGGAGTGCAGTGGCCGGATATCAGCTCACTGCAAACTCCGCCTCCCGGGTTTAGGCCATTCTCCTGCCTCAGCCTCCCGAGTAGCTGGGACTACAGGAGCCCGCCACCTCGCCCGGCTAGTTTTTTTTATTTTTTTAGTAGAGACGGAGTTTCACCGTGTTGGCCAGGATGGTCTCGATCTCCTGACCTCGTGATCCGCCCGTCTCGGCCTCCCAAAGTGCTGGGATTACAGGCTTGAGCCACCGCGCCCGGCTAGTTCTGTTTTTACACCATATTTCTTCAGCTTCTTTTCCTACCACTCAAGAGTTATAAGATCCTAAGATGTTATCAATCATGCTCAGATAGTCTAAGATAAAAACGAACACATAGTCTGAAAAGTGTAAATGAAATCATGCCACGGTGTGGTTGGCTCATTTCAAGCAGAGGGCAAGATGGAGTTAGAAGGCGAAGAGATTTATTGAAGATAACATCATGAAGGATAAAGGTGAGAGGGAGCAGGGGTGATCAGGGAAAGCCTTCAGGCTACCATTCAGATCTGATGCCTGTGAAAGAAGAGGGATGGGCCGAGCGTGGTGGCTCATGCCTGTAATTCCAGCACTTTGGGAGGCTGAGGCAGGCAGATCACCTGAGGTCAGGAGTTCAAGACCAGCCTGACCAACATGGAGAAATCCCATCTCTACTACAAATACAAAATTAGCCAGGCGTGGTGGTGCATGCCTGTAATCCCAGCTACTCGGTAGGCTGAGGTGGAAGAATCACTTGAACCCGGGAGGTGGAGGTTGCGGTGAGCTGAGATGGCACCATTGCACTATAGCCTGGGCAACAAGAGCAAAACTCCGACTCAAAAAAACAAAAACAAAAACAAAAAAAGACATGGATTAGTGAGGGTTCTCCAGAGAAACAGAACCAATTAGAGATGGTTTGTTTATTTTAAGGAATTAGCTCATGCAATTGTGGGGAGTGGCAAGTCTGAAACCTGTAGGGCACGCAGGCTGGAAACTCAGGTAAGAGTCAATGCTACACTCTCAAAGCAGATTTTCTTCTTCTTTGGCAACCCTCAGGTTTCTTCTTAAGATTTTCAACTGACTATATGAGGCCCACCCACATTATTGAGGGTCATCTAATTTACTTAAAGTCAAGTTTTTACAGTGAATTGTCAGGCAGACATGAGCAGGGTAGGGGAGCTCCCCTGACCCCATCAGGGATATTGGGCAACCATCAGGTGATGGTCAGGCAGTTGTTAAACTGACCCTCTAAAATAATAATTGGTCACAGTCAGCATCAGGGAAAGGTAGTCTCCCAACAGAAAGAAAATACGTGAAGCTGGTGATCAGCAGCTTCCTGATAAGATCTCAGGAGTTGGGCGAGTAGGCTCAAGCATGCACCCTAACAGGCAAAATGGCGGAGTTTACCTGGTATATTACCTTCTTCTAAGAACACTCGACTGGTAGGGGAAAAACACCTCAAGCAAGCAGGCACACAACTTCAATAAACACACTGCGCATGCCGCCCCTCCTGAGTGCTAGCAGGCCACTGTGCATGCAGACTGCCCACTCCAAGGGAAGAATCAGAGGAGAAGGGGTACAACCCTGGAAGCCTGCTAGTGTAGAAGACCCCAAGTCAAAGGTCAAACAGTGGATTTGATCTCTCGAGTCATCCACTTAGCCCTCTTCGAACTGTACTTTACTCCCTTTCATTCCTACTCTGATACTTTTTTAATAAACTTTCACTGCTTCTCTAAAACTTATCTCGGTCTCTCACTGCCTTATGCCCCTTGGTAGAATTCTTTCTTCTGAGGAGGCAAGAACTGAGGTTGCTGCAGACCCGTACAGATTCGCCACTGCTAACAAACTGACCATAAATGCTAACCACATCTATAAAACACATTTATAGTTACACTTAGATTAGTGTTTCATTATATGACTGTGCATTGTCACCTAGCCAGGTTACCATGTAAAACTAATGATCATAAGGGGGAAAGGGAGGAAGGTAGGGTTGGAAGAATCTTCACCTACAGGGCAGCTCTGAGAGACTGTCAACCAGTCTAATGAGGAACTCTGGAGCAGAGTCCCACATTAGGCAAATATTGGTAAGACCATGAAACACTCACCGTGCTCAGCCATTGCCTGGGGGCTACCCAGGAAGACCTGGGGGAAGAGCATGGCCTCAGTTCAAATGCTGTAGCAGATCTTGAAGGCACTGCAGCTGGAGGTGGTCCCCCGACCATGCCCCTGACCAGAGACTAGAAAGAGATCTGGGACATAGAGTCACTGTAGATTCCCATCTTTTATTTTCTTCTCCTACCTTATTCTGGTGCCTAAATTCCCCCTTTCATGTTGACCATGAAACATTTACATTCATGGCCTTCTCTCCCTCTTTCCCTTCATTCTGTTCCAATGTTTCCTCCAGTTGTCCTCTCCCACTCTCTTCCTCATGTTTTCTCCAATTATCTCCCAGTTTCCCTTTGTCCTACATAAAGTCTGCTGTTCTACCTCCCTTTCCTGATCTGCCAGAGGAATAGGGTTTGCAGGAGCCCCAATCCTGCTGGTGTGAGCTGGGGGAGGCTTCTCAGCATCTCTTCTGAGCCGTGGTGATGAGGGCAGGCTGGCACCAATCCAAATGCATGCTTAAATAATGGGCACGCCAGTGCCAGAAAATTAAAACACAGCATGGAATTGCTGAATTCACAATTTTATTGTCAGCGATTGCCTGGTGGCTCTGCATATTGAGAAAATCTTCACAGCTTCTTCCATTTTCCATGGCTTGGTTAATGTGCAGATAATTCTAGTGGTAAACTTTTTATTTCCCCTAAAGCTTCCCCTTCTTTCTTTATCAACCAGGCAAATAAAATCACAACGGTAGCAAAGCATGCTTCATATTTCATCTCATTGTTTGCATCTCATAGAAAATGACATTCAATATCTGGGAAGGTGCTTGGAAATCATCTTGGAAATCACTTTACTCACACTTTATAGATAAGGAAATCAAGGCTGGAGGTTGTCATGTGACTTGTTCAAGGTCACATAAGGAAGTTGTGGGGAAAGGAAAGTTCCTGACCGCCATCTCAGTGAGTACTAATGTCTCCCTTCTGAGGGGTTCAGTGAAGAGATACATAGGACAGATGCCACCATTTTCCATTGACATATAAGGAAACTGAGTCTCAAAGCTTCCCAAGGAGGAAAAGGCATAAGCATTTGACCCATTTATTACTGTTTTTAACATTAGTAAGAAAAGATGCTGTCTTTTGCTAAGCATAAGAATAGTTAGTTTCCTCATTTTAATTAAAAATGAAGTCAAATCATGTTTTTGGTGACAACTGATACACAAAAATATAGTAGTTGTTGGAAAAATATTTATCATTTTCTTAATCCTTTACAATTTTCAAAGTCATCCCTTCTTTGTTATTTCAGTTGCTTAGCACTTGGCCCAGGTGGCAGGTAGGGTCTTGTATTGAGAGCCCCATTTTTATGATTGAGGAAACCAAGCCTCAGCAAGTAAATGATTTGCCCAAATCTCATAATAAGTGAAGAAAGCAGGACTTAAAGGCTGGATTTTTTGGCAGCCAGTACTCTTTTTTCTCCTGACCCATTAACTGGCCTGTGGATGCTGGAGATCTCTAACGGAATAGTCTTAGTTGCAAACATGGAGTGACATTAACATCTTGCTTCATTTTAACCACTTCTTTCTATACTCAATGCCATGATGCTGGTTCCTGCCTCTATCATTTCTACTTGGGTCAGCGCAACAGCCTCCTAACCAGCCTCCTTGCCTCTGCCCTCGTTGTCCTCCAATCCATGTTCCATGCTGCCATAGCCTGCAGCCAGAGTGACTTTTCTAAAGCAATCACCCCTACACTCCCGAATATGTGTATATTTATAAATTACATGCACGTACTCCTGCAACTATATTAAGTGTACGGGTAATAAATCTATTAGAAAATTTTAAAGGTTACATTTTAAACAATGTAATTAAAGGATCTAATAGTTTCTTCTTATTACCTTACTTTGGAGAAAATTGTTCAGAAGTACAAATATGATTCTTCCCTTGCTAAAAATCAACACTGTCCTAAGATTAAAATGCAAACTGAATGTGGTTTATAGGGCTCTTCAAGATGCAACTCTGCCTATTTCTCAATTGTAATTTCTTGTGATTCTTACTTTCAATTCCACTTTCCAATTTCTCCGCGGTTCATCTTTCTACAGCCTTTATCCCCTGCTGTCGACTCTGTCTAAAAAACACTTCTCTTTCCTCTGCTTCCTTCCTCTTCTTCCTCTTTTTGTCCAGTAAATACCTACTGGTCCCTAAGGTCTCAAATTAAGCCTTACTTCCCATGGAAGGCCTCTGAGACAAGATCAGGTGCATGTCGGTACCCTTAGTACTACCTATCATGTTGAAAAGTCACTTTCACTTTCTACTTACTTGTCTTCATTTCCCAGTAGACCATCAGCACCTTGAGGGTAAAGCATAAGGTTTGTTGAGTGGTTGCTCTCTAGTGCTGTCGAGTGCCAAGTATGTCAACAACTACAGGTATTTGTTAAATGAATCTGCAAATATCTGCTGTCAGCCCAAGAGTTTCTGTTGAGTGGAAAATAGAGACTGTAACCAGCCCATCCATCATCCAGGCCTCATGGGGCGTAGTATTTTTGACACCCACTTTCTCTTTTACACTGTCTGGCAGGGAATGTTTCCCTTGTCTGGGAATAAAAACTAGGCCATTCCCCACAACTTTCTGTTCAATCGTAGGCAACAGAAAAGTCAAACAGTTCTTTGAAGTTTCAGTCATGTCTCAATTAATTTAGAAATGAATGATGTACAGCCCAATACATCAAGCAAAACTTCAATACTCATAGGAAGGTACAGTGTCCCTATTTCCACAAGTCACATTGCCTTTCTCTGGGGAAGAGGGTATGGTTGGCTTTTTTGCTTTCCTGGCTAATCTTGTGAGGGCCCTGGAGGTTTGCTACAAATCACTTAACATGAGGCAGATTGATTCATATGAGAAAAAGCATCCAAATTTCTTTAACGTGTATATACAGGAACCTTCAGAATGAAGACCCAACCCCACATTGAGGTTCAGAAGCTAATATACCATCCTGACAAAGCAGGTTATGGGAAGGAGAGAAGAAGGATTCTGTTGAGGGGGTAATAAAAGATTACTAGGGAGAAGGAATGGGATAAGAGAGGAATAAGAGATTAACTTGTAAATAGCTCTCTGACAGTGAAAGTGCTGCTCTGGTATGGTTATATTCTTGGCCTTGGAAGCAGAAGAGAAAAACAGTTGCTGTCCTTGGTGAGTATGGATCTTTGGCAGATAAAGGAACTTCAACTTCTTTGGAGGAAACAGTGGGAGAGGGAAACTGAGCCTTCTTCAGTTCAATATGTCAAAGCATCATTATTTTGGAGTATTAGTTTCTGAGCCCTAACAATCTTCTACTCCATCCACCAGTGTTTTTTTTTTCTTTTGAGATGGAGTCTCACTCTGTTGCCCAGGCTGGAGTGCAGTGGCATGGTCTCAGCTCACTGCAACCTCCACCTCCCGGGTTCAAGCAATTCTCCTGCCTCAGCTTCCCGAGTAGCTGGGACTACAGGTGTGTGCCACCACTCCCAAATAATATTTGCATTTTTAGTAGAGATGGGGTTTCACTATGTTGGTCAGGCTTGTCTCAAGCTCCTGACCTCAAGTGATCCACTTGCCTCGGCCTCCCAAAGTGTTGGGATTACAGGCGTGAGCCACCACATCTGACCTCACCAGCTGCTTTTAACCCGAGGGGTAAAATGGTTGGGTAGAAAGGAATGGAAAGGAGGGGATAGGGTTCAGGGCATGCCACCCCAAACTATGCCTCTTTGCCATAAAGACTATTCTGAGCTGTCATTTTGAGAAACTGTAGACCAAGGAGAAGTTCTGAGAAGTAACCCCTTTATGAGAAATACTTACACCTCTACAGGAAATCTCTATTATAAGCGTTTCTCTCTTTCTGCACCAGAAAGAGAAGGAGGCCTAAAGGAAACCCTTAATCTATGGAGAAGGCATCAACTTGAATTTGCATAACAAACCTTCCCTTCATTTAAGGTGCCAGTCACAGCCATTTCAACCCCGTGTCCCCACACCCCTCTTTCCTTGTTTCAGAGAACGATGGCATTTAAGCCTGAAGTCTAAGATAACTCTTTGAGATCTACTCTACAGATTTACTCATTTTTTTCTGGACTTTCTTCCATCTATAGAAGAGGTATACATGTTATGAACTTCTGTTTGTCCTCCTTTCGGTAACCTATCTTTCTTTTTTTTTTTTTTTTTTTTTTTTTGAGACGGAGTCTCCCTCTGTCGCTCAGGCTGGAGCGCAGTGGCCGGATCTTGGCTCACTGCAAGCTCCGCCTCCCGGGTTCACGCCATTCTCCTGCCTCAGCCTCCCGAGTAGCTGGGACTACAGGCGCCCGCCACCTCGCCCGGCTAGTTTTTTTGTATTTTTTAGTAGAGACGGGGTTTCACCGGGTTAGCCAGGATGGTCTCGATCTCCTGCCCTCGTGATCCGCCCGTCTTGGCCTCCCAAAGTGCTAGGATTACAGGCTTGAGCCATTGCGCCCGGCCCACCTATCTTTCATTACTGGGAGTTGAAGCTAAGAACTATGGAGGATAGAAAGAAAATGATATTTCCTCCACTAGAGGGGATAGTAAGGTTCTTAATTGACTGACATTGCACAAGATGACACCACGGCCTCCAGACCTTATAAATGCTTCAAGTTGATTTTGTCTCGTGGGCACCTTTATGTATTCTCTCTTCTCACTTCTTCAATGATTTCAGGATGTCTTCTAAAACCGCCCAAGGCCAATATTGCCAAAACGGGCTGGTTCCTAAGAGTCATGCAACTTTGACCTGCCTTTGGGGGAGTGCAATGACACAGCCCTTTCTCTGGGGACCACTGGTCCCTAAAGCTGTGCTGGGGGAATCTTCAGCATTCTTCATTACCTCCCAGTTACAGAAGCTTTGTCCAGCTCTCTGATTGATACATTGAAACCTCTCTCGCTGGGTATAAAGGGAGGTTGAGATGGAGCAGGGACCCCACTTAGGGGCCTCCAGGCCCCCTAAAGCATGGAAATAAAGGAAAACCTTGAGTTCCTTAAAGGCAAATTATAGGTACCTAGCTAGCCCTAAGAAGTAAATGATAACCTGATAAGCAAGAAGGTAATGATAGCATAAAAAATAACCAAGAAAGAGTCACAAGAGGTTTGTTCCATATAGAAACTAAATATAACATCTTAACATATATTCTTGATTTGCCTTTCAGAAACTTAGACACCCACCAAACGTATCCACTGGTACATAGACCTCAGATAACAGGAACCGATGACTGAACTCGGACCGCTGTTCTTTGTACTAAATTTCTTCCTGAGGACCCACAGGCCAGACCTTAATATTCCTTTCTGCTGACCCCAAGTTTTTAGACACTTTTGCTTCCTTAATCAATCACAAATCAGAGAACTTTGAAACCACCTTTGACCTGTAAATCCTCACTTCCAGATATCTTACCTTTTTAGTTCAAACCAACGTATAACCTCCATGTGTTGATTTATGATTTTACTAGTAGCTTCTGCTTCCCTGAAATGTATCCCTGCCTTTCAAAAGCCTTGCTTGTCAGCCATCAGGACGGCTGGGTCTTAACTGTGAGCTGGTCGATTCTTCTTCCTTGGTGTCCCACAAATAAATGCCCTCCTTTCCGCCACTGCAAAAGCTTCATGTGGATGTTTGGCTTTACTGTGCCGGGTGAGCAGACCCCCTTTCAAAGCTCACACATCAAGTTAGAGGCTCAGTGAAAGTTGGTACAAGAGGGAGGTCACTAAAGTAAGATTGCAACTTTGATGCTCTAGCTGCTCACGGGGAATAGACACAATGAGTCCCGGACTTGCCCAGGTGCTGAGGACACAAACACAAAACCCAAGAGTCAGGGTCCCCGGTGTGCACCACCCAGGAGTTGGTATACATAGAGTTAGTGTCCCCTCCTACCTGGGAGTTATGTGATTCTATGGAAAGAAGGAGTTTATAACAGGAAAGCCTAAGTCTGAATTGCGTTTACTGATTGCAGAAAACATTGGGTTAAAAAGCTAGGAAAGGTGAATGGAGGCCTTGTCCACTGTGGCTTTTCTGGAACTGGCCTTTCCAAGTTGCAGATAATTCCTCTTACATTTGCAAGTTGAAGGTGGAGATGGGCAAGCTGTGAGTCTGGGTGATCTGCATCTTCTTGATCAAAGCTATAGCTCTTGCTTATTTAAAAGGTAGAATTTTCCAAGTGACCAGGCTGACTTTTTAAAAATTCCATTAATAAATTTTAAAAGTACACTGGTATCTTGAATTGACTGATTTGTCCCCCTAAGCCTGGCTTATATTATTCCATTCCTCAGAGTGTGTTGAAAGATACTCATTTTATGTTATGTGGAACCCCTCTAAGGTAACTCTAACAGATGAGACTTCCTGTAGCCTATTAGTGAAGAAAAAAAAAATGTTTTTAGGGGCACTGCTTAATCGGCAGTTTTTAAAGACCCAAATGAAGTCATAAAGTGCATGCACGTCTCTAAAAGTAAGTTCATGAGAATATCATCAAAGGACCTTCCTGAAACACAGAAATGGGAAAATAGAGGCGTTTTCCCCTTGAAAGCAGCACAGGGTCCTTTGTTTTTCAATTTAATGGAATTCTAACACACACAAAAAATACAATGATTATTTAAATAACAATACCAGGTCTGCTGCAAAAATTCACAAAAACAAGGAAATCAACACTTACAGCTGAAAACTCAGCACAGCCATGCTCCCCTCAGCTCAGATAATTGAGCCAACAAGTTAAAAGGAAAGGCCCGAGGTAGGGCAAAATTGTGTCACTGTGTGTTTCTAGACGCAAGTGTAAATTCCTGCCTTTGATAGCAATACAAATTTCTCCTCCTTAAGGAACTATTTTGGAGCTCAAAATACAATTCCTTTGTTTTCTTTGAGGGAAGGGGGTGTGGGTATGTGTGTGTGTGTTTCAAGCTAAATGGCATTTGAAGGCTTAAGTGTTTGAATCCACAAAAAGTGAATAGACCATATGGTCTATTGTAGGATAAGTAATTATAAACTTATTAAAAATACATGTTAATTTTACTCAGTGACATACCATGATAATGTCTTCCTCAGGATCTAATCCATTCTGCTGATTACACTTCACTATTTCTGGTGCAGGAACTTCTTGCCGTGAACAAATGGCTTGCGCAAAATGCAAGTTGACCCAATCCAATGCCCAAAGATGAAATCAACACCTTTCAGCAATGCAGACAATTTAAGATTATTTTCCCTGTTGCCCTCTAAAGTCTTAGTTTAAGCCAGAGGCAGATAAGCAGAAAAAGAGATTTCTGTTCCCTTCAACCCCTCAATCTGATAAACAAGCAAAAATCCTTGATAATTTCACAGTGGGTAAGACAGAAATTTCCCCGGGCTGCTCCCTTAAAGAATATAGTACTCACTTTGGTTAACAAGTAAATCCTTGATACTTGAAAATGGATTTACAAATTTCATCCAAATCTGGTTTGGGGAAAAGCCTTGACACCTCTTCCAACTGCTAATGGCCAAGTTACTTATCAATGCTTCTTAAACTTTGTTGCTATTATGAATCACCTGGGGATCTTGTGAAATGCAGATTCTATTCCTTTTTTTATTTAGAGGCAAGGTCTGGCTACGTTGCCCAGGCTGGTCTTGAACTCCCGGGCTGAAGCAATCTTCCCACCTTGGCCTCCCAAAGTGCTGGGATTACAGACCTGGGTCACCACACCAGGCTAAGTAAATTGTAGATACTAAATCAGTAGGTCTAGGATGGAACCTAAAATTCTGCATTTCTGACAAGCTCCGTGGTGATGCTGATGCTGCTGGTCCAGGGACCATCCTTTGAGTCACAAAGACTTTGCTGACCAACAAAATACTTTAGCACTGAAGCATGCATAATCAAGCTTGTGAATGGGGAAATGGCTATTAATACATTGATTACTATTTGAATATAGATTATGATCCAGGCCTTCATACAGATTATTAAATTTTATTTTCTTACAGTTTCTTTATCCATGAAGTCTCTTTAGAGTTGGTTATTCTAATAGAAGATCCTGACCATCCATGGGATACCATTCTTGAATACAATTGCAGAATAATTTGGAGATGAGTAAATCACAAAAGCTTTTATGCCTTTGGGTATACACAATTCAAACCAAAGCCACGTTTCTTTTTTTAAAATGAAAATACATTTACCATTACTGATGACTGCAAATAATATGTGCTTCTTGTAAAAAAGCAAACAGGAAATAATCTGATGCATATTATTCCAAAGGCAATTAAAATTTGTATTTCAGCAAATTATTACACTTCATGGATATTTGAATGCAGTCATGCGCCATGTAATCATGTTTTAGTCAGCAACAAACCACATATAGGACAATGATCCCATAAGATTAAAATACCATATTCTTACTTCACCTTTCCATGTTTATATCACAAATACCATTGTGTCACAATTCCCTATGATACTCGGTACAGTAACACGCCATATAGGTTTGTAGCCTAGGAGCAATAGGCTATATCATATAGTCTAGGTGTGTAGTAGGCTAGGTTTGTGTAAGTACATTCTATGATGTTCCCACAAGGATGCATTTCTCAGAATGTAACCCCACCATTAAGCAATGCATGACTGTAGTTGAATCAAATGTGAAATCCTGGAATTCCAAAACTAATAGTAGAAACCCTGGAATGTTAATAATAACCATAGTTCCCTTGTGTTGAGTGCCTACTTTCATGAGCATTCTGCTAGATGCTCTGGCTGTATTATGTTCTTTACATATCATAATTGATGGGGTTCAGGACATGCTACCCCAAAATACGACACCTTGGCATTTGAGGGTCTCTCTGACCCTCTCCTACCCTTCTCTTTTGAAGCAGGTCATAAAAGAATTCCCTGATCTTCCACTAAAGCGGGTCTTAAGACCCTGCTCATTCCAGAGGTGCCCTCCCTATATCTGGAGGAAAGGAATGTCCTTATCTCTGAAGACACAAGGACACAGAGAAGAATCTGAACAAACAGGCCTTGCTAAGTTCCCTCCTGTTTATTACATCAGACCCCCTTTGTCCAATCACAGTTCTGCACAACTGTCCATCCATCATCAAACCTAAGCATAAAAATACACATCTTTTTCTGTTTTATTTGGGGGGTCTTCATTTCTAAAGCCTCCCATGTTACATAAAATGTAAATACATTTGTATAATTGTTTTCTTGCTAATCTTTTGTTGCGGATGTCTCAGCCATGAACCTTGCACTAGGTGAGAAGACATTTTACTTTTTCTCCCCTTGATAATGGTCAGAACTTCTGAAATTCAAGCAAAAGACAATACCTATTAATTTTGAGCAGAAAAGGAATTGGTTGGAAAAGTGTCAGTAACTCATAGAATTGACCCAAGAGCTAGAAAACCAAGCTGTTAGCATGAGTCAGCACCAAGGAGAGCTGGGGAGTGGGGACAGTGTGTGGATTTTGTCACAGGTTCTCTCTGCTTAGGATCTGCTTCCAACCTCATCACCATCAGAACCTGGATCCCTGATGCAGCTGTATGGGTGAAAAAGTAATAACTCTTCCTTATCCATTCCAAGATTTATGGCTGACACCCCTATAACAAAAGACAGATTAAATGCAAAACACATTTATCAAGTTTTACATGACATAGGATCCCACAGAAATGAAGGCCCAAAGACCCAGAGAAAACTGTATTTTAATGCTAAGTCTGATGAAAGAAGTGGATAGTTGTGGAGAAACTCAGCTGGACAAGAAGGGTATGATCTAATGACATAAAACTGAGTGGGAATTCCAGCAAAATTATTTGTTCATATTCTACTCAATCTCTCCATGTAACATTCCTTTCCTCCAGGTATAGGGCAGGACACCTGTCATAGGAGGATCTTATGACCTATTTTTGGAGAGGTAGGTTGGAGAGTGACCTTTCTGTGTTTTTTGGCTTGCTTTTGAGGAGAGGGAGGGGCAAAAGACAGGAGGGTGGAAGAGGTCTGAGAGACCTCCTTGCTTCTGAGGCTTTCCTGTCTCCTTCAGCTCAAAAACAATCAGCACCCCAAGATGCTATACTTTGGGGTATAGCATTCTGAGTCCTGACACAGCCACCACAAGTAATTTTGCAGCTGTCCCCTGGAAAAGAGAACCTGGAAGAAGAAATATGAAAGGTTCAGCTTCCATGGTGGCCAGAATCCTGCCTCCCCATCAGGACTCACACAATACAGGAATCCAAAACAAGATCCACCACTTCTCATTACCTTGTTTAATTCTCACACCAAACCGGAAAGGCTGCTATAATTGTTATTATTTTAAATAATAGGTTACTGGACCTCCTGGAGGTGAGGTGACTTGCCCAGGAAGCCAAGGGACAGCCATTTAACCCAACACTGTCTCACCCCAGAGCCTGTACTTCCCCACTTCCTAGCCCTTGGCGCCACTCTTCACCCTGCCATGGAGAGAGTTGCACACCATGCATCTGTGTGTCTTTTGTTTTCTAAGTGAGGGCGGGGGGCAGGAGGAGAAAAAAATCCACACAAAAATAAACGAATTGATTTTTTTCCCTCCTTCTGATAACCTTCACTTGGAGAATTTAGATAATGGTATTAGTCTTTCAGGTTCATCTTCAAGGGAAATCCCCTTCCTACCTCCTCAACCCGGGGCTCCTTCTGCAGCTGGTGTAAATCTTAGATGTTCACTACCAGTTTCACCGTATGGAGTGCATTCAGTCCTGAATACCTACAAACGACCCCTTTGCTAATGGTGGGGTTCAGGATGTGTCAACCCAAAATATGACAATAAGCACCAGAATATGCCACCCCCAAAAATGTCCTTTTGACATTAGGATTATTCTGAGCTCATTATTTTGAGAAACAGTAGCCACAGGAGAGGCTCTGGAAACAGCAGAAGTGACCCTTTTATAAGAGAAATTTGGCCAAGTGTGGTGGCTCACGCCTGTCATCCCAGAACTTTGGGAGACTGAGGTGGGAGGATTGCTTGCCTCCAGAAGTTCAAGACAAATCAGGGGAGCATAGCAGGACCCCATTCCTAAAAAATTTTTTTAAAAAGTTTTGCCAGTCATGGTGGTGCATGCCTGTGGTCTCAGCTTTTCAGGAGGCTGAGATGGGAGGATCGTTTGAGCCCAGGAGATAGAGGTCAAGGTTTCAGTGTGTTATCATCACACCACTGCACTCCACCACTGCACTCAGCCTGGGTGACAGTGAGACCCCGTCTCAAAACAAAAGAGAGAGAGAAATTCATATGTCAGAGAAATCTCCATTTGTAAAGGTGTCTCCCTCTCTGCACAAAGAAGAGTGACTAAGTCAAAAGAAACTCTGATCAAGGGAGAAGGTACCAAGTTAAATGTGCATAACAAACCTTACTCTTGTTTACAGTACTTTTCTGGTCATCTTCCCACAGATGGCTTTCCCTACCCACTTCTTTCTTTGTTTCAGGAAATGATGATATTTGAGCCTGAAGTCAAAGCCACAGCTTTGAGATTTACTCTTGAAACCCACTCATCTTCCCTACATGTTTCCTGTATACATGAGATACACATGTTCATAAACTTCTGTTTGTTTTTCTTTTGTTAGTCTGTCTTTACAGGTGTCTGTCCCAACTAAGAACTCAGAAAGGGTAGAGGAAGCATTATTTTTCCCTCCCCTTTACTGTGATAAGCTGTAGCCTGGGACTGAAAACCTTTTGGCGCAGTGAGGGCTCTGGAGCGGGTGGCTCATTGTTCTAATGGAACTTGTAGCCCAGACATGACCTGGAGTGTTGACTATGTTCTTGAAAGGTCATGAAACCAGGATTGAGGAAGGTGCAGGGTGCTCATGATAAACTGAAGTCCATGGCGCTGGGCCGGCCAGGGCACTCTGTCAAGGTGCCTTTGTGAGGTTAGAGAAAGAGAACGACTTCATATATTTTCTGAATTCTGGAAATGAAATTTTTCCCCCATTACTTTCACAGTGCTCTGGATTTCACTTCCTCTCCCAGCCTTATTCCCACTTTGGTAGAAAGAAATGCTAAGATCAGCAGAAAGATTAATATATCAGCAATTCTGTTATTGTGTGTATTGATTCTCAAGGGGCCAGAACAGAACCTCAAAGGTGAGTGTAAGTGGAAAATACATGCAGGCAATATTCTACCAGTTGTATTTATGAGCCATTTAGAGTCTCCCAGGAGGGCTCCAGTTTAATATCTATCAAAGCTTTCGGTTTTCTCTTCTTCCCAAGGAGATGCCAACAACTGTTTATTTTGCAAGTTCCTATAAGGTTTGAATATTTCTCATGAATGGTATCTGGAAGGAAAATGGTGATTGTCCTGCCTATAAATGACGAAGGCCCAGTAGTTGGGGGAAAGAAAACCTGTGATGTGTCATTCTAATGTTGAGAATATGACATTCCAAGCATGCCAGTTACCTTCAGTCTTAGATATGGTGAGTTTTATCATTATCTGTAGGCATGCAATGTTTTAAGAACCAAAATATTGAATCCAATTTCTTTACTTTGTTCTTTTCCCTGTTCTGATTGCCTCATTGTTTAGAATGGCCTGTAATCTCCAATAGGTCCCAAGAAACAGGCCCGCTGAATAATGCACAAACCAAGTCAGGCTATTTAAGGATGTCCATTAATTGCCATTAATCCATTCATCCAAAACACATTTATGTAATGTCCACTTCATGCCAACTCTTTTGTTCCAAAGTTCGGGGATACAAAAATAGTCTCAAAAAGAGCTCACAGTCCTGAGGGGAAGACAGACAAGTGAGCATGATCACTGTACAGTGTGGGAAGTGCTAGAATAATAAAAATAGCTACCATTCTTGAACATTTACTTTTTTGGTACTACATATGCTAATGTGTATTATCTCTAATCCTCCTAGTACGCTGCAAGAAATTTTGCTGTCTCTTTTCTTAAGGAAATAGACAGATATTCAGAAGCTTGCTTATGGTTACAATGCTACAGGCATTAGGACTGGGATTTAAACTCAGGTCTTGAAGGTGCTAAAACTCCTGTTCTTTGCATGTTGCTCCTAAATGCACCGACAGAGGGCAAGGATAGCTCATCTTGACCCAGGGAGGGCTCAGGGGAGGTTTTGAAAGGAGATAAGGAGGAAGAGGAGAGAGCCCGGGGGAGGGGAGAGACTTCCCTTCCCCATGACTCTAGACAAAGCCTCATAACAATGTGCCCAGACTTCCAAGTTGTAGGAAAAGAAAGGTGACAATCCCAGCTTTCTTTGTTTGCTGTAGAAAAACCATAACCAGGTCAGGGAAGGAACAAAGATAATAACCAGCAAGAAGGCACAGTGGGCTCAAGAGGCAGCTGCGGTAGGGAGAAAAGGTGAAACATCTCTTGGCCATAGTGGGCCTGGAAAGAAGGGGCTGTCAGTGGGTAGTAGCCAACAGTCTACAACCATATCGAGTCAACTCTGGCACTTTGAACAACCACACCTCCCTCCGGAATTAGCTTCCACTGACTCACTTGTCCATGGCTGAAGAAAGCTGCCGAGGAACAGAGTCCAAAATCAATACAGTAAAATCTTACTATTTTGAAAGATGGGAGATTGTGAGTCCCAATTGAATTAATTTTTATAAAACATTCAAACTCTAGGATGTGTTAAAAGAAACACCGATAATTATGTTACATGTTACAGATGCTATAAACTCAGAAATAAATGGGGTGCTAATAAGAAAAATTGGCTAAACGAACCTGAGATTACAATTTATAAAAACCCTGTGGCTTATGTATAGTGCTCATAAAAGTACAGATTTCTAAATTACAACTCTTCTTTCAAACTTCTCACCCAATACAATCTTTGTGTTGTAATTAATACAAATTCCAAAATGCTGGGCCCAATTAGGGAAATTTTACTATACAGCAAAGAATGAGGTGAGTTGTTGTAACATTGTACTAATATGAAGAAAGATCTCTTAAAATAGTGGTATCAAATAAAATTTTAAATCAGTAGGGGAAATTTTGTGCATATGCTGTATTGTGTCAGAAGTCCCTAATTGCCCTGGGACTACTTAACATTTTATTTACTGGCCCCTGAGTGCCTACCATGTAATCAAGTCTGTACATATGTGTATGGCCTAATCATTAAGGTGCTAGAGTCTCACATGCCTCTCACACACATAAATGTTGAATGCATATACAACACACAATCCACATTTTTCTTTTTTTTTTTTTTTTTTTGAGATGGAGTCTCACTCTGTCGCCCGGGCTGGAGTGCAGTGGCCGGATCTCAGCTCACTGCAAGCTCCACCTCCCAGGTTTACACCATTCTCCTGCCTCAGCCTCCCAAGTAGCTGGGACTACAGGCGCCCGCCACCTCGCCCGGCTAGCTTTTTGTATTTTTTAGTAGAGACAGGGTTTCACCGTGTTAGCCAGGATGGTCTCGAACTCCTGACCTCGTGATCCGCCCGTCTCGGCCTCCCGAAGTGCTGGGATTACAGGCTTGAGCCACTGCGCCCGGCCACAATCCACATTTTTCTATGGCCCCATTTTCCCTGGAGAGTGAGTTCTGGACTTGGACAGAGAGATAAACTATCCTACTGAAAGAAAGTGTAGGGAAGGAAAAAATAATTTTCTCTCTACCCTTAGTTTTTAGTTGGAATGGACCCCTGTAACAAAAGACAAATTAACAAGAGAAAAACAAACAGAAGTTTATTAACATGTCTTTCAACTATGCATGGGAGATACCCAAGGAATGAATCATTTTCACAGAGAGCTTTGATTTTAGGCGTATATAGCCTCTTCAGCAAAGAACAGTTGATTTTTAGAGAAGTGGCAAGACAAAGGAAAAGAACCTTGAGTCTCTAGGGGCAGCAAAGTGTGAGAAGGCAAATACAATCATGCAGCATTTAGTGACAGAGATACATTCTGAGAAATGTGTCACTAGGCAATTCCCTGACTGTGTGAACATCATAGAAGGCACTTAATGCAAATGTAGATAGTAGCACCTACTACGCACCCAGGCTCTACGATACAGCCTATTGCTCCAGGTTACAAACCTGTACTGCTTGCTGCTGTACTGAATCCTGTAGGCAACTGGAACACAACAGGCAGTATTTATGCATCTAAACATAGAAATAGTACAGTAAAAACACCATGTGAAAGATAAGAAATGGTACACCTGTATAAGGCAGCTCTATTATAATCTTATGGGATCACCATTATGTATGTGTTGACCAAGTATCATTATGGGGAGCATTACTATATATGGTAGCCGAAGGCTAGTTAGTGAAGTTTATCATGTAGATTCCTCTAGTGGTGGTCTCCAGATAAGAGATCCTTATTTTTATCCTCTCATTGGTAAGGATCCAAAGTTGTCTTCAGTGATCAACCTTTATTCTTACTGGCAGCGAAGGGAGAAGGGACACTGTTGTCTTTATAAATGGATGTCCTGCTTTTAGGCAAATGGGGGAGGCGGAGAGATTTTCGTCTGCTTCTTCTCAATTGCTTTCAGCTCAAAATAATCCTTATGCCAAAGAGGCATCTGTTGGAGTGATCTTGTCTGCTACAGAAAGTAACAATGGCTTAGAATTCCCCCACCATCTCTCCAGGACCCAGTTTCCAGGAGAAATATCAAGGATGGGAAAATCAGGCTTTTGTAAACAGATAGATAGAACCTGAAGTATGCATCCATCAAGAAGGGCTCCAGCTTTGGCTGAAACAGCACACTGGGATCACAGATAAATGGGAAAGAAAGGAATACAAGGGAGGAGGAGTATGAGGGTGAGAAAGAGAAAGAGAGAAAAGAAGGTGGAGAGAAAAACAGAGAAAGAGAGAGAGAAAAAACCAATGCTTTCCACGCTGGAACTTGCTTTTAAAAGTACCTCATTTTAATCATGTTAATTCTTTTAAACCAGTCTCAATTCCCAGCTTAATGATAAGGAGAGTTGAAGGATGGAGAAGGAGGACCCTCTTTGCATCCCCACTCCCAGGCCTGTGTCCTCCCACACAGTTTATTTGTCCAGCGATCTGACCCACACACCTCCTACGTAACAAGGTGAGGCCCTTTCTACTGGGAACTGAAGGGAAGGAACAAATTGCTTAGTGTCCTCCAAACTACTTACGGAATTTTTCTCACAGTGATCAGAACTGTGCCTCCATCTCAGCCACAACTCTAACCCAGTGTTCTTGATAGGTTTTTCCACATATCTCAATTTGATACCAAAAGTTTCTGATTATTTCCTATCTCTTACTTACAGGAGGCACTTTCTGCAGCTGGACAGATGAGCTAATTTTCCCCGTAGGTTACATGGCTCCCAATTTCCCCTTCTTCTCCCCATAACCCTTTTCCTGCTTGTTGGCACCCACACAACTATTCTTCCCCATATTTACAATACAATTTATTTGTTTTTTTCAGTGCATAACTTTACTCACCTATTCCTTAAACAAACACCTATGAAACACCTATTGATGCCAAATTCTGCACTGGATCCTATCCCCAAGTTGTTAAAAATCTGCAAGTGGATGGGTAGAGGTGTCATCAGCCTCAATCCTGGGTGGGCTGACTGCAGATTCCTGTCTCTCCAGCTGTGTACAGTTGAAGCCATCCTCATGGAAGCCATCCTCAAGAATTCTATACAGAAATATAGTAATAATTAAGCATTAATCAGGCTGCACTTTGACACACTTCCTTGTAACTGAAAGTCACAATGCACTAGATGCTGTCCATTTGCATCCCCATTGTTCCTATAGTTAGGATTTCTGACATGAAGATTATAGAGCTTTTGCTTAAGAATTGCTTAAACAGATTGTGAATTCCCATGGAACAGCTGACCCCAACCTGTTTGAAGACCCCTACAGAGAAACTGAATCAGCGAGAGGATACAGTTTCTTCATCTCCCATCCCAAGATGTCATCTTGCACTCTTCGGCCAATCAATGACACCACTCTTGAGCCCACTCCAAAACCCTTAAAATCCTTAGCTTCAAACTCTTCTGGGAGACAGTTTTGAGGTTTCCTCTTGTCTCCTTGTTTGGCAGCCCTACAATTAAATCTCTATCTCTGCTGCAACTTAGTGTCTCATTGTATCAATTTGCCATGCACATTGGACAACAGACCTATTATTAGAGAAAGGAAGGTGGAGAGAGAGACAGAGAAAGAGAGACAGAGAACCAATACTTCAACTTTATATGGTTGAGGAAATCTCATAGTCTCCCTGAATTCTCTTTCCTCCTCTACTCATTGCACTTGGAATCAGAACACTTGAGTGTAAACCTGGATACCAGGTGACTTGAGCAAGTTATTTAACCCCGCTAATCTCAGTTTGCACATCTGTAAAATGGGCATCTGCTAACACATATCTGACAAGGCTGTTCTTACTAGTACATGTGATAATATGTGCCAAATTTGAGTTTTCTTTGAAGTTCAAAGATGCCTCCTTCTCTTTGTGAAAATACCTTTCTCTACCAAAACAGATATATAGACATATAGACCAATGGAACAGAACAGAGGTCTCAGAAATAACACAACCCATCTACAACCATCTGATCTTTGACAAACCTGACAAAAACAAGAAATGGGGAAAGGATTCCCTATTTAATAAATGGTGCTGGGAAAACTGGCTAGCCATATGTAGAAAGCTGAAACTGGATCCCTTCCTTACACCTTAGACAAAAATTAATTCAAGATGGATTAAAGACTTAACCTAAAAGGGTAAAAACCCTAGAAGAAAACCTAGGCAATACCATTCAGGACATAGGCATGGGCAAGGACTTCATGACTAAAACACCAAAAGCAATGGCAACAAAAGCCAAAATAGACAAACAGGATCTAATTAAACTAAAGAGCTTCTACATGGCAAAACAAACTACCGTCAGAGTGAATAGGCAACCTACAGAATGGGAGAAAAATTTTGCAATCTACCCATCTGACAAAGGGCTAATATCCAGAATCTACAAAGAACTCAAACAAATTTACAAGAAAAAAACAAACAACTCCATCAAAAAGTGGGCAAAGGATATGAAAAGGCACTTCTCAAAAGAAGACATCTATGCAGGCAACAGACACATGAAAAAATGCTCATCAGGCCGGGCGCGGTGGCTCAAGCCTGTAATCCCAGCACTTTGGGAGGCCGAGACGGGCGGATCACGAGGTCAGGAGATCGAGACCATCCTGGCGAACACGGTGAAACCCCGTCTCTACTAAAAAATACAAAAAACTAGCCAGGTGAGGTGGCGGGCGCCTGTAGTCCCAGCTACTCCGGAGGCTGAGGCAGGAGAATGGCGTGCACCCGGGAGGCGGAGCTTGCAGTGAGCTGAGATCCGGCCACTGCACTCCAGCCTGGGCGACAGAGCGAGACTCTGTCTCAAAAAAAAAAAAAAAAAAAAAAAAATGCTCATCATCACTGGCCATCAGAGAAATGCAAATCAAAACCACAATGAGATACCATCTCATACCAGTTAGAATGGTGATCATTAAAAAGTCAGGAAACAACAGATGCTGGAGAGGATGTGGAGAAATAGGAACACTTTTACACTGTTGGTGGGACTGTAAATTAGTTCAACCATTGTGGAAGACAGTGTGGCAATTCCTCAAAGATCTAGAACTAGAAATACCATTTGATCCAGCAATCCCATATACAAAGACACATGCACACGTATGTTTATTGCGGCACTATTCACAATAGCAAAGACTTGCAACCAACCCAAATGTCCATCAATGACAGACTGGAATAAGAAAATGTGGCACGTATACACCATGGAATACTATGCAGCCATAAAAATAGGATTAGTTCACGTCCTTTGCAGGGACATGGATGAAGTTGGAAACCATTGTTCTCAGCAAACTATCACAAGGACAGAAAACCAAACATGCATGTTCTCACCCATAGGTGGGAACTGAACAATGAGATCACTTTGACACAGGGCGAGGAACATCACACACCAGGGCCTGTCAGGGAATAGGGGCCTGGGGGAGGGATAGCGTTAGAAGATATACCTAATGTAAATGACAAGTAGATGGGTGCAGCAAACCAACATGGCACACGTATACCTATGTATCAAACCTGCACATTGTGCACATGTACCCTAGAACTTGAAGTATAATAATAAAAAAATTAAAAATTAAAAATTAAAAAAATATATCTTTCTCTTTCCTAGCACTCCCTACTCTCTTGTTTCATCCCCCCATTTGTAATGGAGCTATATTATTTTAGTGCTAATGATTTTGTTTCCTTCCTCTATTCCTCCTCCTTCTTCATCTTCATCTTTATATTATTATTACTATTATTATTATTATTATTATTAACCAACGTCCAACATCACAGGTTAATTAATTTAAACGGAGACCTGGAAGAGGCAAAAGCAGTGGAGGAAGTGAAGAAACAGAGAATCAGCAGCCAGTCAAAGGTGCAAATCAGATTGGCGCCAAGTTATTAGAAGTGAATACTGTTAAGATGTCAGCTTGAACCTTCTTTGGGACAAGTTAGTCACAATAAGAATGATGCATTACTTCTGCACTGGCTCTCAGCCAGGCCAGTCCTGGGAAGTGCGGTCAGTCTCTCTAACCGAACTTGGCTCCAGAAATAGAGTTAAACCTCTTTGACAGTAGGAAGTGTTTCCCCTGCCCATTACACTATTTGCAAAAGAAAAGAGAATGAGAAGTATAAATACTGGAAGATCATAAATACTACTACTAATAAATAATGCAGTCCTCTTCTGGTCTGCACACACATCCAGGTTCTTGAGCCTCCCTTCCTCCAGGCATAGGGTAGCTGTGGGCAATTTGTTCCCTATGTCAGGGTGTGGCTGGGTGAGGGGTGGGAGAGTCAGCCCCTTCTACAATCATCAAGCTGTTTGTATGTTGGGCTGCACCTACCAGGAAGAGGTATCATTTTCTTTTTCTTTTTTTTTTTTTTTTTGAGACGGAGTCTCTCTCTGTCTCCCAGGCTGGAGTGCAGTGGCCGGATCTCAGCTCACTGCAAGCTCCGCCTCCCGGGTTTACGCCATTCACCTGCCTCAGCCTCCCGAGTAGCTGGGACTACAGGCGCCCGCCACCTTCCCCGGTTAGTTTTTTTTGTGTGTGTTTTTTTAGTAGAGACGGGGTTTCACCGTGTTAGCCAGGATGGTCTCGATCTCCTGACCTCGTGATCCGCCCATCTCGGCCTCCCAAAGTGCTGGGATTACAGGCTTGAGCCACCGCGCCCGGCCAAGGTACTATTTTATAATTCATACAAAGGCATCGTGGTGTGAGCTGGTGTTAGCCTACTCTTCCTCCATGTTTTGTGGAGGAAGCCTTTCAGAAACCACTTTCTCCTTGTGTATCCCTGGCATGCTTTAACCCATCTGGATATCAGTCCATCCTTTTTTCTTCCTTCCATACAGTGTTTGTGGTGGAGAAAGTGTGACTATTTGAAGTCAGACTAAACTCAGATTGAATCTCACATCTGGCCGGGCGCGGTAATCCCAGCACTTTGGGAGGCCAAGGCAGGTGGATCACGAGGTCAGGAGATCGAGACCATCCTGGCTAACACGGTGAAACCCCATCTCTACCAAAAATACAAAAAATTAGCCAGGAGTGGTGGTGGGCACCTGTAGTCCCAGCTACTCAGGAGGCTGAGGCAGGAGAATGGCGTGAGCCCGGGAGGCGGAGCTTGCAGTGAGCCAAGATCATGCCACTGCACTCCAGTCTGGGCGACAGAACGACTCCATCTCAAAAAAAAAAAAAAAAAAGAAGAATCAAAAGAAGAATCTCACATCTGCTGCTTTCCATCCAAATGACCATGTTTGTATGCTGTACCTTCCCTAAGTTCCTATTTCCTCATCCATAAAATGGGTGCAACAATAGCTGTTCCTGAAGGATTGTTTAAGAATTAGAAATGGTCTAATTTATATACTTGGCACAGAGTGCGTATAGACATGTAGTCAGTAAATCAACCAAGAAGAGAGAAATGCCTTTCTTCAAGTTTCTAGGAAAACAAAACAAAACAAAACTTTTGGGCCTGGCCCCTATCTTAAACAAACCGTACCAACTGGAGTAGGTTTTGAAAAACTGTCTGCAGCTCATGCTAAAGTAATCTGAATGTATAAAAATACAGATTTACCAAACAGAAATATGTTGCATCCATTTTTTAATTCTCTCCTTGTAAAAATACAAGCTGCCTACTACATTGAAAGAAGGATTCAATTTGCAGTTCCTTGATTTGTTTATTGTTTTCCAAGGGAAACATATAGTTTGTAATTAAGTATACCTCTAGATTTTGGATGTGGGCATGTCTCTTACAGAATTGAATATTACTAATAATGACAAAGGTAAAGTGTCTGCAAATGACAAATGAATCAGGGCAAAGAAACAAGCACAACAGATTAAGCAGTATGTCACTGGGAGAACCTAGGACCTAGGATGAGAAACACAACTCAACACCTGAAACTTTAAGAATGGGTCTCAGGATTCATTTGTCTGGAAACAGGACTGAAATAAGGAACTCAAATGCATTGATAAAGTGCTGGAGATGAGAAGGACCTATACATGATACGGCCTAAACTTCTGGTGGCACAGATGGGGAAATAGGCCCAGGGAGTCATATCACTTATTTACTGACAAAGTTAGTGCCACTACCCAGGTTTTCTGGCACTCTGGCCACTGGAGAATTCTGTATTTCATCTGTAGTGATATCAAATATTTTCCTAAAAGGCCCATCATTATTCTGATGGTATAGGAAAGAAATTTAGGTTTAATCGTCTCGGTCTACACTTGTCCAGGTTATGTGCTTCAGGAGTCAGCCCTAACAGAAGAGGAAATGCATGTAATGGGGAAGGGGGCTTACCCTCTAGTTTTCTGTGTGGCTCACCATGTCTCCATGCTAGCATGGTGCCTGACATACAGCAAGAATTTAGTGATTCTTGACTGAACCAATTTTGAGTGCACACTTTCAAATCTTGTTAGTTTAAACAATGCAATGATTATGACCTTTTGCTAACTTTCAAAGAAAGAAAGCAAGGAAGTTGGGGAGGGTGGCTGATATAGCATAAGTAGAAAGCTCAGAGTCTAGGCAGCCAGGAAGAATGGGTTTCCTATCCTGGCTTCACCACCTACCTATCCAATGACTCAGGACAAGCAGTTACTTGTCTTTTTTGAACTTTGTTTTTCTCAACTGTCAAATGGAATAAAATGTCTATTTCATGGAGTTTTATGCAGATTACATGATAATATTTATTAATTGCTTGGCATTGTACCCAGAATAGGCTAAGAGTTCAATAAATATAACTGAGACCAAAAAGAAAGGAGATATTGTGTAAACAGGGTCCTGTTGGGTTTTAAGTGCATGCAGAGAAGTAGCTTCATCTTACATTATATTCTGGCAAACTGTGGATGCCTCCCCACATCAATTCAAATCCAGCACATTTGCCCTTAGACCTAACAGGAGGTGGTCTCCAGTCTCTACCATTTCTCCCTTCCTTTTGCTTCTTCTCAATTTTTTTTTCAGGTTTTGGGTGCTCCATTGGCTCAGGTCTCTGAAAAGCCATACAAACTTCTCAGGAAAACTGAGAGTTGGTGGAGCCAAGGACCAGCCCTCTAGTCCCAAAGGGACAGCCATGGCTCTATCCTTTCAGCCCAGTGTGGATCTAGAAGCAGGGCCTGAAGCTAGTTGTCTCCAGTAGGGACCCAGGCCAGGAGAGGCTCAGGGGGAAGGCTACAGTGCTGGAGCTCTGCTTGGAAGGCAGGCCCATGGGGGCAAACCTCTCAGCAGCTTGGTACTCCTTTCCCAGTGACCAGGGTAATACTTGAGGCACCAACCCCACCACAGCTCCATCCCACCCACACCCCCAAGTGCCATCTTCTGCAACTGCTTGAACCATTTCCCTGTTTGCGAACATGGGTTCAAACAAGCAATTTAAAATCAAAGCAGAGGGAACAGTTTGCAGCAGTGAGTGAGTCCACAGGGAAAGCCTGTCAGAAGAGTTATACCTGTGTAGCTCCTAGCAGGCAGAAGCCCACTGCTTAACGCGCAAGCTTAGGGAAGATGCAAACTCAGGCTGCAAATGCACCCGCCTGACCCTAGAAACCATGCGGCCTCCATGCTCCCATGTCTCCTTGGCACTTACAGTTTGAAAAGCACTTTCATGGCCCCATTGGCACCTGAAGGAAGCATGATTCTTTCAGGCATTATTACTTCAATTTTGCCATGAAAAAACCTGATGCTCAGAGAGGTAACGTGACTTGTCCAAAGTCACGAATGACAGAGTGGCAAAACTTGACCTAGAACCAAGGTCTGTTAACTGCTCATTAGTCCAGAGCTCTTGACTCTACCCCAGTTGGTTCACGGAGGCTCCTCTGGAGTGCATAACTATGAGATTTGAAAAGGGGTGTTTATATTGCTGGACTGTTTTCAGTGAGATGGACCCAGAAAATTCCCTTCTAGCCAGCCTCTTTCTGAAATCTCACCTGTGGCCCCTGGAATTCCTTGATTGGTTTCATTTGTCTCTGTGGCCTCTCTTGGGAAGGAGGACATTGACAAGCAGGAGCAAGTGCACTTGATTCTCTTCCCTGTGAAGCTGGGAGACAGTCCCCACCTTCTGACAGAATGATCATAGCAGATGCTATTGCCTAAATATCTGTGATCCTCCCAACATTCATATGTGGAAACCTAACCTTAAAAGTGATATTATCAAGAGGTGAGGCCTTTGGGAAGTGATTAGACACACAAAGGTGGAGGCCCCATAAATGGGATTAGTGCTCTTATAAAAGAGGCCCAAGAGATACTCATCAGCCCTTCCATCATGTGAGGACATAGCCAAAAGGCCATCTATGAACCAGGAAGAGGACTCTTACCAGACACCAAATATGCTGGTGCCTTGATTTTGGACTTCCCAGCCTCCAGAACCATGAGAAATACACTTTTGTTGATTACAAGCCACCTATGTGTGGTATTTGGTTATAGCAGCACAAATGGATGATGACAGCAGGGTTCCCCACATTTTCTCTAGAAGAAAATCCTTCCTTGCCTCTGCTAGTTGTCTGGTGGCTCCAGGCTCGCCTTGACTAGTGGCTTAATCACTCCAATCTTTGCCCTTAAGTGTCCTTATAAGAGGAAGGCAGAGAGTGTTGTGAGAACCACAGAAGAGACAAACACACACACATAATGTGATGTGAAGATGGAGGCAAAGATTGGAGTGACGTATCTACAAGTCAAGGCAACCTTGGAGCCATCAGACACTGGGAGAGGCAAGGAAGGATTTTCTCCTAGAGGCTCTAAGAGGGAGTATGGCCCTGTGGACACCTTGATTTTAGACTTCTAGCTTCTAGAACTAGAACCAGAGAATAGAATAGCTTCCAGATCTAGAGAATAAGTGACTGTTGTTTAAGCCACCCAGTTTGGTGTAATTTGTTACAGCAGCCTCAGGAAACTAATGCCTTTGGGAAAGCGCATGGTTTCCATTCCTGTTTCCTACATGCTCTGGCCATGCTTGGCTTTCTAAGCCAGAGTCCAGGAATCATTGGGCTTCTAGTCTCAGCCACATTCCTGGGGCCCCACTGTGCTGTCATTGGCCATGCTGCCTGCAGAGAAAGCTGCCTACAGCTAGTGCTGGCCCTGGCCCATCCATGACCCTGTTGCAGGGCTGCTCTGGGATGCTGAGACCATACAGTCCTGGATTATATGTAGTTCACAGACTCCTCAGAACCAACAGACCAGAAGAAAGGAGTCAAAGGAGCCCAGGGGACAGGGACAGCATAGGATGGCTAGTGAGACCCTTCTGGATCCTTCTGGACTTGCAGAGCCTTTCCCTTCCTGGGGGTGTGCACTTGGATGGGCTCCTGCTCTTTGTTGCTTGGTGAGGAGGTCACAGCAACAGAGTGAGGATTTTTCTGTAGGATAACACCTCAGAACCCAAGAGCTGCCTTGGGTTGCCAGTGGAATCCTTGCTGAAAGGATCCACAGCTCTTGGCAGATAAGTGCTGGAAACCTCAAAGGGAATGATGCCCCTCAAAGCCAGAGCTTTGTTATTTCTCAAAATCCACAAGGGAGCCCTGTTTTCAGACATGGGACTCAAGTGCCGGCTGCAGCTGAGCGTGGCCCAGTTCCCCAGCAACCCCATCAATTCCAGCCCTTGGGTCTGCGTTTCTTTGTGATGTATATGCTTTATATGACCTTAGTTATAAGCATTTCTGTACATTGGTAGGCAGAGGCTCTCCTTCCCTGATTTGGACTCATCTTTCCTCTTTAAAGCTTTCCCCTCCGCCCTGTGTGCTCTTCATTCAGACTAACAATAGCCCTGGCAATATCGAGGTGGCAGCAGGGAAGAGCTACAGTTTAATAAAGCCAGGGCCCAGTGGCCTCCCCCTACCCACACTAGGGCTCTAATAAAGCCCTTTCATCGTTCCAGGCTGCATTTCCACCCCAGTGTCTGCAAATGGCTTTCTCAACTGAAAGGATGCTTTGTTTGTACTTAGGATGCAGTTGAGAGTGGTCACAGATTTCAGCCACCCTTCGTGGGATGGGAAAGAGAGTCAGGTGTGGGACTGCATCCTGAGAACCCAGCTCCCACCTAATCAACTGACAGCACATCCAGGGACTTTTGCAGCATCTGGAAGGTTCTAGAAATGTCTAGCATAGATCATGTCCAAGTTCACCTTTAGTCGAAAGTCCAGCTGGGCTACTTCCCTGCCTTAAAACATCGTTAACTTGTTCTCCAGACTTTCTTGTGTAGAGAAGCTGTCTTTTCACTCTCCTTTCTAAAATCATGCAATCAAACAGAAATGAAACCCTATTAGCTGTCTGCCCTTCTCCAAATTCCACCATTTGATAGCACTTTATAGAATGTGAGCCAAGAGCTTTCATCACCCTGGTATATTTACTCAGTGAATCCTTGTGCTATTACTACACGTGTTTGTATGCTGTTGTTATAAAGCGTTACCTTTTTTTAAATCACAAAATCATACTTGACATTGGTGAAAAATTCAAGCATTCATGAAATGTATGATTTAGGAACTGAAAGACCCCTGTAATCCTACCTTCCCAACACCTGTGTAATGTATGTGTGTGAGATTTTATTTTAGTTTTCCATCTTAGTCATGGGGAAAACAAAATAGTGGCTGTCTGGATGGGAAATCAACAGGAAATCCACAAATGGAATCAGGTGCTTCTCCTCAGCAGACCACACTGAGCCTCCTTCCCTGCAAATGGGGACAGTTTTAGCCTCTGTAACAACTTTCTCCACTCAGAAAAACACCTACTTTCAGCAGGCAGGGTACCTAGGAATCTTGGCTGCTGTGGAAAAAGGACAAATGGGTCAGTGTGGGTCAGGGTATGTTCTGAAATGGGGTGCTATGGGCTGAACTGTGACTCTCACAAATTCCTGTATTAAAGCATTGACTCCCTATATTTTGAGATGACTCCTTTATGGAAATAACTGAGGTTAACTAAGGTTATAAAGGTGGGGCTGTGATTCAATAGGATTAGTGTCCTTTTAAGAAGAGACAAGAGAGAGCTCACTCACTCGACCATGTGAGGACACAGCAGGAAGGTGCATGTGAGGATACAGCAGGAAGGCGGCCATCTGGAAGCCAGGAAGAGAGCCCTCACCAGAAACTGACCATGCTGGCACCTTGATCTTGGACTTCCAGCTCCTAGAACTGTGCAAAAAATAAATTTCTATTATTTAAACCGTCCAGCCTGAGGTATTTTGTTATGGTAACACGAGCTGACTGATGAAGTGGTGAAGGAGCAGTGAGTATTGTACCAGGTCTAGCTGCCCCCCACCAATCCTTGCCTCTGCCCAATATTAATATATTCACATTTCTTTCCCTACTGTCACCCTACTGTCCCTACTGTCCTTAGAACTCTGAAAATGGAGGACGGGGTGGGGGTAATAGGAGTGTCTTCTTAGAGACATATGTATCTGGACCTAGCCTCTTTCCTCACACTGGGACCTTTGCTTCTCCTTTGTCTTCTGCAGCTGGGGCCAGCGCTGCTAAATTTGACGACAGTAGGAGAGAGAGAACTTTGGGCATACACCGGGCACCTTGAATCACATTGACAGTGGATTTTGAGCTCTCAGTCATCTTACCTCAGAAACAAATCTGCTCACCAAAGCCAAATACCTCTGATGTCCTCACTTTAAAAGTTTGAAAGTTTTCCTTCCATTCTTGCAAGTTCCTAGCCTTCTCTAAGTGAAAATAATTGCATTACTGATGTTTTAGCTTCTTGCTCTCCCTGTTTTGCCCACAGACCCTATGTGTGGTCTCCAGGTTTGCCTCCTCAACTTCAGGACACAGAGACCCTACAAGCAGCTCTAACAACACAAGGCCCACACGCAACCCCCAAAAGTGAAATAAATGAAATCTCAGGAAGCATGTGGAATTGAAAGGAAGATTTTTTCATTTTTGCTGTCATCTTTAGGAAAAATGTCACCAATACCACCTAGCTGTATCCCAAATGCAGGGTGTCTTTTTGAAGTGACTGTGAATGGGGAGAAGGCAAACTCGAGGAAACAGAGTGATAGAGGAGTGGTCCCTTAAATCAGTGCTTCTCAGGCTTTTCTGTTGTGACCTGCAGTAAATACACTTTACCTCATCACCCAGTAGTCTGTGTACATACACACATTTCAAAAAATAACAACTACACTTATTACCTGGGGTGCACTGATACTGTCTAGTCTAGCCTGGTCTGTTTCATTTTAAATGTTGGTTGGAAACTAAATTGATTTCATTCATAGACAGCAGCATTTGTTAGTATTCCCAAAGGTATGGAGAAGGATGCGTGTTTACATTTTAGCAACACACTGATCAGAGAGAGCATAGGACAGTGGTTGAGATGCTTGTCTTTGGAGTTCAGCAACAGCTCTAGGTTTGAGTCTCAGCATTGCTGTTTAAGCAGCTGCACAGACGTGGATAAGTTCTCTAAGGTCCCTGTTCAATGGAGATAATGAGGCTTTCTTCATAAGGTTGTGATAAGAGCTTTGAAAAGTAAATTACATGCGATGCTTAGCACAGCTCCCCAGGAACAGTAAGTTCCTAAGGAAATAGTTATTATTATTAACGGGCATTCAGGCATTTGAGGTGCCCTCCCTGGAGACACATTGCCCTGTCTCATCTGCTTTTGCTGGGAGCTGGTGCTATGCTGTAGGGTGAGCAGTGAAGTCTGTCTTAGAGAAACCTCTGCAATGGAGATACTAAGTTTATTAATAATTATAAATGGAACAACATTCATTTCAGCAGCTAAACACACTCATCCCCAAACAGACTAGGATCTTAGATCTTGGTTTCTGCTCGGCCATTTTGTGTCATTTTGCAGCACCATGATCTTTCCAGGGATGGGCACCAGGAGGCTGGAGTTCTAGTCTCTCTCAGAGGCTCATGTGTTATGTGAGCTTACACAAGGCATTTCATTTTTTCTGTGTCTGTTCTTGTAATAATGGGGATTATAATACCTGCCCACCCTGTCTCACAGGCCAGTTGAGAGGCACAAGCACATTTAAAAATATGGAAAGAGGTTTAGAACCACTCACGGAGAGGCATAATATCGATACAAAGGCTTAACTATTTATTATTACTATCTATCTTTCCTTAGTATTCCATTGTGAAGATTTGTGGTTAGTACTTCATCTTTTTTTCTTCCTTTTTAAAGGATAAAATTCATTTCTAACTACCTTTTGAAAGTCAATTTATGCTCTGGTCATTTGATTTATAGGAGTGGGGAGAACAGCTTCGCAATCAAAGTGCTTTTGAATAATGCAATACCCGATATTAAAAGAGGAGCTTCGCTGCCTGACGTGGTTTACTTTCTCCATTGCAGAGAAAATCAGAGCTGCCCTACAGCCTGGAGGACATCTCAGTCCAGCCACCTGGCATCCGTGTTCTCCCTCTTCCTGCTCAAATGAGTACTACCAGTCCCACAAATGGCTGTGCAATTTGTGCATAAATATAAAAGCCCAGTGAGGACTACTCCAGTCCTGTGCCCTGCCTGGGGCTGAGGGCCCAGACTCCAAGGAAAGGATGTCTTTCCTAATTGGTCTACCCCCAGGAGCTGCCATTTTTAAATTTACACAAAGTCACGGTCTAGACTAGCAAAGGTCTTGCTACTAAGTAAAAAAGTTTGGGAAAATATGAGGCCTGGCAATGTCCCTGCATAGACTCTGTGGGTCACAGCTGCAAAGGTCTTGCAAATACCTGAATGCAACTGACATCTGGACTGCAGAGCTCCAGCCCGCAGGTGGCCCCCAAGCTGTGTTAGCATAAAGCAGGGAAGATAGGAGCCGCTCTCCTCTCCCCTTCCAAGGCGCAGTACCTGCAGTCCTTAACACTGTGGCTTCGGGTATTGAGCACACTTGAGGTGAATCCTGGCTTGGCCTCCCAGGGGACTTGGCAGCTTAGAGTAGTCAAGCTTCAATGTTCTCATTTCAAAGACTGACATGTGTATTAAGTGAGATGTGAGGAAGTTATGACCATACTGCTCAAGAAGTGCCAGCTATTACTTTCTTCCCTCCACCATGCATCATCCACCTCCAACTCTTTCCACTCCAGCCCCTTTGCCCTGCTGCTTCCTTCCTCTTCCTCTCTCTCCTCTTTTCTGTTCCTGAATCCAGGCCTTTGAACGGTTCCCATAGACTCCAGCTGTGTCGTGCATCTAAAATTATCCCCTGACATCAATATTCTAACTTGCTTCCTCTTTCCTTAGTTTTCTGGCTTTCTTTCTTGTTTACCAACTTCCTTCCATTTTAAGGGCAAGATAAATGAGAGTACAGATGGTGGATTTTTTTCCTCTTTCCTTCTGGAAACTCTATGCTAACTGCTTCAAAAGCAAAGGTCCTAGTGTGTGCAGTGTACTCTCCCAAAATGAGGCTGGGGTCCCTGAAGCCACACACATGTTGATGTTGGTCATAGTGCCACCAGGCGCTCTATGGCCATGGGATCCCAAATCTGTCTGGGCAATGGGGGCAGCTGGCAGTGAAGTTCAGATAGCATGAGACCAATTTGGAAACAGTTGTTTCCAAGGGCTGGCATTAGGCATAGTCAAAATCTTAGTGCTCAATATAGTATGTTTTGAGGAGTATCTAAAAGTCTACTCTTGGAATTGAGTCCTTCTATATTAAACACTGTTCTGGAGGGGTCTTATTTTACAATTATAATAACTTACCACACTTTACTGTGACTTCATTTATCAGATTTATAGAGGCTGAAGAGACAATTCAGTCCAACTAACAATGACCTGTTTTACCAGAGTATAAACTTCTAAGGGCAGAGACTGTTAGAAAACTGTCTTCTCGGTACTTCCTGAATGCCCAGCAGGTGAGAGTCGCTCAAAAAATGCTTGTAGAATGAATAAATAAGAGAATAATGTGTGCTTTGTATGAGGCCAAACTCCATGGTTTACTAAGATGAGAAGGCTTGTAATGGAGGCTCACATAACCACACACCTACAATCTGTTATAGTAGCTATCATAATAGTGGATGGGTAAAGACTTTCGGAGACACAAATGAGGAGCAATGAATTGACTGGTGTGCGGACTGGACTGAGGAGGGTGGGAAAGACCATTTACATAATTCAGAAAGAGGCCGGAATTTACCTCCTGGACAGACAGACCTGATGACAAAATAGGCCATCTTTTCAAGTCTCACATACAAATTTTAACGGAAAGGAAAACATTTTAACTTAGGGTAATACAGATTCCCCAAATATAGCTAAAAACCACAGGACGACTGTACACCAAATGATAGCAATGGGTAGTGAGGGCGGCTGCCTCCTGTCCTGGTGGCTTCTTGGGGCTGCTCCCCTGAGTCCAGTCTTACACTAGGGCTTAGGTTTTTCTGGACCAGCCATCTCAGAATGGAAACAGGCTCCTCACCACTGCTGCCCCTTCCTTCCTTCTCCATCAGAACTGGGAAGAGACTTTAGTAATCAACTGTGTTAACCAAATGAGTGTGGTTGCATTTTTTTTGATTCTTTCCTTGCCTGTGGTAACCCAAAACAATGAACCACCTTGGGAGGCTTAATAAGAAGGAAAATGACTGGGCTTCACCCCAGATCTATTGAGTTAGAATCTCTGGAGATGAGGCCCAGGGATCTACACCATATTAACTCAACTGCCCTAGACGAATTTCTTTTTAATGAATAGACTTTACTTTTTGGAACAATTTTGGATATTACAAAAACACTGAAAAGCTAGTGCTGAATTCTCACATACTCCTTGTGCAGTTTCGCCTATTATGAACATCTTGCCTTAGCATGGTACATTTGTTACAAGTAATGAACTAATAATGATACATTATTATTAATTAAAATTCATAGTTTATTCAGATTTTCTTAGTTTTTACCTAATGTCACTTTCTGTTCCAGAATTCCCTCCAGAATCACATGTTACAGTCCCTAGATGATTTTTGTTTATTTTTTAAATTAATTTTTAATTATAAAATAAATACACGAATATATTCTCTTGTTAAAATTTAAATATTACTGTGTGTGTGTGTGTGTGTGTGTTTTGAGACAAAATCTTGCTTGGTTGCCCAGGCTGGAGTGCAATAGCACAGTCTCAGCTCACTACAACTTCTGTGTCCCAGGTTCAAGCAATCCTCCTGTCTCAGCCTCCCAAGTAGCTGGGATTACAGGCACCCGCCAACACGCCCAGCTAATTTTTGTATTTTTAGTAGAGACAGGGTTTCACCAGGTTGGCCAGGCTGGTCTCAAACTCCTGACTTTGTGATCCACCTACCTCAATCTCCCAAAGTGCTGGGATTACAGCTGTGAGCTACCATATCTGGCCGAAAATTTAAATATCACTATTGAAGAAAGAACTCCTTTAACAACCCTCCAGTTTCTAACCCTTTCCCCAGAGGCAAACAATGTCGCAGGTTTAGAGCACATCCTTCCAGTTGTTTTTCTATATATTCATATTCACAGAAAAATGTATCGAAGGATATAGTATTCTTTTGCGTTCTTCAACATAAGTTAAATGATATTGTTCTATGCTTGTCATTCAGCACCTTCCTTTTTTTAATTCTGTAAGCTACTGGTGAATGTTCAGTGTCAATATAATGGGATCTACCACATTTTTTAAAACTAAGTATTTGTAATATGAATATGTGATATTTTATTTGGCTACTGATAAACATTTACCTTGTTTATAACTTTATTCTGCTATTACATGTTTGCAAAGAACACATCCCTGTGCATATGTGTGAGTTGCTCTCAGGCACTGTATTTGTTTGCTAGGGCTGCTGTAACAAAGCACCACAAACTGAGGGGCTTAAATCTATTTTCTCACAATTCTGGAAGCCGAAGTTCAAGGCCAAGCTGTCACCAGGGCAGTGATCCCTCTGAACCTACTTGTAAAGGGTCATTTACAAGCCTCTCTCCTAGCTTCCAGTAAGTCCTTGACTGTGGCAGCATAACTCCAACATCCACATGACATTCCCATTCCCCCAGTGCGTGTGTCTATGCCCAAGTTTCCCCTTTTTTAATGAGGACACCAATCATATTGGATTAGGAGTCCACCTTACTCCAGTATGATGTCATCTTCACTTCACTAATTAAGTCTGCAATGACCCTATTCCCAAATAAAGTCACATTCTGAGATACTGGGGTTTAGGACTTCAACATATGAATTGCGGGGAGGCACAATTCAGCCTTTGACAGACAATTGGTCTCTAAACTTCTCTGATCCTGCCCTATCAGTAAAAAATATGTTTGCCAATGCACCAAAATATATGTGCATTTAAGTATTTGTAAATTATACGTGCGTGTTTTTGTATTAATGTGTACATTATGAAACTGCTTTAGGTCAGTTCTCCAGCGCACAGACACTGGGGCATTGAGATTTGTATGCAGAAACTTTACTGGGGAGAGCGGAATGGGGTGGAGAGGAAGGTGAACTGCAGTAAAGATGCCACAGAGAGCTCAGAGGATCCACAGTTCAGGAGCACAGGAGCCAGGATGGCCTTCAGAGCCATCCAGAATTGCGGCCAGTACTGGGCTTTCTACCCACACACTGACCAGTCATTACATTCACACTGCCCAGGATGGTCAGATTCCTTGGCCAAGGGCAATTTCCTATGAGCTGCTCAACCATGAGCCATTGGTGGTCAACTGTCCTGCCAGCTAAGTCCTTAAAGGGCATCGAGATGGTGCTTTATAGCTGACTCCTCAAAAACAGACCCTCAACAAAAAATTCAAAGGGCTGGCATGAAGTTAAACATACACAGAAGTTATCAAATCTTCTCCAATAATCAATAAATCTTGCATATCCCCAAGATATACAGAATCTACCTTTTAGACTACTACTGGGCTAGGCCAATGCTGAGCATATAGCAAATACACATTTTAAGTTTTAATAGAAACTGGGGCCAGGCACGGTGGCTCACGCCTGTAATCCCAGAACTTTGGGAGGCCAAGGTGGGGAGATCACTTGAGATCAGGAGTTCGAGACCAGCATGGTAAAACCTTATCTCTACTAAAGTCTGGCCGACATGGTGAAACCCCATCTCTACTAAAAATACACAATTTAGCCAGGCAGTGGTGGCAGGTGCCTGTAATCCCAGCTACTTAGGTGGCAGAGGCAGGAGAATCCCTTGAACCCAGGAGGCAGAGGTTGCCGTGAGTGGAGATTGTGCCACTGCACTCCAGCCAGGGTGATGGAGTGAAACTCCATTTCAAAAAAAAAAAAAAGTTTTAATGGAAACTGGTAAGTGCCTCCTACAGGGCTACACTACATGACACTCCCATCCAGAATATAGGATGGCACCTATTGCATTTCTGCCCTCTCCCACCAACACTTGATATTATAGAACTTCTTAAATGTTTACCAACCATGGGTTAAGAACATCTCATTCATTTAATTTGTTTCCCTAATTCCTAGACAAGCTGAAAATCTTTCTTTTTTTGTGAATTGCATGTTCATACCTTTTGCTCATCATTCTTTTATGTTATGTGTCTTTTTCTTACTAATGGGTAGGCATCATTTATATCTTTGACTACTAAATCTTAATTCATTCTTAAGTATAGTAAAATCTGATAGTCATGCCCTGCCTTTTCCTCCCTAACTGTATTCTCATTTTCATGTGATGAATTTCTCTGTGAGACTAGCCAGACAGCTCTGGTATTGTCTATTTGGAACTGAGATTTGGAGCCTTGGTTCTAATATTGTCACATACGAGTTGGGTAGTTGATTGATCTCCCTGATCCTCTGTCTTTTCATAAGAAAAATGGGAATAACCCTACTTCCCAGGGTTGCTATGAGGACTTAATAAGATTATGTGTGAAGAATTATCATTATGTTTTGTTTTTTAGCCTTTATTACAAAACTGTAAAAGTCCAGATATATTCTATCACCTATGAAAATTCATTCATTCATTCATTTGTTCATTGCTTACTAAACGGAAATTTATTATTGCCAACCACTAACTCTGTTACGTGTTAGTGGATCCAGGAGGAGAGCCATAGGGGAAAACAGATATAAAAAATAATGACCCAGCACTTTGGGAGGCCGAGATGGGCGGATCATGAGGTCAGGAGATCTAGACCATCCTGGCTAACACGGTGAAACCCCATCTCTACTAAAAAAATACAAAAAACTAGCCGGGCGAAGTGGCGGGTGCCTGCAGTCCCAGCTACTTGGGAGGCTGAAGCAGGAGAATGGCGTAAACCCGGGAGGCGGAGCTTGCAGTGAGCTGAGATCTGGCCACTGCACTCCAGCCTGGGCGACAGAGCAAGACTCCGTCTCAAAAAAAAAAAAAAAAAGAAAGAAAAAATGAAAGTCCAATTTGATGAGGATAATGGAGAGTACTGCATTCTTCTCATGTTTTACTCTTAGACTCAAAGAAAGGTATTACCATACCTACCAGACACAGGGGATGAAGGATCACAGCTATATTTACAAATTCCCTCTGTGTCCCAATAAATCAGAACTTGTCATTTCTTGAGCAATGCCTTAGCCCTGGGCAGGGTGACTGACCTGTGAAAGTTCTGTAGGTAAGTCCTAACTACTTTTGCACATAAGCCTACCTGTAGCAAATTGTGTAGGCATGCCTGGCCATCTTCCTCGCCTCGCCTCCTCTTCCTGCCAATGACTAGGTGAAGGATGTTGGCTGTGTCTAGAAAGGCGGCTGCCTTAAAGGGATTTGGCATTGGCTCTGCAGGCCTAGCTATATTCTTCTCCGTCCACAAGTGCCCCCTGAGTATGTAAGTTACCAATCAGATATTTGTAATGAAAAATAAGGGTAGATTCAGCCCCGAAAGGAACCATGTTTTCCAATCATGCTTTTATCAGAGAGCCCTGCTTTTGCAGTGAGCAGGATTTTGTGCATCTATTAATACAGGGTTACATTTCCATTTCTCTGTTGTTCTTGAATTAGTGCTCACCTGGTTATAAAGACACAGTTTGCTTAAGATGTAGAGAGAAATTTCATGCCATTGAAGCTTCAATAAGGTCCAGCGGGTAGAGGTGCTGGAAAGGTAGGTTTAAACTAAATTGTAAATGCCTTTGTATTCCAGACTTTGCAGTGGTGGGAATCAGTGTGTTCCAAAATAGGAGACTCCCATGTTCTGATTTCATTTTTAAGAATATGGAATTAGTGTCATAGAGTGACAGGTGGCAGGAAACTTGCATTGTCAGCATGTTCTTCTTCCTCCTCTAGCCCTGTCTCTTCTCTTTATCTTAACAATCCCAGGAATATCTGGAACATAGTGCAAATAAGCCTGCCAACTCTCTTGCCAGCATTCTGACCACAAGGTTAAGAGATAGAAACATACTTAAAAGGAAATCACATAAAACAAACTCTAAGGCAGTAAAAGAGGTGTAAAAGCTGAAGTTACCCTTGAAACCTAACTTCCTTTTTTCAAATGTTTTCCTCTTCATTCACAGTGACTGCAACTGAGGCCTGTGTTGACCAGGCACCTGCCACCTGGCCCCTGGCCCACACTCTCTCCAGCTGCACTGTTAAACTCTTTCTCTCTCCTGAGGTTTCAGTGTCTTGTGTTTTCTTTTCCCTGTGGCCTTTCATAAGCTTCCACTTGGATGTTTAAGATGCAAGTTTTATTATCATTCAGGTGTGGTGAGGCCAACTGATCAGGAGACAATTGTCATCGAAAAGATAGTTTGTTTTACAGTCAGAGCCCAGAGGAGGGGAACACTATGCCATGGGAGAGGAGGGCACACAGAGAAGCACTAGGTGGGTCGGGCGTGGAGGGAGTGAGGGGAAATGTGACAAATGACAACTTTGATTATGGTTTTGTGGGAGGCATTGTAAGCAGGATTAGGATTGGCTAGTGTGAATAATTTCCGTGGGCTCTGGCACACAGGGGCTCTCCCTAGTTGTCTGGTGGCTGGTCTTGGGGTGATCAGGGCAGGTGGAAAGTGGCCCTGAGTGTGACAGACCAATATAGGGAGCATGGGCTCTGGATCGGTTGGTTTGCATTTGAAAGGTGCACTTACATACAGGCAAGTCCTTTACTCTCTCTAGGAACTGGCTGGCCCTGGAAGGGGCAATCTCTTCAGGACAAGCAAGGCCCCAAGATACCAAAGCACGAGAATAAAAGGACATGCTTCATATGCACATATTCTTCATGGAATAGAAAGAGTTTATTGGGCATCATTTTCCCCCATGGGTATCCATGTCTTTCTCTAATTTTTTTCTTACTAGTCACAAAGTTAATTCTCTTTTAGAGGGTCTCTTTTCTACCGACTCATGACCCCCTTCACTCAGCCACCTCTTGTTGAATGTTCCCTATAATGAGACACGGGCCCACTGAGTCAATTTGCTTATGGTTGTGTTTAGGTACCATATTTTACAGACCTGCCTCTCCCTAGACTGAGGGCAGAAGCCATGATTTGTTTGTTTTGGTGACCCCAACTCTCTCCACAGTACCTTTCACATAGTCAGGACTCAATACACGTCTGTTAAAATAAGTGTTGACAAAGTAACATATCTATTAATTTCAGGCCAAGATTCTTTTTTGGCCAATCACCTAGCTTTATCACTGAAAATAAAATCTTTTGGAAAAAAAACAATTTACATGAGGCTGCACAGCAAATAGAAGAGGAAATGTTAGAATCTATGCCTGTTAGAAATTATAGATTGGAGTGACATGAAAAGATGATCATTGTGATTATTCCCTTGGGTGTTTTGATGGTATTTGGGCCAGAACTTTTTAGAACGTGCACATTCTGTCCTCAAGTAGTCTTACCTCCCCACAGGACCCCCAGAAGAAATATATGCATGGAGAAATAACATGCACAGCCAAGCAACGTTTTGTTTTTAGCTGAGACTTCATCCCCTAAAACACAATGCACCTATCTGAGCTGGGCCAGGTCCTGTCTGAGCGAGCTCTGCCTAGAATCAAAGCAGACAGTCCTGGTGTCATTTGTTTCTTCCCCCAAACCTAAGCTTTCAACTATATCATCCTGGAGAGACTAAAAGCCAATCCAAACTTCCAGAGAGAGCCAGAGAGTAAGTGAGAGCTCTGGCCCAATGCTAGAATGAAGCTGACCTAAATTTTCCGCCCCAAGCTTTCTTAGGCCAGCCAGGTTCCCATTCCATGGGGAAAGAAAAAACATCTAGAATTGTTAGTAAGAGAGGGATTGTTTTAGCCAGCAGGAAGGAAGTGCCAAAACAGTGACAACCCTATCTTTTAATGTACAATGCCTTCATCCATGACACCCACTCCTACATTGGCCAATGAAATATCACAAAATGTGACCAATGACAGCAACACCTCCTTTGGGGAATGAAGATTTTTCCACCCCTCAAAGAAAAGGGGATATCTCTGTTTTCAAAGGAATGGGAGAGCTCTGAGCTTTTTCTGGAAGCAGATGGGATAGAGTGCTCCTTCTAGTTTGCCTCAGTCCCCACCATGTTGCCTCAGGTTAGGAGTTTTAATGCAATTTTACTTCTGCTATACCTTTACCATGCACTCTGGTTACCTCCCTTTGTAATCAATCACCTCTGTTGATCAAAGCAGGTGATGGTATTAAGGTTTCTATCTCCACAGAGAAAGAATGGAATGTGTGTGTAGAAAAGCTGATCACAGCCAGGTGTGGTGGCTCACACCTGCAATCCCAGCATTTTGGGACGCTGAGGCGGGTGGATCACCTGAGGTCAGGAATTTGTGACCAGCCTGGCCCACATGGTGAAACCCCATCTCTACTTAAAAAAAAAAAAAAAAAAAGCCAGGCGTGGTGGCAGGTGCCTGTAATCCCAGTTACTCAGGTGGCTAAGGTAGAAGGCTCGCTTGAACCCGGGAGGCAGAGGTTGCAATGAGCCGAGATCACGCCACTGCACTCCAGCTTGGTTGACAGAGTGAGACTCCATCTCAAAAAAAAAAGAAAAGCTGATTGCAAAATTAACCATAATGCATACAACATGGTGTTGAAATACTTAAGCAACTGCTCATTCTGTTAGGCAGAAAATGTTCTTAGATCTCGAAGTCTACTCTAGCCTGTATATATGAATCCACACTTCCTGCAAAAACACATCTGCCCCATTTCCTGGTGGCACTGGGAAGAGCGCATATTGCTTTTCTTCTACAAAACTACCGTTCTGTCATTTCCTTTAGTTGTGAGGTCTCCTACCCTTTTTTCCAGTGGTTACTGGGCTTCCCCAGAAAACCTGTTTTGGCTAACTCTATCAAGCTTCATTCACAGAGTCATGCCCATCTCGTTTCTCTTCTTCTGTGTCCTAAGTCTTAGTATTCATTTATATACTTTTATCCCACTAAGGAAAGTTGGGTAACTGATTCCAGCTTTCCGTACCTTGTATTCATGTGTCACACAATTTGAGCCTTTTCTTGTTTTCTTCTTAGAGTAGATACTTCTTGAGACAGGGATAATTTCTTGAGCTTTGGTTGGAGTCACCCAGGGCCTAGTCAAGAGCAGTTCTCTGCGCAGAATGAGGATTCAATAAATATCAGCTGACTACGGTGACAGAGTAAATGAGGATGTACTCAGGGTTGGTAGAAAAATGAACAAGTAGTCTTCTTGCCTACTGTTGCTAGCTATCGAAGCCCTAGTTGCTTAGGCTATTTTTTCCTATTATAGTTATAATAGTTACTTTCTAGGACTCTTCCCTTAGCTTAGCTAATAATTCTTCCCTTAGCGTCAATACTTTCTCCAGATGTTGGAAGTTATTGAACAGGAAAAAATACATATGACCCTGATCTTATTAAACAGCATATTAATCAGAAGTCCATTATTCTGCCCAATACAATTGTGTATTAATTTTGTATTATGTGCAAATATTTAGGCACAGGTCCATGTACACATATATCCATTCACTAGTCAAATACCTAAATTAAAAATGGCCAGCTGAAAAAAATTCCAAGTGCAAAGGTGTGATTGCTTTGAAAATAGCCAATTTAGGAAAGTTTGGCCTTTAATTGGCCAAGTTAAACAAGGCACAATTACTGCTAACTTGGTCCCCACAGATTGGCTCTAATCACGTCATATTTAACTTGGCTGGTTGAATTGCAAATAGTATTCTCTTTTTCTGATTTGGTTCATTTGACTGATATAATCTCTTTCTGTGGCTTTTTCTCTCCTGACTTAGCTCTTTCTGTGAATGGAAACTCCATGCATTAGGGAACACAATCTATTTTTTTAAAAACAGCAAAATGTGTGTGTGGTTTTTGTTGCTGTCTTAAACAGTCACCGAGAAAACTTTATGAGCTCATAGTCACAGAAACATGATAGATTCATCACAAAATTAGTATGCATATGTCAAAGGTTTTATAGACCTGATATCTCAAAATATTCTTGCATATTTTTGTTTTGTTTTACATTACAGGTGAGGAAGAATATTTTTGTACTAACTCTAGCGTCTTCTGTTACTGAGAGATGAGGAATCTAACTTAGACATTCAATGTTAAATGAGCCAGCCCAAGGAGGCCACACAGTTCCATAAGGGCACAGAGAATGATGGTTGAACATTTATCTCTATTTTTGTCTGACAGCATCAGAATTCAAAAAAGTCTAATTTCTTAGTTCAAAATGGTCAATTGCATGCATATTAGATAAAAAGGGCATCTAATTTCCTATGTACTACCATGGAATACATCAATCTAAGAAACAAGAAATTATTTTCTCCAGTAGAGAAACACATACACACATGTGAGTTAAACAGTCATTTATTTACTAAAAACAATAAACATTTAAAGAGCAATTACAGTGTGTCAGGTTCTATATCAGGCGTTGGATATGCAGAAAGGAGTAAGACAATTTTGCTTTTAAAAACCTGTAGCATATATTATATGTCTGTATTGGGTTATTTGCACTGGATAAGTCAGAAAAGTAATGGCTTTAGATTCCAAATTTTAGCTCCCCCTGCTTCTTTTTAGTTCATAACATAGAGCTGGTCTTCAGCATCTTTCCCTTGCATACCACCACGTGATTCTGTTTGTGCCCCCAGTGACATTCCATCTCTCGTGTCAGTTTCCACTGCTCTCATGCTTTCTCCAACCTCAAAATGAACTCTTAGGAAGAGCTAATTAGTCTACCCTGGTTATAAGGAATTTCTAATAAGAAGTTTCTGTATTAACTCTCATGTGGTTACTTGCCTTGAGGCAAAGCCAGCAAAACTGTATGCTCATGAAAGAAAGATAATTTTCAGATACCTTCAGGTATATTATTTACTTGTGAGTAAGCCACAGCTACCAAATCATTTCCATCTGAATTTGCAGCTAAGTCTGAAGTTTAACACTTTCTACGTTTTCTATTCCACCAAATGTCCTGCTTTCAGGACAAAGCCTATATTGTGGATGTGGAAGAGAGGACAGGGGATTCCCCCCACAGTATTTCAGGTCTACATACTAGGCATGGGGATACTACAGTTTGTACATTTCTTATCAAAAGTAGTATTCTGATGTGCCTTTATCAGTTGTGCAGATGTCCCCCAACTTACGATGGTTTGGCTTTGGTTTTTTCACTTCACAATGGTGTGAAGGCAATACTCCTTCAGTAGAGACTGATTTTCAAATTTTGGATTTTGATCTTTTCTTTGGATAGCAATATGTGGTATGACACTATCTCAAAATACTGGGCAGTGGTAGTGAGCGCATCTCCCAGTCAGCCCTGTGAACATGAGGTGAAAGACCTGATACTCTACGGCGGACTGTGTTGTCAGATGATTTTGCCCAACTGTAGGCTAATGTAAGTGTTGGAGCATGCTTAAGGGAGGCTAGGCTAAGCAGTGATGATCAGTAGGTTGGGTATATTAAATACATTTTCAACTTATAAAGCGATGGGTTTATTGGGACGTAACCCATCATAAGTCAAGGAGTATCTGTATTCTTTCGGAAAGATCCAAGCTTGTAGCCCAAATTGATCAATTTAGTGCATCAGCATATTGCTCTATTGCAAGGTTTTGACTTTCAAGTATGCATATGAAAAAAAGATACTGCATATAAAATGTCTGCTAGCCATGTTGATCATTAAACAGAAAGCAAGCCAACAAATAAAAACCAGCCAATAAATAATGAATGGAGCATGAAAACCAGAAAGCCCAAAGTGACAAAAGTGTCAACAGTATTGGACTCTATACTGTAAATTATGATTTTACAATTAAAATGGAATTTTTTTCTTCTGGGACTCAAAGAAAAATAGTGATGGGATATGATGATGTGTGTTTCGAGGAACACCTGACATCATAGACATTTTTGTTGTTGTTTTTCCAACAAAATCTTACCAGAGTAAGTGGGTTACAAAGAGGCAGTCTTATCAAAGACTTAACAAGATGTTAAGCTTTGCCCCCATTACACATGCACATACATGTGCATATGAGCCACACACACGCACACACTCACATGTGATTATAACCATGCAGTGGCTCCTGAGGAGGCTTTGCAGGGCACAGTAAGAAAATCTTTGCCTTAAATATTTACCCTGACAGAACCTGAAGCAATAATAGTTGGGTTTGGCTCAGTGCCTAAACTCTAAGTTTGTAATTAGTCCCAGAATAAAAAAAAAAAAAGATATTCATGAAAAATGAGTTTGGGAGGGAAGGTGGGAGAAATCTGGTTTGAAATGTCTGTATTTGCTTATGGCGGCATGTGCAATTCACTGGGAATCTTGAGTCTTGGGTTTAACTTTGGCTACTAACTAATCTGATGACCTTGAACAAGTTACTTAAGTTCTCATATTTTTCATATTTGTCCCTATTTCCTCGTACTTGTAACCATACAATTGCAACAAATGATCTCTGTTGATGATCCTTTATGGAGAAGCTGTGTGCTACCATATGTAGGAAAATATATTCCAAAGACAAACACGAGGGCGCCTAAAAATTCTTTCCCATGAACATTTAGTTTACTAGGCAATAAATAAATAGAAGAAAACAAGGTCGTTCTGCAAAATACAGTCTGTCATTTTCAATAACTCTTGTCATCTTTCACCAAGCAGTCCCTGCTGGCAGTGGAACCAATTCTTGGATTTAGAAAAAATTTACAGCATGGTGCTTCAACTTCCCCAAATGTCTTTAGCTGCCATCCATCCATGGCAAAAGGAATCCAGCAGTGGGGACCAATCCCAGTGTGATGCCCCAAGGTCTGGCCAACCACTGTATGTGCAGGACCTTGATCCTCTCGCTTTCCTGGATTTCCAAGTGGATCAACCATACAGCATGAAAGGCATTATTAGACAAGAGAAGCATGTCATTGAGATGGACCAAAGCCAAGTGAAGATGACTTAGAGCTCCATGTACATGCTTAAGCATTCACACACAACTACGTGAAACAACTTGGAAGTACAGAACCCCTTGGAAGGTCCGCAAAATATATTTATTATTTTCTGCCCAAAGTTATCTTGTCCAACTCCTGTTGAAGCTCTTTGCTCACAGTTTTCCTATTTGTTTAGTTGATGCCTTTCTGCCCATGTCTTCATTTTCCTCCAGTAGAAGCAAGAAGTTTGCTAATTGCACTGTTGTCATTACAGATAATATTGACTATATATTCTGAATGTTGTGGTCAGCCTAATGAAAATGAAACCCATATAAAAGGCACATAGTCAACAGGCATATTGAAATATGCTTCAAGACGACTCCAAATATGTTTACATACCATTCAACTCATGCTCAACTAAACTATTCCCCCTTGTTTTTTGGAGACAGAGTCTCACTCTGTTGCCCAGGCACTGGCATGATCACGGCTCACTGCAGCCTCAACCTCCCAAACTTAAGTGATCTTCCCCTCTCAGCCTCCCAAGTAGCTGGAACTACAGGTTTGTGCCACCACACCTGGCTGATTTTTGTATTTTTTTGTAGAGACAGGGTTTTCCCATGTTGCCAAGGCTGGTCTCAAACTCCTGAGCTCAAGCAAAGTGCTGGGATCATAGGAGTGAGCCACTGTGCCCAGCCTAAATCATCCCTTTTGGGGAAGATCTTTCGAGACATCCTATTATAACAATTCTGGTACTATTAATTTCTGAAATTGTTGGATAATCAGTTCTCCTTAATTAGCTTGGCTAATTGAAATTTTCTTATGTAAGATTAAGAATGTTCACCTCGACACTGGGTTTTACAGGTTGTGTAAGTTCAAGTGAATAAGCAGGGCAGTTTGTGTAATTTAAGCTCATGTTCTATGTGAAGAAAGAAGGAAAATAGGGTTTCCTTTCTTTAAAACAATACTAAAACCTAATTTGATCAATACTAAATTCTAAATCTGTACTCTGTATAGTAAAGCTATACAGGATATATATAGAGAGAGAGAGAGAAAGAGAGAGAGATAGAGAGGAAGAGAGTGGGGTGCATGAGAGAGAAAAGGCGCGAGAGAAAGTGCACAATTTAAAAAAATACTAAAACCAGTCATTTATTCATTCAACATTTATCAAGCAACTACTATGGCCCAAGCATTGTTCTAGGTGCAGAGTAGACAGAAAGGAGTAAAACAATCTAATCTTGTGAATTTTTTGTAATGATATAGGTAGCATACTATAGAGAAAAACAGATTTGAGAAGTTACATTCAGTCATGCCTTCTTAAAGTTTTAGTGTAACTATATGTAAAGGAAATGAGAGCTCTGATATTTTACCAGAATTTACCAGTACAATGAAAATGGGCCAAAACATAGAATAGGTAGGGGAAATTGTTGAGATTTAATAAATTCCCATAATATTAGTTATTATTGCACAGCAGATTTTCACCTGAAGTTACATTTGTGTGACAAAGAAGTGTTGCCTAATAATCAAAACTATTTATCATAAGAAATAGGAGACACAATGGGAAAAAGCAGTAGCTCTTGCTTGCAGTTCTGGGGATGGGGAATTATCCCTGAATCTCAGTGAGCCTCAGTTTTCTTTCTTTTTTTTTTTTTTTTTTTCAGTTTTCTCTCTGGTAAAAAAAGGAAAGAAATTGTCATTCTACCTTGGAATTAAGTAACATCTATAAATAGTGTCTTCTTCCAGCACAAGCTAAATTTGTGAGGCCAGAGACCACATCTGTCTGTTTCCCCACGATGTCCCAAGTACCTTGCTTTAGTTACAAATTCTACAAGGCACTCAGACATATTGGCTAAAGACAGTAAATGTTTGTTAAAGATTATCCTGAGGGTGAGATGAGGAAATACATGACAAATTACTCAAACATTGTGAAACATTATTCTTAAGTTAAAGAACTCACTTCGTATCCTGCTGTTTTGAGATTTTGCAGTTTGGGCAAATGCTTGATCTCTCTTCAGGGATAACTAAGTTGCTCACCAGGAAGACCTCTGGGCCTAAATCTTTGTGAACAAAATCTGGCGTAATCGCTAGCAGCATTAGCATTTCCCAACTTTCCCTTGAGCTGGCTTTTCATTCTCAGGCATTTCAAAGCCAGGTTTCAAAATAAAACTTCACCTAATCCTCTGAAAGCATCGTCCACTTTTGGCACCAAGATGGGATTTTATGATGTTCAGGGATGAAGATGCAGACCCCAGCAGTTTTGCCGAGTCTGTCTTTTTCTTTTTTTTTTTCTGAGACGGAGTCTCCCACTGTTCCCCGGGCCGGAGTGCAGTGGCATGATCTGGGCTCACCGCAACCTCTGATTTCCCAGGTTCAAGCAATTCTCCTGCCTCAGCCTTCCGAGTAGCTGGGATTACAGGCGCCCATCACCACGCCCAGCTAATTTTTCGTACTTTTAGTAGAGACAGGGTTTCACTATGTTGGCCAGGCTGGTCTCAAACGCCTGACCGCGTGATTTGCCCGCCTTAGCCTCCCAAAGTGCTGGGATTACAGGCGTGAGCCACTGCGCCGGGCCTGCCGAGTCTGTCTTTGAAACAAACTGCTTTTATGTAATGAGTGACCAGGAGGGAAACCTATGCAAACCTAAATTAGGAAAAGATTTGGAAGACCTCCTAAGAACGCAGTTGCAGTACGTCACATAGCTTTAATCAGTAGTCAGTTTCTCCCTGTTGGTCTTCAGAAGAAACCAAATTCGTTCCCAGCTGCCAAGCACAACATTTCTTCATCCCCGTCTACTTTAGTTGGTTTCCTAGGAGGCAGTTTTTTGTACCAGTTCCCAGCCATCTTCCAGCCAGAAGAGCGTGCTGATTAATCACTCATTCATGGTTCTAGGTGAGCTCAGTGTTTGAAGGAAAAGCATTTTCTTCGAAGGTCCCTATAAAACAACCACCCTCACAAATGACCTGTGAGATCTCTGGTCCCCGAGCATCTTTCTCTCACCTCCACCCCAGCGAGCCCCTTATTGCTGCGCTTATAGACGACGAAGTCCTCACCAACCAGCAGGCTCCATCTCATGACTGAGCGTGCTCCCAGACATGACCATCTCCCTACCGCCCCGCCAATTCCATCTCAAGCCAAACCTCATTCCAGACAGTGACTCGTCGAGGTCCCCTTTGAGCTCCAATCCCTCAGTTTCTGAGAGCTGGCTCCTGACCATTCTGCAACACTGCCCCAATTAAACTGTGTGGCGCAGCGTGATGACCACATAGTCTGGTATCACATCTGAAGTATTTCATTTATTTCCCTTCAGGGACATCAATAATATATTTTTTCCTACCTTCAATGAATGCCCTATTGAAACGCCTACAGAAAGACAACTAACTGTTAAGGACATTTACCATCAGCATGGAAGTTCCGAGGTTTTATGATGTGTCTGACAGAACCAGACACAGATATCTTATACTGGGCATTTATAATTTCCTGGAAAGCCAGCGTTGCCCTGCTTACACCTGGAGCTCTGCTGAGTGTTCCTGACTGGCGATTGTACCCAGATGTCATACTTAACTGTTGATGTTAAGTGTTTGTCTCCGTTAGTGTTTGTGCATATGTGTGTGTTGTGTGTGTGCAGGTACAGATGCATGTGTGTGTGTGTGTGAAGGGGTAGTATTCTAGCAGGGAAGGATTAATTCTTCAGAAGGGCTAGGGAACCCAGGAGAAGACAGATCTGATAACAATGATTAGGGAAAAAAACTCTTAAAAATGTTCTAAAGGTCACCACGCTGTTCCTGGAGAGGAGGGTGAAAGCGGAGATGTACCCTCACTTCTATCACATCTCTTTCCCTCAGTGTCACACTCAGCTCCTTACTGGAAGGGAGTGTTCTTTGAGCCCACCAGTTCAGGACAGCCGCTTGTCACCAAAGTGCCGGGAAGATGAAAGGAGACAGCCTGTCTTCCTGAGCCACTTCCCAGCTTCCTGCAGATGCGCCCAGCCCCATGCACACCAGCCATAGCTGTGTTCCGGGTGACCTTCTACATAGACACAGCAGAAAGACCCCTGGGCCCATTCACAACCCAAGACAAGGCCAGCGGTAACAAACACCAAGCAGCTGGAAGAGAAGAAAGGGACTTGGGAAAGGACCTGTGTAACTCCCATGAAGAAGCTGAAGTCAAAACTTTGCAGGGAGAAAAATGACAGTTTATCACCTATTGGAAAAGTAAGCCACTACTGCTTGGTGCTAAGAAAAATGAGTGGTATTTATTTATTATTACTTTGAAATAATTCCAGACTTAGAAAAATGTTGCAACAGAACAAAATATTTCCAAAATAACGACACCATATCCCTGAATGTTAATATTTTGCCTTTATCACATTTTCTTTGTCGTATTCTCTCTCTCTGTGTGTGCACATACGTATATATAAATAATTTTAATATCTCTAAGATATATAATTTTCTTTTCTACACTTGATCTTAGCCAAAAGGCCAAGAAGCCGTATATAATTTTCTTTTCTGAATTGTTTAAGATTAAGTTGCAGGCTGATATGGTTTGGCTGTGTCTCCAGCCAAATCTGATCCTGAATTGTAGCTCCCACAATTCCCACGTGTCATGGGAGGGACAAAGTGGGAGGTGACTGAATCGTGGGGGTGGGTCTTTTCCATACTGTCCTTGTGATAGTGAATGAGTCTCATAAGATCTGATGGTTTTATAAAAAGCAGTTCCCCTGCACAAGTTCTCTCTTCCCTGCTGCCATGGAGAATGTGACTTGCTCCTCCTTGCCTTTAACCATGATTGTGAGACCTCCCCAGCTCTGAGCCAATGAACTGTGAGACCTCTCCAACTGTGAGCCAATTAAACCTCTTTTCTTCATAAATTACCCAATCTCGGGTACGTGTTTATCAGCAGCGTGAAAACGGACTAACACACAGGCATTATGTCCTTTTACTCCTAAATTCTTCAGTTAATATCATGTAATTCATAGACTTGTCCAAAGTTTTAAATTCTCCTAATCATATACTTTATAGCAAAATAATTTTTTTTTTCTGGCTCAGGATTCAGTCCAGGATTGTGTGTTGCATGTAATTGTTTTGTCTTTTCAGTCTCCTCTAAACTAGAATAGTTCTGGAGTCTTTCACAGTCTTTGTCTCTCATGATCTTGAAATTTTTGTAGAATGTCCCTCAAATTGGATTTGTTTGCTGTTTTCCCTGTGATTAGATTAAGATAATGTGCTTTGGGCAGGGATGCCACTGCACAAGATGTGACTTCCTCATGCGTTGGGTCAGGAGGACAGGACACCTGTTTGCTGGGTAAGTGATGAGGTTGACTTTGATCATTTGGTTAAAGCTCAGCCTGTAGGGTTTCTCCACTATAAAGTTACAATTGGGCCTTCATAATTAATAATAATCTTGTGGCAAGATACTTCACAACTAGGTCAATATCCTGTTTGTCATCAAACTTTCACTTACCAATTTTAGCACCCACTGATTATTCTTCTCTGAATCCACTGTAACCATGATGTTTGTCAAATGATAATTTCCTAATTTTGTTATTCCTGTGACACTTATTAGTTGGCATTCCACTTCCTTTTCTCTTATTTTTTATTTTTATTTATATCAATGTGGACCCATAGATTCTGATTTTATTCAATGGATAATAATCTGTTAATGTGGTACTGATTTTTAAACAGTGACAGTAAAACATTGGGATCTGGAAGGCCACACATAAGGGTTGCCTGATTGTTTAAGAGTCCTGGGATATAGTTTCCTTAGAGATAACTGGGAAATGGATCTTGGGAGATGTTGAGATGTCGTGAGACGAGTGAGATGTTGGTTTGGATTGTGGTCAGTGAAGGAAACTGAGTCCATGTGCCCAGCCTGGAGCTGTCTGTACTAAGTGGAATTAGGTGAAAACATTTCCTCCAGAAACCCAGTATTTGGGCCTTTAAAAGGTTACTGTACCTAATGGAAGTCAGAAAGCAGGAGCTGGAGGGTATGCTGGTCGACCTAATGGCCATGAAGATCAGGTCAGTAAAGGCTTCTCTAATTTTGGAACTAATTTGACCTTCATAAAAGGCAAGCTGAACAGTGACCTAATCTGAATGAAATATGGCCCAGGGTCAGGAGTGCTTTTTGAAGGAATTTCTATTGGCATTGTAGATTCTAGGGCCCTCTCATCCTCTAGGCTTCGTTTCCCCTCTACTGGCTTCCTCTTTCATCTGCCTCCTGCTCACCTCTTCCTTCTCATCATTAGCTTATTTTTATGACTTTTTCTTTATTCATTGGCTTGTGCCTTAGGCACTCAGGGGCATAGCTCTCTCCAGAAAGTTGGTCCTCATATCTGAGGATTTCGCTTACTGAACTCTCCTTAGAACTGGAAATACCTGTCTGTGGTCACCTGCGAGTTATGCTTTGCAGAAACTGCGAAGGGTCTCGTATTGGTCAAAACACTTTAGTCACAAGAAAGATAAATCAAATCAAGCTCATGTAAACACAAAACATTTGTTATCAACATAAAGAAGTGTTGGAATGAACCCAGGAGCAGAAATATCAACAGATCTGGGAAGGGATTAAATCATATCTGAACAGTTGTCCAGACCCTCTGTGGTTTTGTCTTTGTACCTCTTTTGACGTCAGTTTTATTATCATTTCTCTTCTCTGCAAGTTGAGTTTCCCTGCATCCCTGGTCCACATGGTGGAATATGCCTACCCCTTTGAATCCAGAGTTTATAGGAGATGGTGCCATTGAAATTCAGGGAAAGAGAAATATTTGTGCATTAGACAATCCCATAAATATCCCCTATGGTACTACCTCCAAATTTACCTAATTTATGTCTTAAATTTTACTATTGGTAAGTCACTATTTTGTGTTAGAAATCCTTTATCAAATATAATTAAAAGAATTTTAAATGGGATTTAAAAGTAAATCGGTGGGGAAAAAAACAAAAAAAATTAAAGCCTATGCATAATCTATCATCTAGTGATAGTACTGTAAATTTTCTGGTGTACATTCTTCTATCCTTAACTCTGTGTGTGTGTGTGTGTGTGCGCGCGCATATTAGCCACATGGGAATAATATGCATATATTGTCTTATAACTTGCTTGTCTCACTTAATTATCAGTATGTTACCTTGACATTTGCATTTCTTCTGCAAAACAATTATTGAGATGGAGTCTCACTCTGTCACCAGGCTGGAGTGCAGCAGTGCGATTTCGGCTCATTGCAATCTCTGCCTCCTGGGTTCAAGCGATTCTCCTGCCTCAGCCTCCTGAGTAGCTGGGACTATAGGCATGCACCACCATGCCCAGTTAATTTTTGTATTTTTAGTAGAAACAGGGTTTCACCGTGTTAGCGAGGATGGTCTCCATCTCTTGACCTCATGATCCACCTGCCTTGGCCTCCCAAAGTGCTGGGATTACAGGTGTGAGTCACCACACCTGGCCTGCAAAATAATTTTTGATGGTATTCCTTTATATGGCTGTACCATAATTTAACCCATTCTCTGTGTATAAGATATTCTTTGGGTGTCCGCTTAGCTCACAAGCCAACCAGAGAATTAATAGCCTTTGCTCCAAAGATATGATAGCACTGTGGCTCGATTCTTCTGGTCAAAATATATTGGCCTGGAATGAACCCATAAACTAAACTCAGCAAAGAAGATTCTCCTTCCTAGGAAATGAAATTTGGAGCCTATAGACTCCTAGTTTCTTGTGGAGTTATAAACAATTTTGGGGAGGTGTGGAACAGCCATATCTTCCCATGAGAAAGAAGAAGCAGTAAATATGGATAATTGGAGAAGATTTTTAGAGAGAAGTAGGGATAAGAGATGGAAAGGAAGAAATTCCTTAGACTCCCTACAATTTTTCATTTTCCAGTTTCAGTCCTGTGTTGGGTTGAGTGTTGCCTCCTCAGAATTCGTGTCCCCCTGGAACCTCAGACTGTGGCCTTGTTTTGAAAGAGAGTATTAACAGACGTAATTAGCTAAGGATCTCAAGATGAAATTGTTCTGAGTTTAAGGTGGGCTCTAAATCCAATGACCTGTGTTCTTATACTAAGAAGAACAGACACAATAGGTTATTTTCAGTTTGTGTACATTATAGATTATACTACAGTGAACATTCAAGTGCATACATTTTAGTGCACATTTCCAATTATTCCCTTAAGATAAGGTCCTAGAAAGGGAATTACTGAATCAATGGGTGGACTGATTTTTAAGACTTTTGTAGACCAAATTCTTCCCCATAACGTAGTATAAAAGAGAATACCTATTCTCCTCTTCCTTGCCAACAATTATAAAATATCTTTCAGGGTTTTTTCCTTAACTTCAAATGCATGAAATTACTCGTGTAAATGAGTTAATCAGATCACTATCCTGCTCCATGGAATATGCTAGAAAATATTAGGCCCTGAGTTTGGGGACCACACAGGACTTGCTACAAGGATTAAGGAGGTATACACATGGAGGAAGGTGAAGGCAAACATCCCTTATCTCAGCTGTGCCTATGGCCATGCTGACCCTTCCACCTTGAGGATGTGGGTGTTCCCACATCTCTTCAATACATCACTTAAGGTGACTTTCAAACAGTGATTTGGAGGAAGAATCCCATGTGACCTTGTACATCTTATTATTATTATTTTTCTCTGGAGAGGTGGAAGTGATATTAGTGGTAAAATGACGGAAGAGCATCCATATGTTCCTGCTTCTGAAGATCAGTGTGGCCTTTCTCGCCACTCCGTTAAGGACAAAGATTAAAGTGTGAGGCTGGAACAGCAGAGTATAGAGCTGATGGGTGTTGTCACAGTCACCAGTGCTGGGAAGATAGCGGGGCTTTTTAAAAAGAGTTGACAAAGGCTATAAAAGCATACAGGTTAGGAAGAAAGAGGAATAGGCATTATTTCAATACTAAGAAGAATTGAAAGCCAAAGATATTAGTCATCAGGTTCTTTCTGGGCAGTTAAGTTAAATTAAAACTCACCCTCATAATCTGCCCAGGTTCTCTGACACACACACACACACCCATACACACACAGTCATACACCCAAATGGGTGGCACACAATTCTTCAGCCTCTGCCTGCAGAAATAAAATCAATATCATGTTGTACATAAAACACCTATTTAATCTAAAATTGCATTTTATAGCCCATTTACCCCAGCAGAGTAGCCCAAAGTCAGTCACTTCTTTCTGTTCATTTCTAAGCTGCGGCTCACTTTTCATTGTTCTCCCTGTCAGTGTCAAACTTGCGAAGAGGCTTTGAAATAGACAAGAAAAGCTCCAAGAGGGAAACTGCAGCTTGGAGACCCTGGGTGGAAAAGGCACGGTGCACACACACACACTCGCACACATGCCTCTAAGCGGGCATATATTTCTTTAGCTTTTCTTTTTGTTCTCCCAGTTCACTGTAGCATGAAGAAAAAAGAAAGAAAAAGAAAGAAAAGCCTCAGAAGACAGTGTCCGTGTGTGTGGTGTGTTGTGTGTGTGTGTGTGCGCGCGCACACGCACGCCCCTGAGGTTCTATGTGTTGGGCACATGGGTTATGATGTCAAAACCGCAGACACAGAATCAAAGTGATGTCTATAGAGTATATTCTCTTTCTTAGGGGGCCTGGGTTTTACTTGCGTAATCTATCCCTCGGTCAGTCGATTCAGTCCTGGCACAGTGTATCAGAGTCTAATTCATTCTTTATGTAAGAAAGAGAAAATTTCAACAAAGCAGTACTTATGCTGAGCTAAAACAGGCCGAGCTAACACCTGTCATCGGAAGCATCGTGTATATAGTTCAGAAGTTTTCACAAGACCTTGTTAATAGTTACTACCTATGGCAGTGGCAAACTCATTCCATAAATGCATGTGGATGAGAAATGTAGTTTTCTTTAGTTTCCTTGAACTCAATTTCTATTCTCAGCCTCCATCTGTACAGGTGACTGAACGTATTCTTGGTCAGTTCAGGGTCCCCTCATCTCCCATATGAATTCAGGGCTAATGATGTCCTCTACCAAGATGCCAGGCAAGATATGGGTCCCCACTGCTCTGTGTTCACATTGGTGTCCACTGCATGCCATTGCCTGGCCTGATCCTCAGAGATCCATGCACACAGATGACTGCACTCTCCCCTGTGGCTCTAATGTTCTGTCCTCCTCCAGTCACAGGACTGTCCCGCTGCTCCTATCCACCCTAGGACACTCAGAACTCTAGGACACCCCAGCCACCTCCCTTCCTCTCCCAGGCACATGGGAATCTTTGGGTATGCCCCTCTCTGACAAGCTCCACAAGGCCCCATGTAGACCCCACACAGCCCTCTTGCCTCTGGAGTCCACCTCCCCTACAAGGCTCTTCCTGAGAGGGAGGGTGAGAGTCCCCTCTGCTCTCCTGTCCCTCAAGCCCGCCTGGGACCCAGTGCTCTCTTAGTAGATGTATGCCTTTTCTTAGCGACTCCTCTCTCTCCTCCGATTCACTGCTTACCTCCAGCTCAGGGAATGCTCTCGGGTCTATAGAAGCCGTAGCAGATGATCACGTGGATTCTTTCAACTGCCCCGTTGTGCCAGTCCCCTGGCCTCTGTGTACATTTGCTTTTAATGGTGTGCACCTGTGACTCTCCTCTGAGATCTACCCTTGGACATGCACATACAGAGAGCCTGAAATGTCTCGGAGTTTAGATCCCAATCTCCCCACTCCTGGGGTGGTGTCTAGCCTTAGACTAATGGGTGAGGGAGTTTAAAAGCTCAGATCTCTTATCTCGGGTTGGCACACACTCTAAGGCATCATTTGTACTCAGATCCCCTTGAGGGATGAGGCTGAAGTGAGGAATTGCACCCCCACTTGGCTGCTCCCCTTTCTGTGGTACTAGGACGCTGGTGTGCCCTCCAGATTGGGGCTGGGGACAGAAGGACTTCTCCCCCAGCTACTGGGAGTGCTGCTGGAACATAGCCCTCTGCTGGGTGCCCACAAGGGAATTCCCACAACTGAAGAGAGTAGCCTCCATCCAAAGCCATACCTGTCTCAGGGCAGCCTGCATCCAATGACTGGTCCATGCAGGAATATGAAGACCCAAATGGGTTGCGCCAGTTTGAGATGGCTCTGAAGGGTCACTGTAGCCTCAGATCTCTCCTCTGGTCAGCCAAAGGCTTTCTTGACATAACCCCAGAGCCCAGCTTCTTCTCCTATCCAATGCTGCTAAAGTCCCTTCCTTTTCACAGGTGGAAATACTGAGTACATTCCCAAGAACTTCCTGCACATTAACAAGGAGCTTGGTGCAGTGGTTTGAAATGTGAGCACCGGAGACACACTACTGGAAGAGTGAGCCAATTCTGCTACTCCCCAGAGATGCTATGATGGACAAAATACTCCATTTCTCTCTAACTCAGTTTTCTCATCTGTAAAATAGGGGTATTAACAGTACCTAACTTACTGAGTTGTAGAGAAAAGCAAACACACACACATAAAAGCATGCTTTAAATGGTGCATAGAACACAGAAAGTTCTCAGGAAATGCTAGCTATTTTATAATGCTTACAAGTTCTTTGCATTTTTTCTCAGGGCAAGACTTTTGAAATTCAAAAGGCAGGAAAAATCTCCAGGCTTCCCCTAGGTCACTGCTTCCTGAGATAATGAATTTGGAACAGTCTAGCTTGAAAGAGGCGAACAGGTAAAAGGAAGAACAGGCAGGAGGAAAGGGGGAAAATTGGTTAATATTTTAAAATATTATCCTGCTGTGTGTACTTAGACCCTTTCATCTCGGAATAAGCTTACGCATGTAACATGGAAAAAAATCATCTCATTATCTTGATATAAGACATTTTTTTTTTTTAAATTAGAAATCACGATGTTTGGTCACCATCTTCAGATCCTTTCCTTGAAGTGCTGTTTAGCCAAACTTCAAGCTATAAGTTTTCAGTCAAACTTATAAGAAAACTTATTTTCTATTCTGAACAGGATCACAGAGAAAAAGACATAATCAAATTAGTCAAAACCGTGTAGAAATAGCCTCATTTGGTGGGAGGGGAAGAGAAAGGTTAGTTCTCCATTAACTTGACAGTGAATTCTCCCCCAAACAAGGAACAAGGTTGTTTCACATTGAAGGGCTATTTTGGACTCTGCAGATGTAAAACATAGGGCCTTATTTGTAACAGGTGTGCACACCATGTTTAGCTCTTGACTTGCAAGAAGCCATTCCTCTCTGGTATAAAACAACAGCTTTAGGCATTGCCCGCTAATTAAAAAACAAGTGTAAAAGGCTCACCCCTTCTAACCTTCATAACTGTGAGAATCATCCAGTGCTAAAGCCAGCAACGTTGGGGTGGGGGGACACCTTATTGACAATAATGTCAGAAGTAGAGCTCGGATTTGGAATAAATATTTCTAATCCCTCTCTGGGGGAAGTGAGCTTAGCACAATGAATCCGCAGGCTTGGGCTCTCCTGAGGTATTTTTCTCTTTCTCCCTGGCACGGATAAAATCTAAACTGTACTTAAGAAACGGTGTTAAATGTGTTAGTTGACTGAATCTGGCATTTATAATGCAATTTAGCAAAGTTTTATATTGACAGCATGACACTTTTAAAGGGCCCTTTCTGATTAACAAGGTTCAGAATCACTCCCTTGATTATGCTTGCAGAGTGAGTATAAAACGCTGCAGGCTCTGGAAGCCATGAATCGGGGCTCTGTTAGCATTAGACACATTTTGCTTTCTTAGTGACCATTCTGAGGGAGGATCAGGCTGGAACTACATTGTTTAGGACAGAAGAAAATCTGCTTTCTCACTTCGGAGGACCTTTTCTTGTGAGAAAAAGGCCTCTGCAGGCTGAGGAGAGGCCATAGATTCCAAGCCAAGGCCGAGTAACTTGTCCTCCTGGAGGTCCCAATGTTACTTACTGTTTTCTTAAAGTAAGTCTAAGAAATCCAGCTTGGGGCAGACAGAAGAGGGGCAGAAATTTCTCTTTCCAAAGAGCAAATTGACAAAGTTTTAAATTGATCTTAGCTCCATTATTTTCAATGATTCTATTAAACTAAATATTTCCTGAATATCCCGTAAAGATTCAACAATCTCATTTGGAGGTCACAAAGGAAAGATGGGAGAAATGCCGGCATCTTTTGACAAATGGAGCAAGGGCAACACGGAGAATCACTGAAATGGTTCCAGCTGGATCACAGCGGACTCAGACCTGTGACCAATCTCCTGCAAATGATGATCGTAGCAACCATCTATTGAGCTTCCAAACATGTGCCAGACACTCTCAGTGTGTCACCTACAGAGATTTTCAGTGTATGGGTATATGTGCAGTAAGCTATCCATAACAAATTTACAATTTTAGCCATTTTTTCAGTTACAATTCAGTGGCATTAAATACATTCACATTGCTATGCAACCATCACCAACATCCATCTCCAGAACTTTTTCATTATTCTAAACTGAAACTCTGTGCCTATTAAACTACAACTCTCTCTTCCCCAAGCTCAGTCCCCTGGTAGTCACCATCCTACTTTCTGTCTCTACGAATTTGACTATTCTAAGTCAAATTCATAAGGCACCTTATGCAACTGGAATCATACAATATGCGTCCTTTTGACTGGCTTATTCTACAGAGCATAGTTCTTCATTCACCCATGTTGCAGCGCATGTCAGAATTTCCTTCCTTTTTAAGGCTGAATCATATTCCATTGTGTGTACAGACCACACATTTTGTTTATCCTTCATCTGTCAGTGGGCACGTGGGTTGTTTCTACCTTTTGGCTGTTGTGAATGACGCTACGTGAACATGAATATAGAAATGTGTGGACATGGGGGTATGTGAGTGTATAAATCTAGCTTACCTCTGATTTCTGCGATAACACTGGAGCAGAGGTTTCCATTTTGCAGGTAAGGAAACTGGCACTCAGAGAAATGACCTGCCTAAGATCATACTCCCGGGTAAGTGGTGATTCTGGGATGTGAAGCGATGTCTGTCGGCCATACTCTCTCCCTCTGTCCCTTAGTTCAGTGCAATCCACGTGCATTCAGCATTTGTACTTCTGTAGATATCAAGTCATGTTGGGGACAATCTCTTTTTCATCATCAGTTGTGATGTTTTCTATTGAGGGATTAAATCAGAAACTCACAAGAATTCAATAACGAACGCCCAGAGACTTCCAAGATGTTGAATGCCCCTTCCTCAGCATGCAGGGAAAAGGGGAGGAACCCGGGAACTTAGGAAATCGGTCCCGTGCATGCCTGTACACTGGGATCTACCTTGAAGGAGGAGGGAAAGAGGTTTCACTCTCAAAGCCATGCGTCAACCTGGGATCAGAGGGGAGAGACCAGACCCAAGGGGGTGCACAGGTGTCTCATTCTCACCCCCTGCATTGCAGGCCACCAGGGGCTTAGGGAAAGGGATATTGAGACCAGTCCAAAGAAAAAAAACTTGATGTTCCTGATACTTAAGATTACATTTCAACCTCTCTGGGCCTTGGACTCCTTACAGATGTTTCAGGAATACTATTGTGAACCCAAAAGGAGAATTTAGTGTGTCTGATCACTTATGAGCAAGTCCAAAATAATTCTACTTGCAGAATCTTACTTGCGTAGGTTTTGCTTTGAACTAAGGGGGAAGAAGGAGCAGGGGATAGAGCACTCAAGTGAGGGTATACGTGGGCGCACAACTGTGTCAGTGTGGCCGTGAGTTGGCAGAGGTTAGTTGTATAAAGGCACAGGGCACACACCCTGCAGTCCATGTCCCCAGTAGAAGGCAAGGGAGGAAGCTCTCTTCTGGCGTCTTAAACCCGCAGGCCTCAGGGAGCACTGGGCGATGTGGCATTCTCCAGGGAGCAGGGGGCAGTGGAAGTGGGAAGGGATCTTCAGGAAACTTAGGGAGCAGAGGCTGTCACCACCTAGGAGCAACTAGAGAGGAAGACAGTGACAGGTGCTAGTGACAAGCTGCTCAGACGGGGGCCTCCAGACCTAACAGGAGTGAGACCTTGACAGCGATCCTACATGCATGAGAGGGGCAAGAGCTGAGACACCAGGCTATTGTGCTGTTTCTCTGGACCACTCTATCCCCACAGGCTGATGATTTTAGAAATCATATAGTACCTCCCACCCTTATCATCCTATGACTCAAAGCAGCAATATTAACAATGTTCCACAGAGTACAAGAAAGACCGAGGAACCCACCTGGGGAGCAGGGGATCAGTCAGCACACACACCTAAAACGCCATGACAATGTCAGTTCCTTGAAAACAAGTTGTACATGTTGTTTCTGATGAGCCTGGGACCCACAGCTCCGTGCTGCTGATTCCAGCACTAATGTGAGACTCCTGGGCCCAGGCACAGCGGCTGAGCTCTGTGGCCCCCTCCCAACGCCGTGGTCCTGATGCATGCCATCCAATCCCCCAGGCACACTGCAGCGCTCCATGTCAAAGCAGCGCCTGGCAGCATGTCACAATTAAAGGACCTATCAGCATTTCCATTCTAAATACCCCCTTTGGAAGGATTTATTATTTGTCCATTAAAATAAATTGAAGGCTTGCTGGAACACAGAGCCTCAGCATGTAAGCAATTTGTTGGAAGGGCTTTATTTTGTGTGTGTGTGGGGGGGGTTGTGTGTGTGTGTGTGAATGTGAGACTAGATTCAAACCCAATTTATTTGTAAGCTAACAGAAAACACCATAAAAGGAACACTTCACAATCAGTATATTTTTTTTCTAGAAACAATAGCAAAGGACAGTCAAGGAGTGCAAATGTAACCTGGAAAGGAGCTGTCAGGCATCTTTTCTCTTCCTAAATATCAAAGTCAAGCTCTGTTTGTGGCTCAGCCCCAGTGGATTGATCTATTGACTATCTAAATGACAGAGCTGCAGACAGATGGCGCCTGTCCCAGGCAGTTTCTCTGGGTGGTTTCCTGCGATGGGCTGACATCCCCCAGTTCTGGTGAACGGGCAGCACCCTAACAGTAAGGCCACTGTTAGCAGAAACTTCTCCAACAAAAACTCCTGCCAGCCATCACCCCTTCCTCTTCTGTGCTTATTACCGGGGGAGGAGAGCCCTAGGCCCAAATCATAAATCACCTCCAACACCAGAGTACACACTCTCACTGTTTGTGTTTCCAAGTGACTTTGGGGGCGGGGGAGGTTTGGGCTGGCCGCTTTTGTTTGTTTTAGAGACTGAAATGTGATTTTACTAATGCAGAGCTGGAAGAGGCTTTTGCTAGGAAATTTCAAAGATTGTTGTCAGTACATTTCTTAGCCTAAGTTGGCAGCACCAAGAGCTGAGATGAAAAGGAAAGAAATCTCAGCAGAAAAAAAAAAGTCAGAGGTTTACCCAAAGATGGCTTGGTGAGGTAATGAGAGCCAACAACACCACTCTCTCTGCTGGTGGGTGCCGAGTCCTGTTCTAGGAGCTTCCAATGTATGGACACCAGCAATCCTAACGAAAGTCTTGCGAGGCAGGAACTGCTGCTACCCGGCTTTTACTGTAGAGGATGCTGAGGCCCTTGGAGAGTGGCTTGCCGAAGGACACATGCAGGCAGCGTGGCGTGGAGGAAGGGATTGGGCCAGGCACTGAAGCTGCACCCACACAGCCAGCAGCCCGGCCTTCTCTCCTTTCACTGCTGCGGATGTGCCAAAAGAGAGGGCAGCCTGGATGAATTTGAAGCAAAGGATAGTCTGAACCTTTATTTTTCACCTTGAAAATAGGTTTGTCCTCTTACTTGGGCACTGAAAGGAAGTGTGTGTGTGCATGTTTCTGTGTGTGTGTGTGTGTTTGTGTGTGTGTATTGGAGTGTGTGTGTGTCCGTGTGATGGCACAAGGCTATGCATTGTATGGCTGCTCTTTATGCTTGATGCCATAGCCATAAGAACTGAAGAGAAAGGACTTTAGGGAGAAGGCATTTGGTCCAGAAGCACGAGGTGACCGTCCACAGCCCATTTCACACACAGCCTCTGTGGGGCCTGCAACCCAGGCCTCCTGCTCAGTCCAGAGCTCTTCTGACTACAGAGAGTCCTTTGACAAAAGGAAAGGTAAGTGGCAGAGTTTGCTCCGGGTGTCAGAAAAGACCAAATTAGACCAGTCCAGGAGAGAATTCATGTTAGCTGGACAGTCTCTGGTGCTGGGGCTTTCCACAGTCTTCCAGCAAATTCTAATCCTCGTGCAGGAAACACACTTGTTACTCTTGGCAGAGGGAAGGAACATGAAGGGAGTGTCATGCTTCACAGACTGGAGTGCGCCATCATTACATAGGATGATGGACCACCCACCCTTCTGGATAGATCCTTGTTCCTCACTTACAACTCTGCTTGTTTTTAAGGGCTCTAATTAGCAGAAAATGTCGTTGACAAATATTGCATAGGCCGTGCCCCAGTGGTGCTTGGAAGTCCCAGTCTTTCCAGCTCTTTGAAGTCCAAGAATGAATGTTGCTTGTCATCTGCCTTCCCACTCCCACCCCAGGGATTACTCAGAATCCTTGGAGAGGGGACAGAGAATCTTCTCAGCCTCAGCACCCAGGATCTCTAGTAATGAATAGTGCTAGGCCCTCTCTCTCAGATACTGCTGGTTTGAGTAAATTAATTTCCTTCCTTCCTTCCTTCCTTCCTTCCTTCCTTCCTTCCTTCCTTCCTTCCTT
>NC_045438.1:154268588-154457832 GCF_002776525.5 Piliocolobus tephrosceles
CTTCCTTCCTTCCTTCCTTCCTTCCTTCCTTCCTTCCTTCCTTCCTTTCTTTTTCTTTCTTTCTTTCTTTCTTTCTTTCTTTCTTTCTTTCTTTCTTTCTTTCTTTCTTTCTTTCTTTCTTTCTCTCTCTCTCTCTCTCTTTCTTTCTTTCTTTCTCTCTTTCTTTCATCTCACTTTATAGTTGAGGCTGGAATGCAATGGTATGAGCATGGATCAGTGTTACTTTGAACTCCAGGACTCAGGTAATCCTCCCACCCCAGCCACACAAGTAGCCAGGACCACTATGCCGGGCTAATTTTTATTACTTATTTATTTATTTATTTATTTTTGTAGAGACAGGATCTCACTATGTTGCCCAGGGTGCTCTCAGACTCCTGAGCTCAAGCAATCCTCCCACCTAGACCTCCCAAAATGGTGGGATTATAGATGTGAGCCACTGTGCATGGCCAGTTTGGGTAAAGCTTAAAATGTTAGGAGTATATATCTTCCCCTACCTAATTATTGTAGTTATTCTTGCACGTCTGCAGCTGTTCTTCTTAACCTCCTTTATCTGGATGATGGAAAACTTTCCCTATCACTTTAGAGGCCACTGGCACCCCACACAATTTTTCAAAAGCATAAAAGGGACCTTCCCTTCTGCAGATTTCACCGCTCTGGTTTTTCTTTGCTTCTCATTGACAGTCCAGTCATCTGTGTCCCTCTGAGGGGAGCCACCTCCTCCTGCCCAGGACTTCCTGCTTGCATCCTGAGGGAGCATGGTGGAGAAGGACAGATGGGCTGCTGACTTTCTTCCTCTGAGTGCCCCCTGCCTAGGTGAAGGGTGTTAGCAGGCACCTCAGTGGTGGCAGGGGATGGGCCAGGGTCTGAAACCCAGCTCAGTTACTAAAACCTATGTGGACAGGTTATTTAACTAGTTGTTCCTCAGTTTCCTCATTTATAAAATTGGAAAAATAGTTCCCACTTCATTAGGCCTGCTGAGATGATTAAATGAGATGACATAAATAACTTGTGCAGCAACTAATAGGTCCTCAGGAAATGTCAGTTCTCTTAGTAACTGTTATGGACTAAATGTTTGTGTCCCTGTAAACTGGGAAATGAGGAGCCCTCACCAGACGCCGGATCCGTCAGCACCTAGATCTTGGACTTCCCAGCCTCTAGAACTGTGTGAAATACATGTCTGTTGTTTAAGCCACCCAGTCTATGGTATCCATTATAGCAGTCCAAGCAGGCCAAGGTAGTCACCTAGAGCTGGCAAGACTGAATTCAGGGTTGGAGATGCCAGTTATTTCTCTTCCCATCTGAAGCACAACAAACAACTTTCCCTGTTCAAAGAATATACTAAAGGCCAGTTGCTGCCATCATTTCCTATTTCCCTCAGTTTGCAAAAGCTACCAACTTCTTTCTTTTTTGTATTCAAAGTGCTAAGTTGCCGGATATTTTGCAGGTAGAGAGAGACATCAGACCACTGTGAACCCTCTAGAGAGCATGTTAACCCAAGCAGCCCTGCAGGTGAGGGCTTTGAGCAAGCATGTAATGAGCATTCTAGGATTCCTCCCTAGATCACACACTTCCAGAGTGCGGCCTGAAATACAGGCTTCCAGAGGACATAGGTTTTTGCCTATTCAGTTCACTGAGATATATATACACACACACACACACATATATACACATATATATGTACACACACACATATATATAGAAAAGTGCCTGGCAGATGGTAGGCCCTCAAAAAATATGTGTTGAATAAATACATATTTGCTGACTGAATGAATGCTTCCGGGGCAAAATGGTTCCAAAACTAGCCAGCCTCAGGCCGCCTGACCACCTTCTCTACCACTTATTCACTGTGGGGCTTCTTAAAAGTCATTTATCTTTCCCCTACTCTATTCCCTTATCCCTAAGGTAGAGAGAATCCTACCAATGATGGGGATAGTTTTATGGATTAGGGACTGTACCTGCAAAGCATGTGACATGAAGAAGAAATCAGAGTTACTTGGCACCCTTAGATACTGTGCTGAGGACCTGGAGTTGGGAGGATCTGGCCCACTCTCTGAGGAAAGAACTGTCATCTGATGCTGGTGACCTCAAAAGTGTAAAGCGTTGCTACAACCTTCAATCACTGAGGGCAGAGAAGGAAGACTATGGGTTCACAATTCTTGGCCCCAAATGCAGTTTCTCAAGAAAGCTCATGTAATAAATTCATGGCTAGGTGCTTTTAATGAGACCTCCCGATCCTCCTAGCTGGTTTCCCTTGTGACAAATGATCCTGTCTGGCAAGACCCTGTCTTTGTCACTGTGGGCTTGTGCTCACAACCAGTTACCTAGGCATCCCATGCCTTCTCACTTCCTCCTCCTTCTCTCCCTCTCTCATTCTGGGTTCAGTGTTTCAAGGCCAAAACGACCAAGATGCATCTTACTTATCCTCAGTGGGGATTGCTGAACCAAGTTATAGATTCTGAATTTGTGAAGTAATTTGGTCAAGTTTATACTTTCTATTTTTGGCTAGGAGTGGGAGGGGCAACTGTATACCAATAGGCTATCTCAATTCTAGAAACATCCCCTCTTGCAAGATGAAATTATCACCACTATATCAACATTCACAGCCTGTTTGCACTGGTATGGCTTTGATAGAACTTGTATCAGTATAAATATTACTTTAGCTTTTAACTGCTAATTATATCAACATAAACTTAATTTATAGTGATAATCACCGTCATAATGTGCTGCTGCCAAACATCCCCACTGATGCTTTGAGGCATCGTGTAAACTCAGCCATTAGCAATCATGTAAATGTTCCCATTACTCATTATGATACTGGCTAAAGAACTTCTCTAATTGACTTCTTCCCAAAGTCCATAATAAGCAAGAACAACAGAAGACCAGATAGTGTTGATCAATTTATGACAACCATCTTGTTTCTTACAATAGCCCATGCTGATAAATATAAAGTTGCAAAAGAGGACCTCAATATGGCATGAACAGATTCTCAATTCCGAATTTAGCTTTGGTCACATCAATCGAATCACAACACTATCACTGAGACAAATGCCAAGTAACACTGAGTTTCTATAGCGTGCCACTTCTATCTCCCTGTGTCAGCATGGAAAAAAAGGGGGGCTTTTGCATCTTGTAAATTCATATTGCTTTTTAATTCAAGAGATTCAAAGTGCTTTACTGTTTTCAATTATTGCTCTTTTTTCTGTGGTAGTTTAGAGGATATTTGCCATTTATACCACCCACTATCCACTCTCCCATCTAGAGGCAGCAGTGCCCTAATATTATTGGACATATACCCACCCAACTGTTAGCCTATATTGTTTTCATTCAGCCAACTCCATCCCCTATGCTTGGGAGTGAAGCATGTAATCTAGGATAATCCAGTCACCACACTACCTGCCCCCTGTCCACAGCGATTGGTTCATGAGTGTGCATGTGACCCAAAGTCTGGCCAGTCAAGGTCAACGAGATTCAAGTCTAGGAATCACAATTTCTGTTTCTCCATTGGGTATGAGGCTCAGCGAAAGGCACTATGGGGCTACAGTCCCAATCCTGATGAGGAGAGTGGAGCTAAACCCAGGGTAGTAGAGAAACAAGCCATCATGATATCTAAGCTTCTAAATCACAGTGCATCTGAAACCAGCCCCTTTCCTGGACTTTTCAATTATATGTGTGTCAAGAATCCCATTTTACTTAACCCAGTTGGGCTGTTTACTGTCACTCACAACCAAAATAAACCTAATTTATACGGGTAGCCAGCAGACTTTGGGTATGAGTATGTCTGTTTCTAAGATAAAGAAATGTGAGCATAAGGAAATGATCCCTAGTCAGTAAAAGAGCTGTGTGAATTAAATACAGAGGCTGAAGATACCAAATATTCTAAAACTAAAGTGCCCTATAAATGCGTGAGTTTTAACAAAATTTAAAACTAAAAAGCCAGAGTTTCTGAACACGTGCAATCTCAAATATTTCTGATTCTTCAATTGATTCTTCAATTGATTCAGTGCCAGAGAAACCAAATCTCCTAGTAGACAAACAGAAGCTTCAGGAAGGCAGCAGAGAATTCAGGGTGTGGTGGAAGGGGTCTAGGGAGTCTATGAAATGATCAATTCCAAATTCAGAAAAGCCAGCAAGGGTCTAAAGTAAAATCTAAGAAGCTACATGTGTAAGATTCTCTGATACTTGGGAAATCTAGTTTACCTTGCACAGCTGAGTAAGTAAGTGCAAGGAAAACCAAATCTTGGGGGCTTGGAAAATGCCATTTTTCTTCTCTGCACCCATAGTCCCAGCACCCCACCTGCTGCTCTCTGCAGTGCCGGGGCATGTTATCTGTCACGGTCCCCCCAATTAGCACTTTGAATGCAATCACAACAATAGGGACCATGCCCTCATCTGCCATGGGCGGGCTGGTTTCTGCAATTAAGCTATAGTTCAGGTTTTGGCTAATAACAGGCGAGGAATGTGACAGGGAAGGGAATGCTTACTCATTAACTCATGCTAATGGGTGCTAGAACCAACCAGCCACCAGCCCACTAGCGTGAGAGTGAGGCACGCTGTGTCACTCTGATCGTGGAGTGTTTGCAGGTTTATTTCACAACATTACTGGAGTCTGGCAGTTATCTAATCAGGAGGGGTTTTAAGGGAAAAGAAAAGGATAATTTTGTTTTAAGTGCCAGTCTTAGGTCTCAATATTTTATGAAACAGTCATTAATTTTCAATACAAGGCTGATGGTGATATGATGAGGCCTGCATGTTTATGCAGAAAACGTTCCTTGGATATCTCTAAGAGTTTGGTGCATGTAGGGGAAACAATTATCTCTTATTTTTGTAAGGCAAATGGTAATTATCACACCAGTCTCAGTTGTCTGAGAAGATAGGTCACTGCAAAGAAAGGGGTGGACTGACAGTGGGTGTAACACTGGGTAACATAGGAAGTGGGAGAATGAAGCTATTTTGCTTGTAGCAGAAACCATAGAATCCATTCATTCAATCAATCATTCCTTCAACACAAATGTATTGAGTACTTACTAAGTGCCAGGCACTCCACTAGGTGCTGTGCCATTCAATACTAAATGAGGCAGAGGCTGTTCCTGCCCTCTGGGAGTTGACGTTCTTTTGGCCACGAGGACTTAGGTCTCAGGAGACCCAATTAGGTCTCTTGTATGCAGGAAAAATTTTAAAGCAGCAATTTCTGCCACCCAAGTCTGACTACTTCTTACACTTGGGTCACCCAATTTTAGGCACTGGTGACCTAGAAAAGTATTGACTTTCATGTAAACATTATGTTTGAGTATTGGGGATCTTAGGGATTAATCTACAGGCATTGATGCAGACTTTGTTCTTTCTAGGTCAGTTGGATAAAGCAGGCACGTGGCCCCTGATCCTCTCCGTCCCAGTTAAACTATTATTCTCTATCTCACCGTCACAGGCAGTACTTAGTCCCAGCCCCAGTTAGCTGCCTTGCATGTCCGCAGTTCAGAACACATAAAGGCAGGGTGTGGATAAGGCTATATTTGTCATGACTATAGGATAAACAGCTTAAAACACATATTGGAGACATAATGGGTCATTTTTCAAAACTGATAATGTCTTCGAGAACCCACTGAACAGTTTTAAGGACCACGCAAATCCACAGCACAATCAGAGTCACCTATTGTGGGGGTCATTTTGTTGGACTCTGTATCACAACAGCTGCAGATGTGTTCCTAAATTGATGCTTCCATTTTAACTATTAATAACATGAAGGCAAGTCCCAACCTCCCTCCAGAGTCCCATTTATTCAAAATTAATTTATTAAAAATGCATTCCAGTCATTAGTGCTAAGCAGATTTATGAAAAGCAGATTGAGTAGGATACAGAGAGGTGCAAGCCCTTAAGTTTAGATCTGTGCCATGTTTGCTATCATTTATCTGTAATTCTGGTCATGTGTGTCAATATTTGCAGACTACCACTTTGCAGGTTATTTATTTCCACTGGTCCATTTCTCATGGTGACACGGCTTTTCAGTATTGTGTGACAGGTGGTAGTTGACACCAATCTATATTAACTTCAGTTTATGCTGAAAATATTCCACTAAGTGAAGACAGGGTTCAGATTATGGTCTGGGCATATGTCAAATGCTAGGAGGAGTCTTAAAATTTCTCCTCATTTTAAAATGGTGAGCAATTTGGCTTTAATTTTTTGACTGGCATTTTTACTATTCTTTTGGTAGGTTGTCAGCTGATTTAGTGACAGCTGGTAACACCAGCTACAAAATATATTTTTAAATGAAGATATTTAATAAGAACTCAGGTAAGCTGTTGTCTTGTGTGGGGTTTCTATATTAACTATTTCATCAATGGAGGAATAGATTATGTAGGGCAAAAGCAGATTTAAAAAAAAAATCGAAGACCTTTTTGTTTTTAAATAGTAACCATAAAAAGAGTTAATTTAGGGGCCAGCTGTCTATGCTGGAATTCTGCTTTCCTTGAAATTGTATTAAGTATTTTTTAAAATGTAAACCAGTTTATAATTTTAGAAAGAAAATTATTTGTGTCTATTTGGCATTGAATTTTAGAGCTGAAAAGGATCAGAGAGACCCTGTGGTCTATTTAACTATTGAGCACACTGAAGTAAGGTGGTAAGTGGGTGGCTCCTGGGCGTACAGCTGTAGCAGTACAACCTGTGCTGGAACGCAGCTCTTTCCATGTCATCACAGACTATTAGTTCTCTGCTTATCATTCTGTGTGCGTCTACACTTTCTATTACTTACTGCTTACCAATGGGAAGGAGCAAAATGCAGAATTTCGAGTTGGAAAAGATCCATTTACTGATATACATTGCACAAGTATTTATTTGGCTACCCTCTATTACGTGCCAGGCATTGTGCTAGTTATTATGGAAACTAACATAAATCATTTCTCTGACTAAAGTTTTTATAATTCGGGGTGTGCAAAGGCACGTGTGTGTGTGTGTGTGTGTGTGTGTGTGTGTGTTGGTGCAGGGATGGGCATGGGGGTTGAGAAAGACAATTGCCAAGGGAGAAAAGCAATTCAGGAAGTACACTGAAGTGTTATAGGGGATATAATACGAAGTCTGTCCTAGGGAAGGAGGGTGCCCAGAAGAAGGTGAGCTTCAGGCTTCAGAATCATCCAGGGAGGGAGTTTTAGTTCTTAAATCAAAATACACCTTCCAGGGCATATCCCAGAACCACGACATTAGAATTTCCAGAGCAGGTGGAGAACCAAATTTACATTTTAAAAACGCTTCTACATTGTTCTGCTTTTCAGCCAAGCTTGCCATCCACTGTCTATTCTACCCAGGGCTAAGGTGGCTGGCAGATCAGGGAGAATTTATAAGAGCAGACACCTCTTGCATGAAAATTTGGAAGCTAAAGAAAGCATTTCCAGGCAGTCAGAGACGACCTTTGTATTAAGTCATTCTCACATTGCTGTTAAGAAATACCCGATACTGGGTAATTTGTAAAGAAAAGAGGCTTAACTGGCTCGCAGTTCTGCAAGCTGTACAGGAAGCAAGGGCAACTGCTTCTGGGGAGACTTCAAGAAGCTCCCAATCATGGCAGAAGATGAAGGGGGAGCAGGTGTCTTATGATGAAAGCAGGAGCCAGAGAGAGAGGGTGGAGCCAGAGAGAGATATTTTAAACCACACACGTTTAAAAGATCAGATCTCATGAGAACTCACTGACTATTGTGAGGACAGTACTGAGGAGATGGTGCTAAACCATTCCTGAGAAATCTGCCCCCATGATCCAGTAACCTCCCACCAGGCCCCAACTCCAACACTGAGGATTACATTTCAACATGAGATTTGGGTGGGGACACAGATCCCAAACATCAACGTTAGACTTAGTTAAGTCCAGAGTTCCTCGCCCAGTCATTGTCCCCACCAGGACATCTCTGACAATCCCTGCAGAACAAAAGCTAATGGGTGACCATACCCAACACCCTAGCTGAATGTTTTTCTCTGATCGGGAACCTGAGTAGTCAGCAGACAAAAGCACCCAGGGAGAGCTCACAGGACCAAGGTGTGGGAGTGGGAGAAATCTCTTCCTAAAATATTGAAGACCTCGCTGGCATTAAAATAGGTCTCCCTGGAACCTGCAGCAATTCCTAAACAGTCGTCTGCGTTCCACTGCAAAGTCATGGCAAAATGAGAAAATAAAGGATGATAAGGTGAATTTTCCCTAAAGTTTAACTGATTTCGTTTTTAAAACTCTGAGTAAAAGGATCTTTATTGTTTAGAAGAATGCAAAATGATAGTTAATAACATTTTTAATGTACTTTATTTGGAAAGATTAAAAGCTATCAACCATATGTCAGTCTCTAAAATTTAAAAAAAAAAGATTTTACTGGTCTTTGAAACCCAGATGTCTGGGAACAGTCAGTCCGGAACTTCTAAACAGAACTCTTTTTTGCCTCCACTCTTATCTTGTCACTCTTTGTCCTTACATACACTAAAATCCCACTGCAGATAACCCCTGAACCTTTATAAATTGCTTCTTTTATTGTACTATCTTAACAAACTTTGATTTCTTTTCGATTTATCTTATTCACCATTACTATACTTGCTGAAATCAATCTGAATGCAAGCACAGTTGAAACGACTTATTTAAACTTTCATTAGAACATGACCACTTATTTGAACCCCTAAAATTGCTAGACAGAATTTCTGAGATATTAACATTTTTTTCTTGACAACGAAAGTAGAAAGATGATTATTCCTTCTCCCCAAACCGGTTTCCCCGGGAGAGCTTTCTTTTTTGCAATCATAGTATTTGATGTCATCCACTGCTCCAGAATCTTATATCAGTGAGTAGAAGTACTTGTTTCCCTCGTGGTTAGGGGCTCAATTTATGTGGATATGAATAAGATTTACGGTGTGTAATAAACATTACTAAAACGTGACAAAAGAGTGAAGATTTAAAGACACTTACTAATTTAAGATGACATTTTAAACATTCACAGTCTTTAGAGCAATACATATTTCAGGTCTTTATACAGGTTTCCAGGCAGAATGCCTATTAGGAAATGAAAATCAGCTGTGTACTTTCTCGCTCTTCACACAACTCCCCACCCCCATTTATTGCTACGCAGTAGTGACACTATCCATCAGTGTTTAGTGTTGCCTTTTTGCTCAGCACCTAGATGTTAAACAAATTAGAATCTCAATATATGAGGTGTGACCGTGAGGTCTAAAAGGAAATAGAGAAGAAAAAACATATTAAAAAAAAAAAAAAAAAGACTGGCCACAACTTCATTATGGACGCCTGCTAGATCTCTAAGTTTTCAAGGACTGAAATTGACTTAGCGCCAGTCTTCTGGAAAATGCTGCCCAAGCTATTTTTCCTCTTACATGGGAAATTATACAAGTAAATCTACCAAGAAAACATGCCACGGAAAGTTGATTCTCAGCCAATTTTCACACATCTGGTTCGATGGGCAGTCTTTGCTCATCAGCTAATAAGGACTTAGGTGAACCCAGCTTAGTCCGGGCCAGCCCCCTATTCTGCGTTTGATCTCACCTGGATGCCGCCCTCAGCTCTGGCCTGGCACTCTTCATTCAGGGCCTCTTTTATTTCCAACACAAAATGGTCTCTTGTTGTTAAATGGTTTCTAATTTTTCTAATAGTAGACAGTAGAGTTTCTTGCTGGTTGTCAGTAAGTGTGCTTTATTTTGCCTCCCTAATTTGTTCCCAGTTGAATCTGATTGCATTTACTTGGGCAAAAAGGAGGGGCTGTGGCAACGCTGAAAGCCATGTGCTTGAAGTAGCCCTAATGATCTCATGGGGTGTTGTGTGTAATGCAAACCCCAGGTCTCCTCTACTCTGAGTATATGCCAGTCTCGGTGACTGACATGTACTTAAGCACTCAGGGCTGTTTTTCAGTGTGTGATTTACTCTCTCCCCTTTAATTACCCTGGAGATGGCAAGCAAATGAATACTTGAGGCTTGGCTTTCAGGGTACAGAGTATTCCCTGGCACAGGTCACAGATAGCACCTGGTCCCTTTGGGGCCTGAGCTGATTCAGGGAGGAACCCCATTACAGGTTCCAGGGTGGACTTATCTCTGCATGTCTAGGAATTTCAAAAATATATATCTAGGAGAGGAGTCTCTGTGGTGAATTATGGTCAGCCACAGAAGAGAATTTAACTCATTCTGAGAAGCCCATAATGTTCAACAACCCATATTATAGAGAGCTATTTTTCTCTCTTCTCACACAGCAGCACCCCATGCCCCACACATGGAGGGCTTAATAAGGATGGTTCCTCTTCCTCCATGGGTAGCACTCACCCTAGGGGCTACCCACATCCCTGCCACACCTTTATGAGTAAATGAGAGTTAAGTCTTGACATCATTTCTAGTTCCTGTCATCAACCTGGGCACTGTTCAAACTTGGAAGAACAAGAAATGAGTCAGGGCAACACAGGTTGCAAAGACAGTTTCTTACAGCTACGAGCTTTTGCATGGCGCTTCCCTTGAATGTTAGTGAGTGAGCCTATTTCCTCTCACCTTTCTGGATGCTGCACCTTACCTACCACTGTGCGGATACATGCCTTGAGTGAGTTTTCTACCGGTGAGGGAGCTGTGGCTTGTCAGGCCTGCCTTCTTTCCAGCACAGAGAGATGCTCGGGTCTTCCCAGTTCATCCTGGCCTCACTCTCCCATCTGAGCTAACCGTGCCACTGGGAGGGCCTTTTCCTTAAAAAATGGTAATTTTCTTCTATCATGGGCCATTCTATGCTATCATCTAGTATATATCTAGCACTAATCTAATACGTGTTGGTTACAAATAAAGCGAACGACTTCTTTGAAGAAAATGTCAACAGTTAAAGATACTTAGGGCTAGGCTTACCCCTTACCATGGTCTCAGACAGTCACCCTTCCTCGCTCTTCCATGTCTTGGTGCTTTCACCAGTACCTGGAGGCTGTGGAGCAGTGTGGTTTAAGGGCTCAGCCTTTAGTATCAGAAAGCAAGCGGTGTGACCTCAAATAAATTTCTTAGTAAATCTGGATCCATAAAATGAGGGTGTTATGGCCAAACAGTTGCTAAATTCCTTGGGGCACTAAAACTCTGTGATTCCACACTACCAGTGGATGTGCAGTTTGGGAAATTTGCCTCTGTTTTTCACATTGTGCTCATCTTTACTCAGTGTCTTGCAGTTAGGCACATTGACTGTTTTTCTCTTCCATTCATTCATAAGGTTGACTGGCTCCACTTGCTTTTGTCTCAAAGCAAATGAAGCTATTCAGGCTTGTGCTTAAGTGGAGGTGCAAAAGCTAGATTTTCAAAGCAAACATAAGAACTATCAAGAAGGAATTGTAAAAGTCAACTCAGATTAATAGACGTAATTTAACTAAGCTAGCTGGGCCATCGTGAAAACTTTGTAGGAACCAGGGCCCCCAAAGTGTAGGCAGAACCAGCACTAACACTTAGTGAACCCAGCATGTACAGGGTAAGGTCCCCATGTCAAACTGCTGCCTAAGAAGGTTACCCCTCCCAAGCCGGTAGGAGTGAAATTACATCATATTAAACAAACAAACAAAAACACCAATGTGGAGGCAAAAGATAAATGAAATAAAACTGGTATAATAATAATTGTTGACACTGGGTGGCAGATGATGGGTACACGGGGTCATTATTCTTTTCCCTTTACTTATGTGCATATTTAAAATTTTTCAATATAGAAAGTTAAAAAGGGATCACAGATTTAAATGTAAAACTATAAAACTTTTAGAAGATAATATAGGAGAAAATCTAGATGACCTTGGGCTTAGCCATGACTTTTTATATAATGACACCAAAGGCACAAGGAAAAAATAAATAAACTTGACATTATTAAAATTAAAAATTTCTGCTCTGCAAAAGATATTGTCAAGAGAATGAAAAGACAAGCTACAGACTGGAGGAAAATATTTGCAAAAGACATATCTGAAAAAGGACTGTTAGCCAAAATACACGTAACAATGCTTTGAACTCAACAGTAAGAACACAAACCATCAAATTTTTAAAATAGACCAAAGTCCTTAACAGGCACCTCTCCAAAGAAGATATAGAGATGGTAAATAAGCATATGAAAAGATGCTCCACATCACATGGGATCAAGGAAATGCAAATTGAAACAATAATGAGATACCACTATACACCTATTCAAATAGCCAAAAAACACTGACAACACCAAATACTGGTGAGAATGTGGAGCAACAGGAACTCTCACTTATCAGTGGTGGAAACGCAAAAATGTACAGCCACTTTAGAGGACTATTTGACAGTTTCTTACAAAACTAAACATGCTCTTACTACATGATCCAGCAATCACACTCCTTGGTATGTACCCACATGAGTTGGAAATGTATGTCCACATGAAAACCCACAGAGCATGTTTATAGTGGGCTGTCTATAGTTGCCAAAGCATGGAGACAACCAAGATGTCCTTCATTAGGTGAATGGACAAACAAACCACAGCACATTCAGACAAAGGAATATCATCCAGCACTAAAACAAAATGGGCTGTCAAGCCATGAAAAGACATGGCAGAAGTTTAAATGCGTATTACTAAGTGAAACAAGCCAATCTGAAAAGGTTACATACTTTATGACTCTAACTGTGACATCCTGGGAAAGCAAAATTATGGAAACAGGAAAAAGATCAATGATTGCCAGAGGTTAGAGGGGAGGCAGGGATGAACGGGCAGAGTACAGAGGATTTTCAGGCAGTAAAACTACTCTGTAGGATACTATAAGGGTAGATATACACCATCATGCATTTGTCCAAACCCACTGAATATCCAACACCAAGAGCGAATCCTAATATAAACTGTGGACTGTGAGTGATGATGACGTGTCAATGCAGACTTACCAATTGTGACAACTGCACTGCTGTAGTTGGGGGTGGGTGTTGATAATGGAGGAGGCTGTGCATCTGTGGGGGCAGGAGACACATGGAAAATCTCTGTACCTTCTGCTCAGTTTTGCTGTGAACGTTAAACTGCTCTAAAACATGAAGTCTTAGCTGGGGGCAGTGGTTCACACCTGTAATCCCAGCATTTTGGGAGGCCAAGGCAGGCGAATCACGAAGTCAGGAGTTTGAGACCAGCCTGGCCAACATGGTGAAACCCTGTTTCTACTAAAAACACAAAAAGTAGCCAGGCGTGGTGGAACATGCCTGTAATCCTAGCTACTCAGGAGACTGAGACAGGAGAATTACTTGAACCCAGGAGGCAGAGGTTGCAGTGAGCTAAGATCATGCCACTGCACTACAGCCTGGATGACAGAGTGAGACTCCATCTCAGGAAAGAAAAAAAAAAAAAAAAAAAAATGAAGTCTTTTTTTTTTAAAGTTAAAAAGATTCAGCCCTGTAGCAGGTCCCACTCAAGGACTAAGTAATAGGCTACAGAAGAAAGGGTGGAAGGCTGCGGAATTGATCTGGCTGAAGTCCCTGAAGGCACTAATGAGAGAGGAGGCTGGGTGTCCATCCTTCTTCCATTAACTGCTTTGGGAATACCAGAAGAGCCCCATAATGATTTTACTTACGTCAAAGTTCCTCCTTGGAGAGATGGAATTATTGCACATCATATCTAAAGGTGGACCACAAACCTTGAAATCAATTAGACGAGGTCCAGGAAATTATTTTCTTTTGCTTCATATAAGTTTACTTGATCTCATCTTCCCCCAGTGGGCAATAGTTGGTGTACGTGCCTGTGCATGTGTGAGTGCGTGTGTGTGTGTGTGTGTGTGTGTGTGTGTATTTGCGCATGTGTGTTTTGTGGGCTTTTCCATGGATGTTTTTAATATGGGCTCTGGAGGTTTGCTGCAAAGCTAAATTGGGTGAAGAATGAAGACTCATTGGTAAATATTTCTTTATGTGCCTGTTTCCTTGAGTAGACTGTGACCTACTGATTTCTGTATCCCCTGACTTAGCTAGCACAGGACCTGTTGTCTACTAAGGGCAGAGGGAATGCTGGTTGAATGGGGTTGGAATGATACTAAAGAATGGGGTTTACCAGATGTGCCTAGAGGAAACCAAACCTTCTATGCAACCATGCTGATGAGAGCACACATTTTAAATTCAGACACACTCAGGTTCAAATCCTGCTTCATACAAGGAAACCAGGTGGCACTAGTTCTGTGATCTGGTCTCTGTGTCTCAGTGACGGGGTGGGTACCTCTGCTGAGCTACATCGCAGCATTGTGGTGTGACCATGAACCAGAATATAAACGTGCTCTGGGAATAAAGTTACATTTAAATGCATTATATAATTGTAAACATTTTAGAGATAAGTGTAAGAATTATGTGCAGTTTTTAAAAAATGGAAGCAATTTGTTTCAAAATAATAAATGTCCTAAGGTAATTTTTAACCAAAAGTCATAGCTGTTTAAGTCCAAAAGCCTCACAATTGCTTAAAAGTAATGATCAATTAATCATTTCTTCCCTTCTCAATTGAAAATAGAAAGTTTAAAAAATCTACACTGGAAAATACACTGGTGAACAGGCATGAGGACTGCACAGGAGAGTCTGATAACAGGAGCTGAGCAGCTTTGAGGTCTGTGGCCAGCATCAGCTGCAAAAGTAGTGCTGTATTTCTTCACTCTTTTTTCTGGCTAAATATGTATTTTTTTCAACTATCTCTCTAATACCATAGGAAAGCTCTAAATGTCATTCTGCTTTTCTTAAGAGAGAAAAATAAGGCACATCTGATCTCCTATCCCAGCCCCTTGCCAGGATTTTGGGGTCAACGTAATCTCTCCCCAAGGCAGGAAACGGTATTCCAGCCCTTCAGAGCAGCCTAAGTTTTCAAATCCTTGCCCTGGTGTGCCCACCGGGAGGCTCCCAGACCTCCCATGCATCAGCCAGCCATGGCCAAGATCAAGGCTGGCATATTGTGTTCCACTAGTCATCAGTGTATCTGACTTGCATTTTAGGTACCAGCTCAGCCACAGGTGGGAAGAGCATCAGGTGGGCTCTTGGGGCCCCGATTCCAGGCCTTGGCTCTTGGATGGCATTTCTGGACCTGGCCTGGGCCAGACGGGAGCCTGCTGCTCTGAAGTGGTGAGTCCCAGGTTTGGCAACATCCACACAATCTGACTGAAGAGCCCTTGGGCCTTAAGCAAACACCAGTGGAAGCCTGCAGTACTCCCTGTGGGCCTGTGGTGGTGGCCATAGGGTGAGGCTCCTGTGCCTGTAGGAAGTAGAGAGAAGAGCAGGAAGAGTGGGCCCTAGAGACAATGAGCCTCTTGCTTTCTGTTGCCATCACCGAAACGAAGGAGGGATATCTAGGGCCATGTCATCCATACACAAGGTGCTAAATGTGACCTCTTCATTGGACAAACATTAAGAGAAATGGAGGGCTGTCCTCATAGCTATAACTTGTGGATCAACCTTGGACACAGCTTGATGACTGGAGCCCAAAGCTGCTGCATGTATCAGGCTGTATCCATTTGCTTTAGGGGTGGGCTCTCCCTCTTTCAGCCTCATACTCTAGAGCCTGGAGGAGGGCAGAGGAATTATGACTCATGCTGGCAGCTCTAAGGTATTTGGAGAAAGGCACACAGGGTTATGAATGACCTTTTCACACCTTTTCAGCCTCCCAGCCATGCCCTACTTCCAGGCTCCAGGAAGTCCTGCAGACACAGAAGGAAGTCCTAGACCAGTATCAGTTGTTCCCAGGCAGTCAGAGACTCCCTGGAGTGAGCAGTAGAACCCTGTCTCAAGTTCTTCCTCTTCAATGCTTTATCACTCATCATGTTTGTCTATAGTGTGAATAGAATATTCAATCATTTATTTACCCACTGATTTATCAACTATCTATTAAACTCTTTCTGTGTTCAGGTGTCAGGCCAGACTCTGGGGGAAGAATAGTGAATGAGATATCTCTTTACCTTCAAGATCTTTTCAGGCCAGGGTGTATGTGTGTGTGTGTGTGTGTGTGTATGTATTGGTTTTATTTGGTTTAGTCTGGTTTGGTTTGGTTTGGTTTCAATTCTTTGTCTCAGTGTCCAGTGAGATAGATGCCTCTTTGCCTTCATGGTCCTTCCAGGTCAGGAATTTTGTTTGTGAGTTGGTTTGTTTATTTGTTTGGTTCAGTTCTTTGTTGCAGTGCCCAGGGTGGTGGCTGATCCTGAGTAGTTGTGCAGTGCGTCTCTGTTATTACTAATGAAAATGGCCAGGCCCACCCGCATGGAGCAGTGGACCCAGGACACTTCACGCCTTACGAGACTCATTCTCTGCCCCTTCACTTTCCCTAGAAGGTAACATCTAACCGAAATGAACAACAAGAAAACCTTAGGATAGAAACAGAAGGACATTATCCAAAGGGGCAGCTTGCACCTGAAGTGCAGGTGAGGGAGCATGGGGTGTGGGGACAAGCAAGGAGAAGAGGTTGTTGTCGACCAGCAGTAATGGTGTTCTTGGTATGGGAACTTTAAAACCCTTTCCACAGGTTTTAATTAGTACCTCCCACTTCCTTTCCTCAGTCCCCTCGCCCCAAAGTGGTTTTAACTGCCGGTTTTAAAACATCACAGGGCACCAGAAAACCCCTAGACCAGGATTTTTCTCAGCCATAAGAGAGGACCCAGGAGCCAAAAGAAGCCGGGAAGCCCCATCTCCTCTCTCTGCCTTCGGCAGCAGCACTGCTACCCAGGCAGATCCTTCTCCTCCTGTTCCCCAAGTGAGGGCTCCTGATAGAAAGCCAGAGCTGAAGATTAAAACAATGGCATGGAATCCTACACCTCTAATTGGACAAAACCAGAGAAAAGCATTGGAGTGGGGCAAGAGGACATCCACAGAGCAAGGAGGCACAGAGGCTGGCTTCGCAGCTGAGCGCCCTTGAGTTGTCTCCTAACTTTTCTGTCTTGTTTCACAGTTCCCCACCCTCACCCCATAGGGGAGTCATGAGGATCAAAGGAATAATCCATGCAAAAGGCATTTCCAGAGTTCCTGCCTTAATTTTTTAATCTATAGAATGGGTAGCGTAACAGCATCTACCTCATAGGGTTATTGCAAAGGTTAAATATACATAAAGCATTTAGAATAGGGACAGAGTTAAGAGTAAGCATCTATGGCCAGGCGCAGTGGCTCGGGCCTGTGATCCCAACACTTTGGGAGGCCGAGGTAGGTGGATCACGAGGTCAGGAGTTCGAGACCACCCTGGCCAATATGGTGAAACCCCATCTCTACAAAAGATACAAAAAAATTAGCCGGGCATGGTGGTGGGTGCCAGTAGCTCTAGCTACTCAGGAGACTGAGGCAGGAGAATCACTTGAACCAGGGAGGCGGAGGTTGCAGTGAGCTGAGATCATGCCACTGGACTCCAGCCTGGACGACAGAGGGAGATTCCGTCACACACACACACACACACAAGAGTAAGCATTTATATAAGATTTATATAAGCGTTCACTATTGTAACAATTGGGTCTGGGCAGGGCACACATAGTGCAGAGAAGAGTTTAACTGAAGAGTTATTTAATGTTGATACTATTTACACAGATGGTAGCAGGTTTCAGGAATCAATGAAGCATGGTGAAAGGACTAAGAACTAGCCTGAGGCTGGAGCTGTGCAAGAGGCCAGGCAGGGACTGGGGGAATGAACACACCGAGCTTTCTCTCCTCCCACCTCCTGATCTCTCTGTGTCTCCATTGCCAAACCAGCCAGAAGTAGAGGGCAAGTGAGCCCACATGAAGGAGTCCATGGGGTCAGTTTTGTGGGGCATAGAGTTTGGATCTGATGGAGGAGAAAAAACAAGATAACTAGCACAGCTATTCTTAGGAGTGAAGTTGGCATTAGTATTAATATTAGTATTAACCATTGCAAATTAATATTATTGCTATTACCATTGTGTATCTCTAGTAATAGGACCTGTTTCTTCTATTATAGATTTGAGTTTTCTGCTTTGTGTGTATTTTATTTAATGAGGCCTGACTTTCTGTTTGAAGGATTTGTTGATGTGGCTCTTTTCATTTCAGCAGCTGTTGTTGCCAATGAATTAAAGAGTAACCAGGGCTCAAAGCGACTGGAGTCTGGTCCTGATTTGGAATCCACTGTGTGGAGCCCATCCATCCTCAGGAACCTCAATTTCCTCTATTATAAAAAGGAAAAAAAGAGTTATAACTCTTACAGCAGAGTTGTAAGAAAGACTACCCTGCCAGAACTGTTCAAATATGAGGAACTGGCAAATATAAAATTCTAAAATATTTCTTAATAATATGCACAAGCTCTGACTTAACAAGCATGGCATATTGTGACTACCCTGTTAAAAAAATCCGCTGATCATTTTTCACAACTTATTTATTCTTGGTGCCTATTTCCTTTCCAAGAAAGGAAAAGGGATAAAAGAACTTTAACATCTTTTTTCGTTACCCAGTGCTTTTTACATTATTCCTGAAATTCACTTCTACACGCAGAATATATTTAGGAGTCTGCCTTCTGATTTAAAATATATATTTATACATATCTAAATCATTTCCTATAGACTTTTTAAGCATTTTGTTCATCTAAATGTGTATGTTTCTGCTGTAATTGAAATTCCTAAATAGTCACTTTCTGAACTGTCAAAATTGTAAAGCTGTTGATGGGTGCAGCTCTGGGGTTTCCATGGCAACTACTTTCATTGCCTAGGAGATGCTGGTCTGCTGATACTATCACTGAACTGGCTCAAATCTCGAAAACTTGGCGGTGCCCAAAAATGTGCAAGCATGTACTGAAAGTTTAACGGGCTTTTATTTTTAATGGCTGGCACCAAGCGTGGCCTCATCAGGGCTTGGGAAGAGGCAGCTCTGTTTCGAGGTTCTTCATTGTGTAGGGGGTGGGAGATTTGACAAGCATGCTAATACTACCAGATCCTCTTTGGATGGTACGCTTTTATGTGAATAGCTCCCAAATAACACTACCATCACTCACTAATACTGGGACGGAAACTGAGTTAGGGAAACAGGGCCTGAGTTCCCCCATCAGATAACAAGATGCTTCTGAATATAAGTCAAAATTGGAGTGTAGACTGTCTCACAACTCTACTGTTTTTTGTTTCTTTTCGTCTTTCTTTCTGTTTTCTCTTTTTGTCCCTCTCTTTCTTGTCTGAGAGGCTGGGATGCTGAAGGCTGTAAACATCACGCTTTGTTACACACTTTCGACGTCTGCTCAAATGTGGTGCACCATTTCTAAACCACCTCCTGTTAAACCGTTTGTGGGAAAGTTACATTAAAAATAAATCATTTCATGATCAGCAGTTTTATTGGTGCGTGGTCAAAAATTACCCAGGGAGAGAGAAATCATTTAGTTCACCCTTTTTTCCTATCTAAGGAACTCGAGTTTCTTCTAATTACATCCGGAGGATCATTTAAACAGGGTGGTCCATTTTAAAGCAGTCACATTTAAATCTACTTTGCATTAAATGAGCTTGCTTTTAGATGAGTTTGGCTGGCTCAAGAATACATCACAAAATGCAAATCTGATGATAAATAAAGCTTTGGCTACATCGTAGAAATGGGGAGCATTTCAAAAAATGATGTTAGCACTGACTGCTAAGTGAAATGGCATTCCCTGAACACTCCTCATATTTTAAACATTTAAATGTATGCTACTAAATCAAATATGTCCATTTAATATGTGGCAATTTGTAAGCCACACAAAATAAGAAGATGAGGTGCTAGTTTTTCCTCACAAGTTAACACTGGTGAAAATACAAGGGTGGAATAGGGCTGTGAGAAGTCAAAAATAGGAGGAAATGGCTCTGCATACTTATTGGAGGAGTGTTTTGAAGTAGCTAGCGGGCAGAATGTGAACTGCTGTGTGCCAATTATACCACATCTCCTTGGGACCTGAAGCTGTTGAGTTGATGCCTTCTTAGGCTTGGCTCCTAGAAGAAGATAGAAGTCACGAAGGGGTAGAATATTAGTTATGACTAAAAATACTTTAATGGACTGTTGAAACAAACATCTCAGACTTTATACACGCATAAAACAAAAGATTCGTCCCTTTAAAGGATTAGCCTTGTTAATACTTTAAAGTATTACCCTTGTTAGCCAAAGCGATTATTACAATGATCCCACTGCCATTGTTCAGATGTTTGAATGCCAGTTTCCATTTTTTTAAAAACTGCTTTCAAAGACTGCGACATGTCTGTGGCACATATTTCCTTCTCTTATCTGTATTATACTTTAAGTTCTAGGGTACATGTGCACAACGTGCAGGTTTGTTACACAGGTATACAAGTGCCATGTTGGTGTGCTGCACCCATTAACTGGTCATTTACACTAGGTGTTTCTCCTAATGCTCTCTCTCCCCTGCCCCCCCACCCCACGACAGACCCCAGGGTGTGATGTTCCCCTCCCTGTGTCCAAGTGTTCTCATTGTTTAATTCCCACCTATGAGTGAGAACATGCGGTGTTTGGTTTTCTGTCCTTGTGATAGTTTGCTGTGAATGATGGTTTCCAGCTTCATCCATGTCCCGGCAAATGACATGAACTCATCCTTTTTTATGGTTGCATAGTATTCCATGGCGTGTATGGTCTGTGGCACATATTTCTAATTATTTACCAAAACTTATTCTTTCTTCTTTTGTATTATGTGGAAGCTGATTATGTGGCTTCTATAATAGTAAAATGGCATCTGTGCACATGGCTACCCAGCTGGTGACTACCAGGCGTGGCCATGTGACTAGGTTCTTAACAGAAAACAGAAGTGCTGTGGGTCATTTCCAGACCTTGGTACAAAATATTGCACATGAGCTCTCCATGACTGTTTCCATCTCCCAGGAACCACAGGAACCCAGCATTGACCTAGAAGACGGCAGCTACTCTGATTATTATGCTGATAATACAAGAAGCCTGGGTCCCTGGATGACTGCATGAAGTAGATCCACCCTGCCAACCAGGTTCTCTCTTTTTGAACTGGTTACAAGAATGTAAGTTTCCTTTTTCTGTAAATACCACTGCACTGTTGGGTCTTTGGGTGCAGAGTTCCAAAAAACATGGAGGTAATGAAAATGATATCTCTAATGAGAAACAAAACCTAGTTGGAAAAGTAAGTCCTTGTGTAGATGTTCAGGGAGGAGTTTCATTAATTTATAGTTAGTTATTGTACTAGGCTCGCCAAGTGAGTGAGTCAGAAGGACACAGAAAAGTACCTGGAAAGGGCTGACAGGAAGACAGGTGAAAGAAACACTGGAGAAAACACGATCAAAATTAATCAGGTCCAATATTGTAATTTTTTAATACAGGATATGTTGCTCTAAACTTTTTATGTTCAGCCTCACTTTTACATTCTTCTGCATATAATAGAATCCTACCTAACTGAGGTGCGTCTGGGAAGGACATTTTGTGAGAATTTGTTGCCAAAATACTAAACTTTCAGAAGGCTCTTGATGGGTCCATGTTTCAGTTAACTGCTGCTGTGCAACAAACCATCCTAAACTTAAAGTTTAGGCTTAAAACTGTAATTTATGGCATATCAGAATGCTGCAAGTTGACTTAGGTCAGCTAGGATGGTCTTCTACTCCATATGGTGTAGCTGGCATCACTGATCTGGCTGCATTCAGCTGGGAGCTTGGCAGAGATTGGAACTTCCAAGATGGTCTTTCATCCCTCAGGCTCTCTCTCAATACAGTTCTTCATCTTCCAAACATCTGAATTTCCTAAAAGCATGACAGCTGACTCCCAAAAGGGAGCATTCTAAGAGAGAAAAATTAGAAGCTGCCAGTTCTTGAAAGGCTTGGGCTCAGAAGTTTTAGAATGTCACTTTTGTGAGTCAAAGCAAGTCGCATTCAAGAGAGGGAAAAATAAACCCACCTCTTGAGGTGGGGGACAGCTTGCACCTACAAAAAAGGAAGGTGTTGTTGTTGGCCCTAGTTGGAATGCCTACTACCGACATTATACAGAAAATAACTGGTCATTATCTCCAGTTCCTGGCACACAGTTTCAACAGCCCTTGGACTTTCCTGAATGATAGAACTGTCTTGTTATTCATAACAAGCCTCTTTCTACCATACCTGAGTTTATGCTAATAAGGTAACTTATTACAGGGCTCCTAGATAGCTTCAAGATGGGAGCTGGTCCCCAGATAAACCAACCACATGACTGAAGAGTTAGAATTTCAGCCCCACTCTGAACCTCTGGGGAAGGTAGAAGGACTAGAGGTTGGGTTCAGTCACCAAGACCGGTATTTAAATCAATCATGTGTATATAATGAGACCTTAATAAAATGCTGAAACAGGGAGGCTCCGAGAAGTTCCTGGTTTGTGAACACATCCATGTGCTGGGAAGGCAACACACCTGGATTCCATGAGGAGTCCATGGAAGCATGGAAGCTCTGCACCCCGCCTCCACCCCCATGGCCTTGCCCTGTGTATCTCTTTCTCTTGCTATTCATCTGTATCCTTTATAATAAAAGGGTAACAGTAAGTATAGTCCTTATTTGAGTTTCATAAGCCATTCTATTGAATTCTTAAGCCAGAGGGAGTTGTGGGAACCCCCAAATTTGTTGCCAAGTCAGACTGAAGTGAGGGTAGCCTGGGGACCCTCTTTGTAGCTAGAATGTGAGTAAGGGCAGTATTGTTAGGGATCTTGCCCTTTAACTTGTGGGTTCTGATGTTACATCGGGGTAGTTAATGTCAAAATGTAGTGAACTGAATTGTAGGACACCCAGCTGGTGTCAGAGAATTGCTGTTGAAATGCAACCACCAAATAGAATCACCTTGTGACTGAAACAAAGGTTGCAGAATGCAGAGGGCTTGGATTAAATTACTTACGTTGGTATTGTCCATGTGGTTCTCACAAAGATTTAGTTTTCTCATTGTAAAAGAAAAAATACCTATATTCAGGTCTAATATGCAATTTAAATACACAGGAAAAAAAAACACCCTATAAACTGAGCAACACAAAGCAAATATTAGCAACTATTATGGGCCAGATGCTAATATAAAAACAAAAATTTTCTTCGTAACCTAACAAGAGCACTGTGGCCAGATTTTTACCCATTTTCAAGTCAAGTTAGAGAAATAATGAATGTGGATTCCCAAAGCTAAAGATATAAATTTGGTCCTATGTATCTTCTGTGTGCATGTCTGGGATTTTTTTCAACCAAGTTTTTTCCATTCAGTTCCAGGCAGAAACTTGACAATTTCTTCTCATGAATCATCTTTCTATGGCACTATTCCACACCCGGCAGAAAAATTATGTGAGGCCATGGTCTTTGCTGGCCGGCACTCAAAGAAAACATGCAAAACCGAACTCCATGTGGTCTTTGAGCCATCCCTCAGATCCTGAATTCCCTCAGCCCTTGAACCTGAGTCGGGTTAGTGGGAATCCCAGCTGGGTGCCAAGGAGAAGGCTGCTCTCAGGACCCAGCAGAAAGGGATGGGATAGAGCAATGTGAGTAAATGAGGGACATCTGCTCCCGGGATTTTGCTGCACCCACTCATCGGAGGTAAAATGAGCCTGTAATATTTTTAACAATTCAAGGATCTGGTGGACAGGAAGCTGATCTCTCAGGTCCAGGATGCGTCAGTCCAAAGGCAGTTGAAGATAGGTAAGATTTTATAAAACAGCACAACAAGGCAACAAGAATATATTGTGGACAAACTGTGTGCCTAGGATCCTAGGGATTAGAAAAAATGTGGAAAACATCCATCAACTTAATTCCAGCATATATTAAGTACTTCCTTCTCACCAGCACAGAGGATGCGTGACATATAGTTTCATATAGTCAAGGCACAGTCACTGATACACAGTTTCAAATGTTCTATGTACACGCACACACACGCGCACACATACACGTTAGAAGAGATGATCTGCAATGAGTATAGCATGTTTACACGCTTATCATGAAGCCCTTACAAAGAAAACCAAGAACAGTTCCTCAAAAGCAGCTTCCTCTTTGTGGATCCTGACTTCAAATGCTAGGACTAACTAGCCAAACACTCCGCGAGTCAGAGCTGGTGTGCAGAGAAAACCACTTCTCTCTCGTTAAATGAGCTCGCCTCATCATAAAACCTTAAAAAGAAAGCTTCCAGATCATTTGTCTCTATCACAAAACTTATAAAAATGAGATGGAAAAAAAGTCAAATTATTTTGGCTCATAAGTTTCAGATGGAGTTGTATATTTCCCTAAAGGGTCAAAAATAGAACATTTATTAAACGACAAGTTATTCAAAAACCGGCACAGGCCCCAGTTGTCTTTCAAAAGCTCTGATTTACTGCATATTTCTCCCTTGAGAAAGGCCTTTTTTAAATGTTCATTTCCATTTTAAGAGACTGTGGGCTTTGATCTGTTGGGAGCATTCTTTTTCTTTCCCTGACTGGGGCCTGTCGGCTACTCACGCCTGTGTTTTTCCACGGCCTTCCCCAGCATTCACACAGCATCTCCTGCATCTGCGTTCACCCTGGTTAATTTGGAGGTCAGAACTGGTGAGTCCCTGTAGCAGGTGACACCAAGAACCAATGAGCCACATTTGCTCTTCACACCTCAATAAAGATCCTGCTTCCAGGAGGCAAGAGAAAAGTGACATGGGCTTGGGCATTCCTGCATTCTGCAAAAGCTGTCAAGTTCTACTTTAAAGTTAATTTGAAATTTCATAATAAATTTAATCTTGTTACTCCAGGAAAGTCAAGGCACAGTCACAGCGATATTAAATGTCTTTTGCTTTTGAAAGAATCATGCCCTTCTTTTTTTATTTTTTGAGACAGCATCTTGCTCTGCTGCCCAAGCTGGAGTACAGTGGGACGATCATAGCTCACAGCAGCCTCAAACTTGCCATCCTCCTGCCTCCGCCTCCTGAGTCACTGGGACTACAGATGCACACCACCACTATACCTCACTACTTCATGTATTTTTTTTTTAACTTTGTGTGGGTAATATCAATATGTACTTGGAGTCTGCTGGCCACGAGTGTTTCTATTCCAGACAAGTTGGAAGATCAGGGTGACATGGGTCATTTTTAATATCAAACCTGTTGCCCTGCTTTGTTTTCACATCACACCACTCTTCACCCTCTGGCCCCACTAGGCCTTAGTGCAAATTAGTAAAAATCTCCCTCTTGAGGGGCATATACAGGGCCCTGCCACTGTGTCCATCTTGGTGAGACACCAAAGGCTGGGTTTTAGTTCGTACTTGCCTTATAAACACTGTTGTGCCTGTACTCCCACTTTGATCCCCCTGCCCACAAGTGCCCAAAATACACGCACACACACACACACACACACACCCTTTGAAATCACTGGAGTAGCACTAGATGATTCTTCCAGTGCTAAACAATTTACTGTTTACCCACCTCTTCCCTTCCTCCTGTCTTTCCTCTTCCCATCCTCTTCCTCTTTCTTTCTCTCTCCCATTCTCTCTCTCTTCTGTAATAATACAGTGAGTGTTTATGTAAGTTTCAAATCCAGCAACCTGAAGATTCACCTCTAATGGCACAGGGCTGGACCGCACTCAGAGGTGGCTGCCACCCAATCGTCACTCAGCGTTTTATCACTGGGCTATTCTATTCAAGTGTATTCCATATGCTAAGCAATTGTTCACAGAAATAAGATAATGGAAAGAACAGAGACGGAATGAGCATTGGGCAGAGTCGGGCCTGCCATGGCTCTTACTGCCGTTCTTCACAGGTAAATGACACATACAGGCTTAAAAAGCAGCTCTCCCTTTTTTTGTAGCCCATTTTTGTTTGTTTGTCAGATTACATGTTCAATCACTTGCGACAAGCCACTGCACCATGTGAGGCATCGTGCAATCCAGCGTAAACCCACAGCTCCACTGGCAGAAAGGAAGCCATCCACACTGCCTTCTAAAGGCTGTTACCCACTGCAGAGAGAAGGGATCACTGCAGAGAGGGATTGTTTCCCAGCTGACTTTCTGTAGCAGGGAGGGAAGGAAATTGTGTTCTCCAGGAGAAAGTGGTTAATTTTATTTTATTTTATTTTATTTTTGTAGCTGCAGGCAATCTGTGGATAAGTGGGTATTACCATCCTGGTACATCTCTAATTAATAAGATCAATTGCCACTGTATTTTCTTTTACAAACTCATTTAGATATGTCAGGGCTGCAATTATTTTGTGAATGATCTGTCTTTACGCTTATTCATCTTTCCTCTTCTTCAAGGAGCAAATAAAACTGTCAGCTTAAATGCCCTTTGAAGTCTGTTTTAGATCCTTGACTGAAAATTAAAAACAAAGCTCTCTAGCCTAGTGCCATTTCCAGGGTCAAAGTTCCCGTCCTCACATTGCTTTGTGTGTATGTGTGTATACACAGGCGCGTGTGTGTATTGATTTCTGTTTTTAAAAAGGTAACATGCTGGCTTTTGAATCTCGATGTTGCACCCCTTTCCTTTCATCTCCTTAGATCTGCAAGAACTCTGAACTCGTAGATGATGTCAAAACTGAGAAGCACTGGACAGTCATTTTGCTTATCTGCAGTTTCTCATTTCTGAGAAGAATGTCTCTCCAGATGGACATTATCACTTTTGTTATAATCTTGAGAATGGTTAAGGTAGCTTTGATCACCAGTTTCCTATCTCCTACGATAACCAGAACCAATGGAATGTGCGGAAATCCATCCCTATTCCTAAGGATTCCTAATGTCATCTCACCAGGTGGGGTGGTTTTCCTGCTCGAGTCTGCATGCCCAACTCCAACAGTTTCGCCCAAGCTTGGGGACAGGCTTCATCCAACACCCAGAACCTGGGCGGTTATTTGGCCCCTCATTGAGAAGCCTCTCACGGATACAGACAAAATTAACTTGGTCATCCCTGCAGCGCCAGAGGGAAACTTCTGGACTCTCTGTTTGGGGAGTGTACGCTCAAACCATTTCAAGAAGAGATTTAAACCTCTTCTTGGAGAAGACTGAGGCTGGCACAAGGCTAACAAATCAAATAAACTGCACCGAGGCAAAGCCGCCGTCTCTTCCAGGCTGTACCCTGCCTGCTTCTCCCACCCCTGCCTTCTGGCCGATTTGTCTTTAAGGTTTTAGCATTATCCCTCTGTTGACAAATGAATGCTTTTCTGGAAAATGAGGTATTTCCAGAAGCGGGCAGACACTGGCTGGAACGCCATAAGAGCTCTGCCTCCCTCGATTCGTTATGTGAACGGGAAAGGCCTGGAGGTTTTGCACGAGCATTACATTCAAGGTGATGATAAATGGAGTCTGGCTGGGGTGGTAATAAGGGAATTTCTAGCCAGGTCCTGTCTAGACCACGGTTTGTTATGGAGGGAAAGCCACAAAAGGGGGCTATAGTACCCCGTTCCTCAGAGAAATTGTCCTCAGGGAGAGCCAGGCACATTTCCAGTCGGAACCTTCGTCCGGCCCCTCACTGAGGCCGCTGTAAATAACATTAGCCTGTCTTTCAGCAAGCTCTGGGAAGCTTATAAACCGAACACGGTTTTTGTTGTCTGTAGTTGTGCATTAAGCTCCGTACTGTCAAGTCTAATTATTCTCATTAAGGTCTGAAAGTTTTAGGGATTAATTAAGCAGAGAGCCAAAGCTTATGCAGAACAGCAATATTTTCCCCCTGAAGGATTAGCCCGTCATTCTGATGGGGTTTTCCTTGAGCGTTGCCCATTACTTTATAAGATAGCAAAGTGTGGAGCTCATATAATATGGATTAGAAATCGCCTACATTTCACATGTGCTATTCAGCCATGAAAATAAGTCCTGGCCCTTGGTGCCTGTAACCCGGAAGGCTCACTAATGAGAACCAGGCAGTGGGGCTAATGAGAAATTCAATACATGCCGTCTCTCCTTCCCATTTCCCTTCAATTTACTTTCTACAGGAGCCGATATATGTAGGAAAAGTCTGAGTGGATGCTGGTATTCTCCTCTTTGCCTGGTGGGGATCTTAGAAATTATCTGATTCTAGTCCTTCTTGCTATAGAGGTGACAACTGGGATTCAGCAACCTGCTTAAAAGGGCCCGGTTAATGGCAAAGCTACTTGAAGAGAAGGTGACAGGAAACTTCAGGAGGTGTAGACAATCACTGGGTACGTTAGGATGCTGAGGGTCCTTAGTCTTAGGTTTTGGCGTGATGGAAAATGCTGTAGAAATGAGAAGGTCCCACAATGAAGGGAGGATGCTGGTGAGGCCCTAATTTGCAGGCAAGCCCCAGGAACTCTGGCACCCTGCTTGGTAAAGAATGTCAAGGCTTCCTGGAGAAATGGGGATGGGGGAGGGATCGTTAGGCCCTGGCACCCCAGATGTAAAGAGGAAAGTGAGACGTGGGTAATCACCCTGTCTTCACCCAGCAGCTCCAGTTTTCAGCAAAGCAGAGGGGGCACTTTTGCCTTCCGTCTCCCCAACTTCACATCAAGGCGCCATTGCATTTGATGGCTCGGAATGCAGCCTTCCTGCCTCCCACACTCCCAAATCCATGCCTTGTTCATCTCTTTAGAATGGATCCCTGATGCCTGCCCACCACGCAGCTGGAGTGGCGCCAGCATCCCCAGGGCGCGTCTGTGATGACTGATGGGGTCCACCACCTCTACCCCAGACCCTCCCACACCCAAAGACTCCCTCTGCCCAGTGAAGTCCCCTTCGCCGCAGCATTCCTGCACCGGGCACATCCCAAGGGTGGCCTGGTATCCTGCAGGTGGCAGAAGAGAGCACCCTCCTCAAACACCAGTCTGATATGTAGCCAGGAGGAGGCAGGCGGTCCTCAGTGTACTCTCTTCTCTTGTCTCTGGGGAGCTTGTTTTGGCTCCTCAAGATCTCGGAAAAAGTACAGGTTGTAAAGGCTGCATTCTCAGGGCAGAACCATGTCCCAAGACAACTGGTTAGTGAGGCCAGGAGTGACAATCATAACCGGAGCAGCAACTGTGCAACGGCATAGGCAAGGGGGACCGAAGGTGCAGCAGCCACCGCCATTATAGTCAGACTGGGCACCATTTCCTAAATGTCACACGTCCTTCCAGCCCCTTGATCTTTGCTTATGAAAAGTGTCATTCCCTCTACAATCCTCTAGAGCTCTTTGTATGTTTTTATTTGTTTTCCAAACACTGTACTTGCTTCTTTGTCTGTCTCTCTATGAACCATGAGTCCCAGAGGCCCTTGTGGTCCTCGATTATCTTTGCTTCACCGTGGCCTGTGCCATGGGGCTGAATGTTTGTAGTCCCCAGAATCCATATGTGGAAGCCCTAATCCTCACTGCGCTGATATTAGGAGGTCGGGCCTTTGGGAGGTGATTAGGGTTAGATGAGGGCATGAGGGTGGGGCCCTCATGATGAGGTTAGTGCCCTTATCAAGAGGATGAGACACTAGATCCCTTGCTTCCTCTCTGCCTGCAGTCACCAATGAAAGGCCAAGTGAAGACATAACAGAAGCCAAACCTTCCCAGAACCTAGCCATGCTGGCACCCTGATCTCTAGCTTCTCAGCCTCCAGAACTGTGAGAAATAAATGTTTGTTGTCTACACCATCCAGGTTGTGGTCATTCATTATAGCAGCACAAACAGACTAAGACAGTGGGGAACCGTGATTGTTACATTATAGGTGCTTAGCAAACTTGCTCACTGATCAGCTGAGGTCTCTCCCCTGCCATTAAACAGTGAAGCAACAATTAGTTAGCAAATGCAATTTCAGCTTCTACTGAGGGAAAGATAATACACCAAGCAGTGTGAAGAAATTTCTTTGCAGAACCAAACTAAAGGTCCAAGTTACATAACACAGTATTAGTTTTTCTCAAATCAGTATATGTTGTTATACATGCAAGCCTAATTAATCATATTTCCAGGGTATACACTGAATAATCTGAGAGAAGAAATCAATTACCTAAATTCGTGGTTCTCATAATTTGAAGTAGTCATATTTCAAAGTCATATTTCAAAGTGTATGTTTTAAATCAGAACTGTTGAGCATGATGGATGGGGACATGGGAGGGAGGTGTGCTTTTTAAATTTTAAAGAAACTTAATTTTATAGCAACCTGCATCTGTTGATAGGTTACATCTGCATCTTTGCAATGTTGCAAACATATAAGGCAAAAGAAATATTTTATAAATAATTCAACTAACTGACAGACTTTCTGTTATTTCTTTGTGGGCTTTTTTTGTTGTTTGTTTTTTTGTTTTGTTTTGTTTTTTGAGATGGAGTCTCGCTCTGTCACCCAGGCTGGAGTGCAGTAGTGCGATCTTGGCTCACTGCAACCTGTGCCTCCCAGGTTCAAGCAATTATTGTGCCTCAGCCTCCTGAGTAGCTGGGACTACAGGTGCGTGCCACCATGCCCGGCTAATTTGTTTTGTATTTTTAGTAGAGACAGGGTTTCACCATTCTGGCCAGGCTGGTCTCAAACTCCTCACTTCAAGTGACCCACCTGTCTCGGCCTCCCAGAGTGCTGATTACAGGCATATGCTACTGCACCCTGCCTCTTTTCTTATTTCTAAATCTACTAGCAGAGGCTGTTGACTTAGTACTTCTGCCCAAGCTCCCTCAAAGGCAAAACCAAGCAGGAGGTGGGGAAGGGGCCTAGAATAAAAGGATGTAACAAATACAAGATGAGGAACAAGTAATATCATTTTTCTTATTGCTTGTTAATTATAATAACTCAGATGTTGAAGCTTAAATATGTCTTCTTGTCTTTTTTACTTCTTCTTTAATTAGTTCTGTTCCATGAGCACCCTCGTTGGCATGTGTAAGATGTGCTCAGGAGTACTCAGCCAATGACACTATAGGATTGCCAGTTTTAGCAAAACTGATGTTGTAAAGCTGCTTGAAACTTCTAACATGTGTGTAGAGAATTCTCTGCAATTTAACAACAGATACATTTTCTTTCCTCTCCTAAGCTGCATTTGTGCCCATCCATTCTTGACCACATGCCTGTATAGCTGCTGTTGCTAGGGAGCCAGGATGTGACAAAGGGCTCTGCAGCTCAAAGATCAGAGGGACCAGGATGCTGTGAGCAGCTGCCAGTGGGAACCTGGGCAGCTAAATGCAAGGGGCACTTTCCGCTCCCTGGAAAAGCAGCATCTGGGGGCTGCACTGGTACCTGTCCCCACATTCCTCTCCCTCTCCTCCTCCCCGTCTTTTGCCCCCCACCTCTGCCTCCCTCTCCTCCCCCCCCTCTTCCAACTCACCTGCCCACCAGGGGCTGGGTAATGAGTGAAACAGGAGAGGGTGCCCATCAAAGTGGCTCAGCGAGTGGCTACTGCTCAGTATTGCCCCACACAAGGGGCACTTCTGATCTTTCTATATTTTTCAAGTGATGCCAGTTATCTGGGTGTTGTGTGAAGTCACCATATTTTTTTTTTCTTTTTTTTTGAGATGCAGTCACTATTTTGTTTTTTGAGATGGAATCTCGCTCTGTCGCCCAGGCTGGAGTGCAGTGGTGAGGTCTTGGCTCACTGCAAGCTTCGCCTCCCGGGTTCACGCCATTCTCCTGCCTCAGCCTCTTGAGTAGCTGGGACTACAGGTGCCGGCCACGACACCCGGCTAATTTTTGTATTTTTAGTAGAGACGGGGTTTCACCTTGTTAGCCAGGATGGTCTCGATCTCCTGACCTTGTGATCCTCCCGCCTCAGCCTCCCAAAGTGCTGGGATTACAGGCTTGAGCCACTGCGTCCAGCCATAGCCACCACATTCGTAAGCATTGATGACTAACTTGAGTCTTTGAAAAACACTGTGCAAGCTAAAGAAAATGTCTCCGTGGCTTCCCAGCTGCAGCCTCTGGGTTAAGGGAAGCCCAGCAGGTGTTCCTCTTTCCTATCCTGCCACCCTGAAGCCTGCCACGGATTCATCCAACAAGTATTTCTGGACATTGGATATGTGCCAGGCACTGTTCTGTGCTGGACATAAGGCAGTGAAAACTCAGATAAAATGCCTGTTCTCAATAGGCCACACTCACTGAGAGATGGACAGTAAGCAAAATGAGTAAGAAGAAAATATGCAGTATATTAGATAGTGCATAGGGCTATGGAGGAAAACAAAGCAAGATGACAATAGGAAAGGTGGTTTGGGGTCCACTTTTGAATAGGAAAATTGGTGAAAACTTCAGTGAGAAGGCAGCAAGTCAACAAGAACCTGAGGGAATAAGCCACCTAGAGAACAGGAGAAGAACATTCTAGAGAGACTGGGATGGCAAGTGCAAAGGTCCTGAGGCATGTAGCAAAGGGACTGGTCAACAGGAGAGGTGGGAGTGAGTGAGCAAGAGCAAGGAAGAGTAGGAGGGAGGCCAGAGAGATGGGGTGGGACAGCCCACTGAGCAGCCTCTGCAATCCATGAAGCCACGGGGGAATTCTGAGCAGAGCAGAAACTTGACCTTGCATGTTCTCACAGGTTACACAGGCTGCTATGTTGAGAGCAGATTGCAGGGAGGCAAAGAGGACGGAGGCTATGACAGTGATCACAGCAGTGGAGACGATGGCAGCTCAGAGCAGGAAGACAGCACACAGGTGGAAAGAAATGGTCAGATCCATTGCTAGGCAGGCCTCAGGAAATACTAGGTAGGGAATTTCCCATCTCCTGGATTTTTTCAGTCACCTATCAAAAGTAAAATGTAGCACTATGTTTGAAGAATTTTCCACTTAAAAAACCAAAACTGTTCACTTAGCTGCCTTAAAACTCTTTGCTGCCTTGATAGTCTGGCTTCATCCCTGTGCACGGAGAGATCTGTTGACTCTAGCAGGATGAGTTAAGTGAGATCACAAGACACAGAAAGAGGAATAGACAGATCTGAAAATAAGCACTGGCTCATGTACCCAGAACCTAAGGCAGACCAAAATAAACCACATCCTCCCACCACTTTATTTTTTTTATATTTATGGGTTTTTTTGATTTTTAGCAAATTATAATTTTAGAGGTGGCAACCAGTTTGAAAAAAAGATGAGCAGGAGGAGAAGGGAAAAAAGAGGAGGAGAAAGAGGAAGAGGAGGTCGAGGAGGAGGAGGAGCAAGAAAAAGAGAAAGAGGAGCAAGAGGAGGAGGATGAGGAGGAGGAGGAGCAAGACGAGGAAGAGAAGGAGGAGGAAGAGGACGAGGATCCTTAGCCAGGAGCCCAGGAGCCAGGAGCAGTGCTGGCCCTTCCCTCTATCACCAGTGGCTGCGTGTATGGAGAGTGAGAATTGCAGACTTGAGCTGTTCAGAACCTCAAAATGTCTCTAGTTAGAGACAGACTCAATGTCTGCTATATGTGCTACGTGCCACAGCATTTCCTGTTAATTAAAAGTCATTCACAGCTCTGTGGGTAAAAGGACCTATTCCATACTCCAGATACTCCTGAAAGGGCTTAGGAAGGGGTCAGGAGGAAAGGCATGGCCCCCCCTGAAAATATTCCTGCTTCCCTTGAGACCAGAGTGACCAGCAAATCACCTTGGCAGGGCATCTTCTCCCCTCGACAGCAGAGGCTCAGCCGCTCCATTAGAAAGGGAAGTAACTGCCATCTCTCGGTTCCAGGAATTCCTCCAGGCTCTGCCCGCCACTGTCTCTTCTTTGGGCTCCCTCTCTGTCCTGACCTCCCAGCGGCACCATGTTTAGGTTCTCTTATTTGCCAAGACTCCCTAATAAAGATGCCTTGGCACTCAGCCCATATCCCCTCCACACTTCCCTCAATGTCTGAGGCTGCTCACTGCCAACCCTGGCATTCCGCTTTTTGCCCAGTTTTGGGAAACTTCTAGGTCCACCTGCAGAGAATCCAGAGTGCCAGGTCACTGCCCAGAAAGCCCGCCTCAAGCAATCGTGAGCAGGGAGCTGTTGGATAATGCCCAGCTTCTTCGTCCCGCAGATGGATTAAATCCAAGGCATGTTCTAAAGTGTCTCCGGGAGCTCCCTGTGGGATCAAACTCCAGGTGCCACTGTGGCAAATGGCTTAATAAGTCCCCTTGCTCCCCTCCCTTTTCTATCTCCCTTCGCCCATCCATGCTTCCTGGCCTCACTTCCTAAATAAATGACTTGTGCTTGAAGTCTTGCCTCAGTGTCTGCTTTCGGAGGGATCTATCTAAGACACCCATCCACCGCCTCTGACTTGTGCTTCCCCAGGAGAAAGTTCTGCCTGCCCAGCTCCTCTGATCCTGCCCTGACCCCCACAGGCAGGCCTTTTCCAGTCCAGGTTGGGCTCCTAGAACAGCTCCCCAGCACAGCCTGGCACCTGCATCCTTGCGCATCAGGGGCAGGCATTATTGCCTCCTCGCCTTCACCCCCACCCACCTCTGCTGGAGGCTCATGCTCCATCCTGTCCCAGGAGCCATGGCTATGTGCAGGGTGCCCCTCACAGCCTTCTGCAGCCGCTGTTGCCTGGCAGCTGTGGTTTCCTATCAGCTGCTGTGCACAGACTGAGGGAGACACTCCTGGGCCTCATCCCAGACTTCCTGGCTTTGCCAAGCTCGCCGCTGCTGGGATGAACAAGGGAGCCCAAGTGTGGAGCTGTGTAGAGTCTCTCCAGGCCCAAGAGCATACTGGGGGCTGCCAAGCTCCACATAGAGCTAAAAGAGCTGGAAGCAGAGCTCCAAAGGTGGCAATAGAGGACAGTCAGAAGAGGATGCTCATTGGGGTTGCATCTTGAAGTCACTTATAATTTGGATATCTAATGGCAATGTGGCCTCTTCATGAGGGGCATGGCTGGTCAGGCCTGGGCTGATTGCCTACACGCCAAGCTGTTCTGGTTGATTCTTTGACTGGTTGCCTTAAAGCGCCTTTGATCCAACCCTGACACTGGTGGGTTTCACAGCTCTGAGGGAGGCACAGCCATCTGGCAGTCTATCTAGAGTGGGAGCCCAGACATCAGAGGTTTCTGGAAACATCTTTGGGTGTTTTTAGTGCCCCATTTCTCTCCCTTCTTCCCTGACAGCTCCTAAAACAAACCTCGGCAAGCAAGGAGGTGCCTGTGTTTCTGCAGCTGGGGTCTTTCTCTGCCTCCACTCCTGACACCACTTGGGCTGACCTCAGCGAGCTTCTTGCCCTTAGCTCTGTGATCAGCCTTTCCTCCCCTGACCCTGGATACCTCTGCCTATGTGCTCGATTCTCACAGAGGCTGGTCCACAGCAAAATTAGTTGGAGTAGGACCAGGACGCATCTCCAGTGCCTAGAACACTGCCTACACATCACAGGCGCTTCATAAAATTTGCCCTATAAATGAATGAATTTGCCCTATGAATAAAGTGACTCATCACTGAGGCTCAAAGCAGTACCCAGGCCAGCTGCTGAGGCACGTACCCCAGTGTGGGCTCCGCCACTGCACTCTGCCTTGTCTGGCTGGTTAAACACCTTACTCCCCAGTTTCCCCCTGTGTAAAGTGGCATACGATGGAGGTGGTTTAACTGGACTTTCTGAAAGAAAGTCAAATCTGGCAGAATCACAGAGGTTGAAATTAACAGACCCTCTTTCTTTGACCAAAACTTTATTTAGGCTCCTCTGAGTCCTCTGCTTGCTGGGGGCCTGACCTTGGGCTTCCTTCTCTGTCCTCGTAGAGTTCAGTCTGAGCAAGAATTCTGCTCAGTTTAGCAAAAATCCTCTCTTTGGGGCCTGACCATCCTCAATGCCTTATCACCCTGGCCTGCCTTTTGCAGTAACTGATCAAGTTAGTTTAGCCAGAAACCCCTCATCCCTGCTGTTTCCTTTTAGTCATTTTCCACCTCCCCCTCACCCCCCACTCAGCTCCCTGATAAATCCCCACTTGTCCTCGCTGGAGTTGAAGTGGAGTCTGATCTCTCTGCAAGACCCTGTTGCTGTGGTCCCCATACCCTATCACCACGGCTCCCCTTGAATAAAGTCTGCTCTGCCTTCCTTAACAAACTGAACCAAGAAAATTCTAGAAGACAAGAGCGGTCAGTGCAATCATCAGCACCAGTGAGGGAGCAATGAAGATACAGAGGTATAACGAGACTGGGAAGGAAGTGGACAGGGTTAGGGAACCAAGTGGATGAGGGTGGCAGGTGACTGACAGCTTGGAGTTATGGGTGGCTCCAGATTTTTCTGGCTCAAAACTAGAGAATAACACCATTAACCAAAATCAAGAACATGTCAAGAATATGTAAAAGTGCACTTTTCCCTTAAGTACCACAATCTCATCAACGGCATGGCTTGACTCCTAAATAATATCAAATCAGAAATTTCTCATTCCTCTATCTGAGCAATTTGATTGAGACCTGTGGATACATCTTTGCTAAACCAGGCCACAAAATGTGTACCCGATCAATAGATAATTCCTCAAATACCTATCTTGTGTTCACCTTCCTTCTAGAAACACACATGGCCTTTTTAAACACACACATTTTCTACAGAAACGCTCAGGGCACAGAGGGCTGGAGGTCACAGCCATCTAGGGTGTGTTGCCCTCTGCAGGCTGTCCTGGGGCTCATGTGGGCCAGAAAAGGCTTCTCTGGTCTGAAGGCAATACTTGGCATATGCAAAACGCCTGCTGTCAGCAGTTGCTTTTCAAAGGCGATGTTAATTCCAGCTCATTGTTCTACCCCATTTTCCATTCAGAGGCGCAGCACGAGGTATTTGGCAGGCCATGAACTAAAGCTGCACATGTATTTCAATCCCTTTGGGGGTGGGTCCCAGCCTTGTTCCCAGACTCTCCCTCTCTCCTCCCACTTTTAGTATTTCAACATTCTTCCCCTTTTCATTTCTTCTTCCAACTTATGTACTGCACTGGTGTGACTTAGTGGAAAAGTAGATTGTTCTTTGGAAATAGAGCTATTCCCACAATAGGTGGAGATGTGGGATAGATTGGAATGATCCAAACACAAATCTCAATCCAGATCCTGTAGATACAAGACCGTGGCTGTGGTGTAGACAAGGAAGGCTGGCAAGCCTAGAAGGATCAACTGGACAAACCTTTATCAAGCCCCTATCATGCCTGGCATTGAGGATGTAACAACGAACAAGGGAGACGCCTGTTCTCAAGGAGGGTAGGGTCCGGTGGGCCATGCTAGACTTGAGGTCACCTCCCTGAGAAGGAAGTCTTGTCACTGCCATGTTAGAGATGGGCAAGCTCAAGTGTAGAGCCATTACAACATTCCCAGCAGCCAAGCCTCATTAGAGGCAAACTTCCAGGTCTACTGACTCTGCCCCCTCTGTCACAGCTGCCCACTGGCTTAACAGTGGCATCAGTACACCCATCCTGGATGAGTCTATCCATGACTTGGAATGATCCTTATAACTTATTAAGCAGGAAACAAAATTTAAGAACCCACATCCAGCTTAGCGCCAGTTTCTAGTGGCATCGCCTGATGTGTTCTTTTTGCCTGCTGCACAGATTAAAACCAATTCACTGAGACAGCGGTATTGCAGTAGAGAAAGGATTAATAATTGCAGGGCTAGCTGAGCAGAAGGACAGGAGATATTACTACTCAAATCAGCCTCCCTCAGAACTCAGAGGCTATGGATTTTATAGACAGTTTGTTAGGTAGGCGGCTAGGGAATGGGTGCTGCTAATTGGTTGGGGATGAACTCATAGGAGTATGGAAAACAGTCCCCCTGTGCTGAGTCAGTGTCTTGGTGGAGGCCACAGGACTGGTGGAGTCATGAGTTATGGGTCGAGGTGAAGGAATTTGTCAGGATGCAAAAGTCTGAAAACCATCTCCAAAGGCCAATCTTGGGTTATGCAATAGTAATGTTATCTATAGGAACAATTGGGGAAGTCAGAAATCTTGCAATCTCTGACCACATAATTCCTGAGTAGAGAGGAATTATAGAAAAGCAAGCTAGGGAACAATGGCTGGTTATTGTTTAACTGTACCTACATTTTAGCAGAATTCAGGCCCCTCCCATAACCATAATCTTTTAGCCTTTTATTGTTTTACAAATGTGGTTTTGTCCCTGAGCAAGGAGAAGGTTAGTTTTCGGGAAGGACTATTATCATTCTTGCTTCAAAGATAAACTATAAGCTAAATTCCTTTCATGTTTAGCTTAGCCTACACCCATGAAAGAATGAGGCCCAACAGCCTGTGAGACTAGAAGCAAGATGGAGTTGGCCACACTAAATTGTCTCATTGTCATAATCTTTGCAAATGAATTTTCATCTCTAGCTTCCCTTTAAGTTCAAGGTTGAGGTTGCATAGAACAACTTGAAAAATTGGCCAATTATTCAACAATCTTTGTGATGAAGATTACCCCAGAGGGTGTGACATTAGCTCTGAAACATCCTATTATTCTAACAGAAAGGAGTTAGGCTCTTAAACCTGCTCAGTAAATGCCAGATCCAAATATTCTAGGAAGCGCATAGATTTGGTTACCTGGCCTCTCCTCTTGTTGAGTATCTGCTGTACTCCAATTACTGTGTCCATTTCATCACACTGTGACCCAATCCCACAGTCCAATCACAGGAATGGATGGTTGGCAGTGTTATGACTAGGCTGTCCCAAAAGCCCTAGTTCCAAATTTACCAGGCAAGGAGAGCAGCAGGAAGACCAGCTGCAGAGGGGATTTATTTTCTTCCACGTGGTCAGGAGGTTGGCACTTTTGAAATTCAAAGGCAGTTCCTTAAAGCTAAAAAAAAAAAGCTAGTCTGGGTCCTTCTGATCAGGGAGGTGTTGAGGATGGGTGTGAGTCAGCTCTTCAGGCAGCTGCTGTGATGGTGCCCACTGAAGCACCACACTCCAAAGCACCTACTGCCCAATGTGGCTAGTGGGGGAATGCTAGCACATGCCACCCTGCCTTGGGCTTCTCCACATGAGTGACTGCTTGGCACCAAAGGCAGCATGCCACCCACTGGAGGGCTGACAGGCAAAGCCACAAGTGATGACAGGCCCTAAAGGAAATAGCGTCACCATAAGCCAGACTGGAACCTTACCAAGGGTGTAGTCTGGAAAAAAACCCAGATGCTGTGTCAGCTCAGCCACACCCAGCCACAGGAGAGCTGGAAAGGAAAAGATCACCTACAGAGGTGGGGCAGCTGGGCACTCTGCAGGGGAGAGAACCAACATCAGGCTTTGCGTTGACCTCAGTAAGAGCTTGTCCAACAAACAGGCCTTGAGTGAGGTGAACCCAGGTTGGAATGTAGGTCCGTGACTCCTGATTGTGTGGCCTTGGCCAAATAGCTGAACCTCTCTGAGTCTCAATTTCCTCAAAAGTGACAAAAACAAACTTCAGATAGTCACTGTGAGTATTTAATGAGACAATATGTGTATGCACACACATACATTCCCCTAGCACAGTGCCTGACACATGGTAGGTACTCAATAAATGTTAGTTCTTTTGTCACACCCTGCATCCTACTCACTCATTTGTGAAACCACTCGGAGCAGGGATCCCTGACAGAAAGACCTTCATTTATAGGATAAATGTACTAAGTACAAGTCTGAATCCTACCCATCCATTTAGAAGCAAGAATATAAATAGTTAATTCCACAGGCTTCCCAGATGTGTGTAGCCTTCCTTCGCAATGCATCACTGCTGGTTTCCCCCAGCATTCACCGGTGCAGTGGAGACCAGAGCTTCAGAGCCTTCCACACTGTCCACTGAACAGCCCCACCCTTGTGCTCAGGCTTTCCTTTCCCGTAGACCACCCTGTGAGAGTCTCGGTGAGCCCTGGTCTTCTTTCTGCGCATGATGTGCCTCTCGTTACCCTCTTCATTCTCACCTCCCTCGTCCTCCAATCCTCCCCTCCAGGTCCAGGCTCTTTTCACCTGCTGGGAAGCTGACCTCCTGTTGTCCAGCACGGCTCCTCCCTCTTGGTGGAGCCCAAGCTCTCACTCTCCAGGGAATTCTCCATATTGACACTGCCCATCAGGGAGGTCTTGAAATTACATCCCATTTCTGTTTCCAAGTGTATGCAGAGCCCATGACTGCCTTCCTTCCTTTCAATCTTTCCAAAGTTTTTTTTTTCTTTTTTAAATAAATTATATATAAGCAGCACAAATCACCTAGCAAACCATTTAGCAGGAACCTGTGACTCCTTTTTACTTAGACACTGCTGATCTATAAGTGGGTCCTCAGAAATGGAGAAAGCTAGGGAGTGTCAGGAGGAAGAAGTTGCCCAATTCTCCGCACATGAGAACATCTAGAAAAAAGCAGAGTGGTAGTGTCCTTCTCCCCACACCTCTCCTCCAGCCTGTGAGCTTTGTCTCACTAAAGAAAAGGAGTGAGGAGTGAGTAGGAAAGCTATCTTGGGAAGCCAGGGAAGGCAGGCCCCTCTGTCTCCACCCCAGACCCCTCACTTCTTAAAGCCCTGAGGGAAATGAAGCTCTCTGTTTAAAGAAGCAGCATTTCCTCCACCTGTGCTTCAGCTATCAGTGAGGGAAGAGAAGCAGCACAAAGAGTTGCAAATTCCCCTCCAGGTCAGGCAACCTCTAGCTTCCACCAAGGGAGCTTCCTCAGCTCACTGGCCCTACAGCAAACCAGAAAATTGAGTGTCTCTCTTTGAGGGTGCCATGGTCCCTGCAGGTGAATATACCCAATAGGAAGCTTACCCATTAGTGTTAGATTGTGTCCTGTGACCTGGACATAAAATGGGAATGGTGGCATCATTCCAAAATGGGAGATTTGGCACCAGCCTTGGGCCTTGGTTCTGCCACCATTGTTATAATAAAGAGCAGTGACATAGGACTGGGTCTCACCTTTTGGTGGATCGAAGGGTTTATTCTTTACTGCTGTTGGCCAAGGGCACGTGGGAGTGTAATGGGCTGAATGGTAGCCCCCAGTAAGACGTGTCCATGTCTTAAATCCCAGAACCTCCAAAGGTGACCTTATTTAGGAAAAGGGCTTTGCAGATATAGTTAAGGATCTCGAGATGAGATCATCCTGGATTATCCAGGTAGGCCCTAAATCCAGTGATAAGTGTCCTTATAAGGGTCACAAAAAGAAGAGACTCATGGAGAAGAGGAGAGGCCATGTGAAAACAGAGGCAGAGATTGGAATGGTGCAGCCACAAGCCAAGAAATGCCTTGAGCCACCAGAAGCTGGAAGAGGCAAAGAAGGATCCTCCCCTGGAGCCTTTGGAGGGAGCATGGCCCTGCCAACACCTTGATTCTAGTGCCAACACCTTGACCTCTGGCCTCTAGTACCATGAGACGATAAATTTCTTTATGTTAAGCCCCTATGTTTGTGGTAGTTTGTTACGGTAGTCCCAGGAAGTTAGCACAGGAGTAGGACAGATTTGCCCATCAGAGATTTGCCCATCAAGAGTCCTCTTTTTGTCTCCACGAACACCCCTTTCTTCTACCTCCTCTGCTCTGTACAGCTACACAGGTGCCCGAGTCTCCAAAAGAACTGGAAGAACTGTGAGATACTTTGAGGTATGGTATATAATTCAGTTCCTTGTATATGGAATTAAAGCATGAAGCAGTCCATTTCAGGAGAGACATGCAAGCCCTCAGCATAGGGCCTAGCTCAGCATCAGTACCCAACCAATGAATATCCTCCTTCTCCTCCCCTCCATCACTTCTCCCCATTGGATGACAAGCTTTTGTCCTGTCTGGGCCTAGTGCTTCAGTGACAGCATCAACAGGGCTGCTGAGAAAGGCTGGGAGTGTGTGCTGCACCAGGTGGCTGGCCAAGGGGGACGTGGGAGCTGAATTCCACCACGCCCCATTCACCAAACCAAGAGTGGACATTTTTTTAAAAAGAGACAGGGTCTTACTCTGTTGCCCAGGCTGGTCTCAAACTTCTGGGATCAAGCAATCCTCCTTGGCCTCCCAAGTAGCTGGGATTATAGAGGTGAGCCAACATGCCAGGCAGCCAAAGAGTACAATTGACAGCCCAAAGTTCAGTGGCTTTTTTGTCAGTTTGCCCAGTTGAAGATGGTATCTTTCAAAATCAAGGAAAGATACTATTGGAATGATGAAAAAAATTGGAAAGAGATTGTAGTAATGATTGTACAACATGGTGCATATCATTGATGTCATTGAATTGTACATTTAAATTGTTAAAATGATGAATTTGGTGTTATATTTTTCACCACAATTATAAAAAGGTTAATAATGCAATATACCAAACTCATTGAATTATACACGTTTAGTGGGCAAATTATATGGCATGTGAATTATATCTTAATGAAGCCATTTTAAAGAATGCAAACAAATTTTTTAAACACATTTCATTTTTGAGACAGAGTTTTGCTCTTGTCTCCCAGGCTGGAGTGCAATGGCATGGTCTCAGCTCACTGCAACCTCCACCTCCCGGGTTCAAGTGATTCTCCTGCCTCAGCCTCCCAAGTAGCTGAGATTACAGGTGCCCGCCACCACACCCAGCTAATTTTTGTACTTTTAGTGGAGACAGGGTTTCATCATATTGGTCAGGCTGCTCTCAAAATCTTGACCTCAAAATCCACCCACCTCTGCCTCCCAAAGTGCAGGCATGAGCCACCATGTCCAGCCTTAAAAAACACATTTTACAAAAAGAAAAAACTGAAGACTCCAATTAAACTCATTCTGTGAAAAAAATTTTTTCAGAAATTGTGTGTGCTAGCAGAGGCTCTCGACACAAAGCTTGCTCTGTCTTTCACTGGCCATTGACTCGTGGAGTCCAGCTTTTGGTGGCTGTTCAATGCAAGAGATAATGTTCAGCCACAGGTAGGAACCTCCGTGTTGGAATGCTGATTCTTTGGCCACTCAGTTCATCAGTCAGGCTGCCCACCTCTCAGACTCTGACGGTAAAACTCCCATTTTCTCTCTTTTCTGTGCCCTAAAACTCGATGTGCAGGCTTTCCCTTTGCCTTTCCCATCTTAATTAGCACATCCTGCATTTTCCAAACCAACTCTTCTATTTCTGGTTTTCCATTAAGCCTTTAGCTTTGCACTGCATCCTGCCTTTGATGTTTTGAGAGCTGTGAGCAGGGTCATAGGATGTTTTGAAGGAAAGAATCATTAAATAGCAACAATTTTCAATACACTCTCTATTTGTACATAAAAAGTATAGGTAGACACAAAGAAACAGAAACAATTTGTCAATTCACCCCCTCACACTACATTGGGAAGGATAATCTAGAATTCCTGACACACTGCATTTGCCATAAGTGCAATATGAAAGCGGATTGGAAATACTCACCTAGCAAAGACAGACGAAGCAGGTCGGAAAAACATCTTATGGATAAATGAGTATCTGTTGTTTGTGGGGAGGTGCCATGTCCAGATAAGGGTGTGTATTGTGATTAAATTTAATACTGGTGTAAATACCCTGCAACCTGCCATTTTCTCAGTTGGATTTATGATTTGCCCATATAAGACAATCAGCAAAGAGTGGCAGAGAGGCGTAGGAGTCTAAAGGAAAGTGATTAGGGCTAAGAAAAGAGGGAAAATTCACAACAGTCTCAAAAAGGTAACATCCTACCACACGTAACGGGTAATGTTTGGGAAGAAGATGTTAAGAGATTGAGAAAAAGAGAAGAGATACTGTAAGAGCAGTTGTAAGCATGTTTTATCTGATTCTAATTTTTAGAAAGTTAGCAATTTGCATACTGCACCTGTATTAATCAGACACTTGATTGAGCAGAGGCTTCTCATTCCTTTACTCTACCAAATTGTCTAGAATGACACTGGAGGAATTGACTCTGATGTTCAAATAAGTAGCAGGGAGGAGAGTCTAAAGTCACCACTCAATAAAATAATTTGGCACTTTTATTAGGAAATTGTTACATTTACCAAAGGAAAACTTTATTTTGACTAGAAACCCAGAAAAACCAAGCAAGTAATTTCAAAGCCAGCATGGGGAAGATGAAAGGACATATCTATCCCCAAAGAAAGCCAAGCTGAATAGGTAAATCCAGCTCCCAATTATTCCATTGTAGGTGGATTATACAACAGTTTTCCTTCGATTTGTGATTCTGAGTGACTGTTGTTTGGCACTGTTAGCTGGCTATGCAAAGGCCATTTTGAACTACTGAATATTCACTTTCCAGTGTCCTCTATATCTAGGCTTGTCCATGTGACATGGTTTGGCCAAGGAGACATCAGGGTTTGCTGAGGGTGGGGGTTGGGGAAAGGAAGGCTTTCCTTTCCCATAAAAGGGACAGGTGGGACATAGTGTGAGCTATACTATCTCTTCCCCTTGTTTCTGTACTGCATGTGGTCATGATGCCTTGAGCTACATAGCTATTTTGTAACTATGAGATGGCAAGGATAAGGGACAAAAAGCCAACACTAAGGATGTCACAGTGATCAGATAGAAAACATCTGGCTCCCTGATGACTCAACTGAGCAGCTGAACCAATACCAGCCTCTACCTACCTCCCAAGTTCTTAATCAGAAAAGCTAATGCCTATTGATTTAAGGTACCATTGACTGGGATTTCTCTTACTTGCAGCCCAAAGAATTCCTAACTGACACACCATGTAGCAGGGGTCCCAAGGGGCCTAAAGCAAGAGCTAGAATTGTGGTGTCTGAGTAATGAATGTCACAAGCAGCCTACAGGCATCAGTTTGCACTTACAGAAGGTTGATGACAGGGGCCTAGGGGCAAGACACAGATGAAAGGGACAGCACGGGGTCTCTTTCCTGATCAGAACCCATGGACTAGGCTTTGTCTATGGAGAGAGTACCAGCAGGAGGAGTAGTTGAAAATCCAAGGGGTTTTGTGTGAATGGGGGCACAAGAAAAACTGCTTTAGACCTCTGTTATGAAATACAGCACACATCTGCTCCTTTTATCTGTGAGGAGCTCAGTGTGGCTCAGGTCCAGTTGAGATAGGAGAAACTGTAGTACGGTTTAGTCACCAGGAGGGCTTCTATAGATAGCACCCTGGGCAAAGAATGGCCACTGATTGGTTACAGGACATGCTATCCCCAAATGTGGCACCTTGGCATTTAAGAAAACAGCAGAAGCAGGAAAAGAATTTTCACCTTCCCCACTGCCCTTCTCCCCTGAGACAGGTCACGAAACCTGGGAAGGATTTTCTGACCTTCTCCCGAAGCAAATCATAAAATCCTCATATGAAAGATGCCCTCCCTATACCCAGAGGGAAATAATATTTATTTTCTTTTTTTGAGACGGAGTTTCGCTCTTGTTGCCCAGGCTGGGGTGCGTGATCTCAGCTCACTGCAACCTCCGCTTCCCAGGTTCTAGCGATCCTCCTGCCTCAGCCTCCCACGTAGCTGGGATTACAGGCATGTGCCACCATGCCTGGCTAATTTTTGTATTTTTAGTAGAAACAGGGTTTCTCCATGTTGGTCAAGCTAGTCTCGAACTCCCAACCTCAGGTGATCCGCCTGCCTCGGACTCCCAAAGTGCTGGGATTACAGGCCTGAGCCACTGCACCTGGCCCAAGAACATTCTTACCTATAAGGACACAGGGACACAGAGAAGAATCTAAACAAACAGGCCTCGTTAAATTCCCCCCCAGTTTATTACCATTAAATCATACCGCTTTGTCCAATTACTTTCTCCATCACCGTCAACCCTTCATCAAGTCTAGCATAAAAATACACAAGCTGAACTGTTTCTTTGGAGCTCCTTTTCCTTATGAAGGCTCCCATGCTACATAAAACTTATGGCAAATAAACCTATATGCTTTTTTCTGGGGCCTCAGTCATGAACCTAAGATAGGAAGGAAAGTGTTTCTTCTCCCTTATACCACAATGAGGCACTGCCTTGGGCCCTCAAAATCACTGGACATCAGTAAGAGGGCAGACCTGGAAGATGTGGGTGAGAGATGGCCGCCCAGCAAACAGCAGGGTTGGAATTGCTGAGTTCTTGTGGTATATGTGGGTTCATATACCACAATGAAGTAGATACCACCATATAGTTTTTGTAGTAGATACCATCATATAGTTTTTCAAGGTGTTGTTTTTAAATTCATACTGTATAACACCACAGCACATAGTCAGGATATGAGAATTTCAGCTGGACCTCACATGTTCACCAACACTGAGTGTTGTTGATCTTTTTAATTTTAGACATTGTGGTGGATATATAGTGTTGTTGCTACATCATGGCTTAAATTTTCATTTCCCTGAAACTAATGCGATTTAACACCTTTCCATATGCATATTAGCCACTTGGATGTCTTCTTTTAGAGGTGCTCAACAAGGATTTTTGCACATTTATCTATTGAGTCATCTTTTTCTTATTGATTAATAGGGTATCTTCATCTACTCTAGATAGACCTTCCTCAGGTAGATGTATTGCCAATATCTTTTTCCTCCTGTCAGACTTGACTTTCAGTCTCTATTAAGTGTCATTTTTGTGAATAGACATTCTTATTTTTTGGGTAGTAAAACTTACTGATCACCTATTTTATAGTTATTATTCTTTTGTGTGTGCCCTACTTAAGAAACAATTTTTTACTTTAATGTTATGAAAGAGCCTGATTATTCAACTAGAAGTTGAATTATTTCAGCTCTCATATTTATATTCGTAATTTTCCTGGAACTAATTTTTTAAGATATGCTGTAAGACAGGAATCAATATTTTATCAATATTTTTTCTTTTTCTTTTCTTTTTTTTTTTTTTTTTTAGGAATCAATATTTTTTCATACATGTATTTCATTGATTCAAACTATTAGGAAAAAGGTCATTTTTTAAAAAATGCACTGCTATGTTAACTTGACATAAACCAAATAACTTTATATGACTGGGTCTATTTTTAATACTTTCTTCTGATACTTTGCTTAATATTTCTATTTTACATGAATACTATGCTCTCTTAATTACTGTAGCATTATAATGTCTCTTAATATTATAAGCCCTCTAATTTTATTTTCTTATTCAAGGAGAACGTAGTTATTATTCTTATGTTTTCATACACATTTTATAATCAACCTGTCACTTTACACAGAAGGAAAAAAAGCAAAAAACAAAGTATCCTAAATTCTTAATATTTAGATCAGTCGGCTTTATTATAATATTGAATCTCTAATCCATGAACATAGTCTATTCCTTCTTTATTAGACCTTCTGTAATTTCTTTCATAATACTTTCCTGCAGATTTTTCATTAGACTTATTGTGGCATTTGCTATTTGGGGATCCTATTATAAATGGTATGATTTTATTTTCTTTTCAATTGTTGCTAATATATAGGAATACAATTGATTTTTGTATGTCAACATTGTATTCAGTGACTTTGCTGAATTTACTTCATGATTCTAATAGTTTTGCTATATTTAGTCTCTTTCTTTTTTTTTATTTTTTATTTTTTTTTTATTATACTTTAAGTTCTAGGGTACATGTGCATAACATGCAGGTTTGTTACATATGTATATCTGTGCCATGTTGGTGTGCTGCACCCATCAACTCGTCAGCACCCATCAATTCATCATTTATATCAGGTATAACTCCCCAATGCAATCCCTCCCCCCTCCCCCCTCCCCATGATAGGCCCCAGTGTGTGATGTTCCCCTTCCCGAGTCCAAGTGATCTCATTGTTCAGTTCCCACCTATGAGTGAGAACATGCGGTGTTTGGTTTTCTCTTCTTGTGATAGTTTGCTAAGAATGATGGTTTCCAGCTGCGTCCATGTCCCTACAAAGGACGCAAACTCATCCTTTTTTATTTAGTCTCTTTCTAAGCACACATTTACAGATACTGATACTATTGTACCCTCCTTTTGAGACTTCATAGATTTCTTTATCTTGCTATACTTTAGGAAAACGTTGAAGAAAAGTTATCCAGGAGTCTCGACTCACTTCTAATCTCAAGGGATGGCTTTTGTATTTTACCTTTAAGCATAGTGATTGCAGCAGATCTTTTTAAACAGATGCTTTTTGTCAGATTAAAGAAATGCTATATTCGTTTTGATAAGTAAAGATTTTTATCAGAAATGTATATTGAATTTTATCAAATGCTTTATCTACATCTTTTGATATAGCCACATGGTTTTTCTCCTTCATTCTATTAATGTGATAAATTACAATTGCTGTCTTTTGATTACTAAGCCAATCCTGTATCTCTGGAATTAACTCAGATTTGTTGTAATTTATACCTTTTATAAATCACAGATTTGATTTGCTAATATTTTGAAAAATAATTTAAAATTTATATTCATGAAAGAGATCAGCCTATAATTTCTGTTTTGTGATTTCCTTGCATTATTTTGAATTATATCTGGCTTTACACATTTTAAAACATCTCTTGTTTTCCTATTTCTGAAAGAACTGTATAAAATCAGTTATTTATTTATTAAAGTTTGAAAAAAATTATTGGTGAAACCATCTGGGCCTGGAGTTGTCTTTAGGGGAAGGTTTTTAATAATGAATTCAATTTTAACAGCTATTGAGCTATTCAAAATTCCTATTTCTCTCTATTAATTTTGATAAGATCTATTTTTATAAATTATGAAATGTATTGGCACGAAGTTATTGAAAATATCTTCTCACTTTTTTAATGTAAGGAGAATCTGGAATAATGTCCCTTTTTTCATCCCTAATGTGATAATTTATGTGTGTTCCCCCCGCTACATACACACACAAATATTAAATACATAGTATTCCTCGGGGGTAATATATTTTATTAGCTCTTTCCAAAAAACAACATTTAATTTTGTTGATTTTCTCTGTTATACATTTGTCGTCTATTTCATTAAATTCCTATTTCTACTATCTTAAAGTTTAATTGTGTTTTATATTCCCAAATTCTTCGTATGAATAGTCACATCATTATTTTCAGCCTTTTTTCTTTTCTAACATGTACATTTGAGGCTATGCACTTCCTTTAAGCACATATCTTAATAGGCCATATTTTATTATCATTTCATTCATTTTTGTGATTAATTTCTAGCTCAATTTCACTGTAGTCAAAGACTATGATTTTAATAGTTTACAGTTTGTTGATACTACTTTATGGTCCAGCACATAATCAATTTGGAAAACGTTTCATGTGTACTTAAAAAGAAGGCATGTTCTGTACTTGTTTGGTGAGTCTCCGCTGTATTATAACAATTCAAATTGCTAGGCCTGTTGTTCAGGCATTCTATAGCCCTCCTGACTTTTTGATTGCTTGTTTATCATTTACTTATACTGTTAAAACCTTCCACTATGATTCTGGAATTTTAAATACATCATTTTATCATCCTCTGACTTCCATCGGTTCTTTTGAGAAGTTCGCTGTTAGTGTTGCTCCTTTGAAAGTAATATCCTTTTAAAAATCTGATTACTCTTAAGTTTTTTACTGTCTTTCATTTTTAGCAATAATATAGAAGACCATGAGATATCCAGATGTATTTGTCTTATGTTTACCCTACTGGTGTTTATTAGGCTTCTAGAATCTGTGTCTGGATATTGTTTTTCTGTTCAGGGAAACTTTGGAATATTATCTCTTCAAAATTTGCTTCTGTTTCATTCTCTTTCTCTCCTTTGCTTCTGTGGTTCTAATGAGAGTCAGAGACTCCAGTTCCACGTACAATAGGCCTTCCCTGGACATCTTGCAGCCTACAACTAGAAAAGTTTCAGGGGCTGCAGCTGCCCCAAGGGAACGCACCGATTGGCATGCTCACAGCCCAGCTTACCATGTGCCTCCTTGGGAAGTTCTTTCATAAGGTTTCTATCGTGGGCTTCACCCAGGTCAACCCTTTATGTTTCTCCCTAACCACACTCTGGAATGCCTCTTCGTACCAAAGACAGTTCTGCTCTCTCTTGTTTGGGCCCCCCAATGCAACCTGCCTTTAAACTTGGGCCCAGAAAGAAGACTCCCTGAGCAACTGGGGAGGACCCCGGGTCTAGGCTTTGTGTTTGTCAGCTTCAGGCTATCTAAGTGGCATACCAGGAAAAAAAAAAATAGAATTAGTAAGGAGAGCAGAATAATGCAAATTTGGAGTTTAAGAACTGCACGTTTTTCTCCATGGGAGGATAAGGCACTATAATCCCTTTTGGTCCTGAGTAGAGTCTCATCTTGGTCTTTAAATGATGCCAAAAATAATTTTATTTTTTAAAAAATTCTTGTCTTAACCATCTTCTTTTCCAAACAACAGAAAAAGTAAGCAAATTTTACATACTTTGTTTATTGTTCCTTGTGCTCTCCTTGTAATAACCCTGTGATATAGATTCATTATCTCTATTTAGAATGGGAAAAACAGGCTTAAGTAACAGAGGCAGTAAGTGGAATAGGCAGGGTTTGAACTCAGGATTGCCTGTCTCTTTTCAAGTCTGGGCACTTTCAGTGCTGCAAAAATCCCACCTCCTTAGTTCTCTCCCTTTCCTCTCCACTCTCCATTTTTTCTTCCATCAACACATTCAGTAGATCTAATAAAAATCAGGTGACACAGGACAAGCATCACACTGCTACAAGCTTCCCCACGTAGATCTGACTTGGATTTTAAAAAGATGTCCATGGAGGGGCACACAAAGAGCTCTAGCTTGTCTCTCTCGTTATCAGGTTTTGATGCTTTTGCTTGAATTTGTGACAGCTGTGTTGCTGCAGCTTCTCCTCCGATTCTCTCACCCTTTCCCTTCTCAGTGATTCAATACAATTTCTGTGTTTGTGATCTTCAGGGGAGCTGTTCTTTTTTTCATGCAACAATGAACCTTCAGGGAGGGCAAGAGCTAAGACACTTGTTTAATAAAAATGGAGACACTTTTTACAAAGCAAGCAAGAGGAGAGAGGAGTTAGGGTCACAGATGGCCTGAAGAAAGCGAGCTCTGGCCCGGGAGTTGGTTTTTGTGTGTGCTCAGAAGCCGCTGGAAGTGTGTGCTCACGTGCTTGTGTGCATTTTGCTGGCTGCAGTCATGAACATAACCAAAGAAGGGGCTGGGTGGATTTGACAAGGGTGGGCAGAGGAGGAGGAGGGATCCTCAGGTGGAAGGCAGAGACGGGGGCTGTGTCTGTGGCAGAGCTTGTAGCTGTTTGGGAGCATGCTGATTGACACATGATTCCAGGCAGGCCATCACCCATGGGCGCATCATCCTGCCATTCAGCCTTAAGAGACACTCTGTGCTTATTCATGTGGAAGGCCTGGCTCGGGCTGGCCTCTGCCTCATTGGGCAGGCCGCCACGGCCATCAGCCGTCATCATTCCAGAGGCCTGTCACACGGCCCGACACCCACCACAATTCCCAGGAACTTGAGAAACACGAAGTTGCTTTTCAGCATCTCAGGATCTGTGGAGGAGCCCAGCACCTCTTGTCTCCTTCCTGGTGCTCCCTCTGGCCCAGCTGCCCACCCGGGCCCCTGCACCCCTGACAAAACAGAAAGCCCTCGCCGGCCCCCAGCAGCCAGAGTCCGGGATTCTGTTTTCCACCGCAGTTCACTCCTAAGTCAGGTGTGAGGACTGGGGCTGAGGTGAGGCTGGTAATCAGCTCGGCAGCCCTGATTGCATCTTAATAACAAATGCAAAGCACCCAGAGCAGCAATTTGCAGTCATGGGAAAAATCAGCAGGTCCCTGGGATTTGACAGGAAGTAAACACTCTCCAGACTCCAATTTGGGGGAGAAAAAAATATTTGTAAGAGTACCCTGGCACTGCTTAGTGCTGTGAGGGCAAGAAAGTGGAAGAAGAGATTATAGCTAGACTGAGGGAAGGGAGGCTGAGGCCAGAGCCCAGATAACTTCACCCTGCCTCCTCCTTCTCTTTCTCCTCCTCCTCTTCCTCCTCCCCCTCCCCAGTCCCATCCCTCCCCTCTCTGCCTCCCTGTGTGAGAAAGAATATCACATTCTCTTCCTGTTCCTTCTACCAAACACCCACCAGGAACAAACAGAAAAGACCCCCACCAATAAAAACTGGCCAAACAAGCATACTCAAGTCAAAGTATCCCTGGTTGGGGGGTCCCCAGGTAAAGGCGCATTTTTCCCCACCAGTCTTTTCTTACTGTGCACACACCGAGCCAAAGCGGGACTGGAACCTCATCCATAAAATATCCCTGTCCTGCCAGGAGATTTTTCTCTTATAACCTCCTTGGAATGGAAAGGAATACTTATCCCCATTAGAAGGTGAAACGTTTTTCACAGTGTCAATTTTTCTTCCTCTTTGAGAATGTTCCCCCCACCGAACACACATATTTTTCCTACATGTAATTTGATTTGGATGGTTTCTTGACCTGCATCCAAATCGAGCTGTGGGTAATTATTACTGTCACTATTGTTATTAATACTGATATTTATCATAATCTCACAAATGGCAGGGACAGCCCTTAATCTTGCTATTTAATTTGGTTGAAAGGAAAATGTGAGGCCCTGGCCTCCCTCCCAGTTTATTCTCTTTTACCAACTTCCTACTATGTGAATAATTAGCCCAGTTTCCAGAGATCTCCAGTCAGTATAACTCTGAATTGCATTCAGAGGATAAAGTAGCATGAAAGTGACAAGAGGTCAGATTTCTCTCACTAAAATGAGAAACTATCTGATTGTTAGATGTCTTGTGAGGTAGTAAGTTCCCCATCACTAGAAATATTCAGCTAGAAGCCGAAAGGCTGTCTGTTAGGTGTCAGGTATGCTGTTTTAGGAAGGGATGAATGAGGACTGTGGTTCTCATATTTTAGTTCTATCAGAATCACCTGGAAGGCTGTTTACTGATTTCTGAGTCCCACCCAGAGTTGCCGATTCAGTCAGTCTGAGGCAGGGCCCGAGAGCTTGCATTTCTTTCTTTCTTTTTTTATGAGATGGAGTCTCACCCTGTTGCCGAGGCTGGAGTGCAATGGTGCAATCTCGGTTCACTGCAACCTCTGCCTCCCGGGTTCAAGCGATTCTCCTGCCTCAGCCTCCCAAGTAACTGAGATTACAGGCACCCACCACCACGCCCAACTAGTTTTTTGTATTTTTAGTACAGACAGGGTTTCACCATGTTAGCCAGGCTGGTCTCGAACTCCTGACCTTGTGATCCACCCACCTCAGCCTCCCAAAGTGCTGGGATTACATTTCTAATAAGCTTGCATTTCTAATAAGATCTCTGCGGTTGCTGGCCAGAGGGCATGGGTACTTTGAGAGCCACTGAACTAAGGGGAAGGTCAGTCTAGGTCGTTTAAAGCTTTCCTCCTACTCTAAACTTTTATGATGCCATGTGTGATACTATAATTTTATATTATGATTATATATATGTGTATACACACACACACATATTGATTTTCATCTGCAGTTCCTGAATCATAACACCCATAACCCTTATTGCAGTCTTTTGTTATAATGTTGGGGTGCTTCAGACCTCAGAAACAGGCCTCTGGAAATAGAATCTCTCTCTCTGACCTCCTCCTGTCCTCCTTTTACCTGCCCAAGGCAGGACTCTAATCTGATTGTGGATCAAAAAGACCCTCATTCCAGCGACGGTCTTGCCCAGTATCCTAGAGGAAGGAATGCTATGCAGAGACCAAGAAAAGTCTCAATAGACAGGCCTTGCTGGGTTTAGATCATGGGCTTTTTATCCAGTCACATTTCTCCACGGTTGTCAACCATGCCTATGTAACGTCAATCATGCCTATCGGAAGCCTCCATAAAACACCAAAAGGACAGGGTTCAGAGAGCGTCTAGATAGCTGAACACGTGGAGGTTCCTGGAGGGTGGCACGCCCAGGGATGACACCTGGAAGCTCCACGCCCCTTCCCCCACACCTCTCCCTATGCTTCTCTTCATTCCTATCCTTTATAATAAAGCAGTAAACACAGGTGTTTCCCTGAGTCCCGTGAGCTGCTCCAGCAAGTTAATCCAATCCTAAGAGGGGGCGATGGGAACCCCAACTTGAAGAGAGTAGATCAGAAGTTCCGGAGGCCTGCTCACTTCACAGGTGTGTGAAGTAGGGGCAGTCTTGGGGACTGAGTGAGCCCTCCATCTATGGAATCTGACCCTGTTTCCAGGTAGGGAGTGTTAGAATTGAATTAGAGGACACCCAGCTGGTGTCCGCTGTCGGTGTGGGGAGAAAACCCACACATTTGGTTACAGAAGCCTTCTTCTGTGTTGATCATTGGGGTGTGAGAGCAGAGGGAAATGGTCTGAGACAGGTTTTCCCCAAATACCATCAAGTGAGAATTATTTAAGAAGTGACCGAGAGTAATTGGCCCAGGTTGAAGGGATAAGATGTGGCATTTCTCTCACTAACTTCATATAGGCATTTACCAGAAGGACAACTTTTGTCTTCTTCTCTGAGCACTGTCCTGTCTCCATAGATCTATCCCATACATGCTTCTAAGCCTGCTTTTCCTTCCTGTTGTCTCATTTAGCGGGAGACCTCCCACTGTTTCATTTAGTTCGGGAGGGAAACCACACTTACTCAGACAGATAAGCCCTTAGTTTTTACTCTCCCTGTAAAAACTGTACATGTTCTGGCTCTGATGCCTTAAAACAAAAATAAAACAACACATAAGTCCTTTTCCCTGACACGCGGTGAACACAACACGGTAATACCACCTTATCTGGTGATCTCTGTTACTTGGTTTCATTTGGGGCTGTGAAGTCGCCTGGAACAATGTTTAGTGTACGCTGTATGGGAATCCCATGGGCAGCTGTAGCGGGGAATACGGAAGAGAAGCAGTCCCAATCATGCCTTGTAAGACATGATCTTGCATGTGGGCTTCAGGGCTACAGAGCAGCTTCCATGCACATTATCATACATGATGCCCAAAACACCACGATACACAAAACAGGTATCATTAACTGCATCTTATTGATAAGAAAGGTAACACTTGGAGAGTTTCTACATTGCCAAAAGGTCACAACAAACACTGTAGAAGAAAAATTCAGGTTTTCTGACTGTTGGAGCGATCTTTTCATCTACCTCACCAAGTTGCTCTTGGAAACAAAGCAGTGGGGAAAGAGGCAGGACAGGGATGATAGCGCCCAAATAGGAATTTTTGAGGTACTAGGTAGGGACAGAGTCTGGACAACCACCAGCTCCCACCTCCTTCTCCCCAGTCTATCTGGGAAACTTCCCTCCCTCATCTGCCCATCCATCTATTATAGATAGCCATCCATCCGTCTCATTTTAAAGATGAAGAAACAGGCCCAGAGAGGTCAAATGTCTTGCCCAGGATCACATACCTGCTTAATAGAAGAGTCAGGACTAAAACTAACCTGAACTCAATCCTTTTTTTTTTTTGAGATGGAGTCTTTCTCTGTTGCCCAGGCTGGAGTGTAGTGGCATAGTATCAACTCACTGCAACCTCCGCCTCCCGGGTTGAAGTGATTCTCCTGCCTCAGCCTCCTGAGCAGCTGGGATTACAGGCAGCCACCACCATGCCCGGCTAATTTTTGTATTTTTAGTAGAGATGGGGTTTCATCATGTTGGGCAGGCTAGCCTCGAACTCCTGACCTCAGGTAACCCACAGCCTCGGCCTCCCAAAGTGCTGGGATTGCTGGCATGAACCACCGCACCCGGCCAAACTCAAGTCTTCTGATGCTCAATACTGACTATATACTGGGTCACTTTTCATGAGAATGGCAGTATGATCTTTGGGTAAGTTTGCTAATGTACGTTTTCCTTGTGTTTTCTATTACCTGTGTCCTTCCCCTTTATTCTAGAAGTAGCTCGATATGTCATGCTTATCGCCTGAGTGAAGGAGGAAGAAGAAAAGAATAAAGTCACCTGAGAGGGTACGTGGGGTGTTATATTTAAGTTTAGCTTAAAGCTGCCCCCTTACATATTTTAAGTTCAGCCTAAAGGTTTTTTCATGCACAGTGAACTGTAACCTACCTGAATGTGTAAACAGACTATAACCTACTCACATGCCAATCGCTGAGTTTCTCGGCCAATCACAGGTGGCCAAATGCTCAAACCCTTTTCAAATAAGGCGCACACCGAGGTGTAACCAATCCAGCTGTTTATGTATCTCACTTCCATTTTCTGTACATCACTTTCCTTCCACTTTCTACAAGTCTTTTTCAATGAGGCCTAGAGCCTCTCTGAACCTGTTGTGGTTTGGGGGCTGCCTAATTCACAAATCATTCGTTGCTCAATTAAAATTTGTTAAACTTAATTTGTCCATTTTTCTTTTAACAGGAGTGCCAGGTAAATATTTTTGCAGGGGACAGGGAACTGTCCATACAGACAGTTTGGGTCACCTCAAATCAGCATGTCTGCAGCACCAGTATAGCAGTCCCATCTCATAGAATTCTGAGAAATAAATTCTGCTTCATCCGGTGGGAGGAATCTGCTTACAGGTAACCCTTCTAGAACCAAAGCCCAGCACTGGGGCCTTGGACAACCCTATAGGTGCGAGGTCTGGGCCCTTCAAGTGTATGATAGACCCCTGCAGTAAAGAGTCAGACAGGGCTAGGCGCGGTGGCTCATGCCTATAATCCCAGCACTTTGGGAGGCTGAGGCAGGCAGATTGCCTGAGCTCGGGAGTTCAAGACCAGCCTGGGCAACACGGTGAAACCCTGTCTCTACTAAAATACAAAAATTAGCCGGACACAGCGGTGTGTGCTTGTAGTCTCAGCTACTCGGGAGACTGAGGCAGGAGAATTGCTTTAACCCAAGAGGCGGAGGTTGCAGTGAGCCGAGATTGTGCCACTGTACTCCAGCCTGGGCAACAGAGGGAGACTTTGTCTCCAAAAAAAAAAAAACCAGAATCAGATATTGCCCCAAAAAGGAAAAATGAATATGGGGCCTATGGATGCTTCAAGAACTGGAAGAAGACTTAGAAATGTTCAGAGAAAATACTTCAAAGTGTAGGGTCTCCGGAGGGTTAGGGCCTGGGGCGGGAGTCCTGTTTATCCAGGCCTAGGGGCAATACTGCTCCAGATCAAAGAAGGGGAAGAAAGTCAATATGATCTTGGGGACTCAAAGCATAAAATGTATATGATGATATAAATGTAAGGTTTCCCCACCCTGGGACTGGATAGATTCCCTGGGTCCGAAAGTGAGGGAGAGGAGCATGGGAGGGAAGGGAAGGGAGGGAAGACTGAGATGCTCCTGGCTCCTGAGTTTTGTAGGAAAGAGAAGAAGGAACAATACCCTGAGTGCCGAAAGGATCACCCTCCTGGACCTAGGGAAAGCCTTGAGGGACAGTGAGTCCCACCCACTCCCTACCTGTTTCCACCATGCCTGGCAAGGTCAGGTGCAGAGGAAATGTCGTGAGGTGAGTCTGGGGGGCAGGCTGGAGGCAGCCTCTCAGAAGCTCTCTCCCCTAGGGTGTGCTGGGCCAGCGATGTTTTTTATGCTCCCAAGAGGGTGCAGGCGTGGCAGAGAGAAAGAGAGAGGAGAGAGGCAGACAGAACCCTAAGAAGTAGTCAGCAACAAAGGCATCCTGGCAGACAGCTGGGTGAGGAAGAAGGACCTCTCTGCAGAGGCCAGGACAGAGCCGTGACGACACCCAGGTTCAGACGACCCTGCTCTCCTCCTCCCCACAGCCTCTACATTTCAGTACTATCTACCTCCTGGGGTGCAGATGTGACTTTGAAGAAAGAGAAGAGGATCCTTGTCTGACTAGATTTTCATCATTTGGCTAAACAGGGGCTCAAAATAGAAATTAGTTACCAAAAACAAAAAAGAAATTTAAAAAAACCTCTACTTTTTGCACATCTCACATTTTGATGGAGCATTATATCTACCACTAGAGGCTCAATGAAAAGCAGCAGCTAAAATCCTGGAGTATGTGGATGGATAAGAGCCCCAGGGAGCCGTTTTGTCCCTGAGACACCAGCGATGGCTGGGCAGAAGAAAACGGACTCTGGGAATTCTTGGGTGTTTCATGTGTATCTTGAGATTCTGGATCCTGGTCTCTTGCATCTCTTAGGGGCCTGTGATGTTGAAAGGCCAAAGAGAAGGTGTTGTCTCGAGCTCTCTATCCTGTCCTCTCACTCTCACCCAGCCTCCTACAAAAGGATACGAAAAGCATGTAAGAATGGGTAGCAGCATCTTTGCTGCAGGGATTTGGTCTTAAAGGCTGTGGGGTCAGTGGCTTAGCTCCAGCCCGAACAAGGTATCAACAGGAAGTCAAGGTCCAGGAACAATGGGCCCCCAGCCACTCCTCACAGGAGCCCTTCTCCCAGGCCCCGGACAGGCAGGTTGGAGGGAAACCAGCAAGAGCAGAGGGACTCTCCTGGAGCAACTGCTGAAGTCACCTCATCGCCCAACATAAACCATGTCACCTTCTGTTGTTTTCAGCAGCAAGGACATTCTTGTTTTCTCACAAAAGAGCCTCGGTCACCTGAGGACATTTCTTGCAGCAATCTAGCGGGCTTTTGTCTTTGCGTCACCTGATTCTCCATGTTCCCTTCAGGAACGATGCCATCTTTTCCACAGTAGCAAATACACTGAAACTGAACTAGTTAGGAGGATTTTAAAAAGATCCTTGTAATCTGCGAACTAATGCCTTGATCTTTTGTCCTCTTTCAGAAAGAAAGAGATCAACTAATAGCTCAACAGGGTTTAACCTGGGCTTACCGAGAAGAATCAAATTTTTTTAAAGAAAATAAAATTGTAATATGAGCCAGTCAGACATGTGAATATTCATCTGCATATGGAAAGTGTGACTCCAAAGAATGGTTTGGGGAAAGAGCATCACGATACAAGAATAATCAAGATCAGACCCCCCATTCATTGCATACGTGTATGGTATATGTGCATGTGTATGTATATGTAAATGTATATTTATATGTATATGATTGATATGGTTTCAGCCTGTGTCCCCACCCAAATCTCATGTTCAGTGTTGGAGGTGGGCCTGGTGGGAAGTGATTGGATCATGGGGGTGATTTCTCAGGGTTTAACACCATCCCCCCTTAATACTGTATAGAGAGTGAGTTCTCACGAAATCTGGTTGTTTAAAATTGCGTGGCACTTCCTTTTTCCTTTTCCTCCTGATCCAACCATGTAAGATGTGCCTGCTCCCTCTTTGCCTTCTGCCATGACTGGAAGCTTCCTGAGGCCTCCCTCAGGAAGTCACTATGCTTCCTGTACAACCTGTGGAACCACGAGCCAATTAAACCTCTTATCTTTATGAATTACCCAGTCTCAGGTATTTCTTTATAGCAGTGCGAAAACGGACTAATACAATGGTATATATATATATGCCTATGGTATACAGAGAGGCATAGCAAGTCCTATATCAAGTCGCTTATAATCACTTATTAAGTTGTTATCAATGCTGCCCCCAATGCCTGGCATCACCCTAGGTACAGTGGGAGATACATAAAAAGAATATATAAGCTCTCTTGACCCTCACAGAAATAACTAATTTGGGACTCAAGATTTCATGAGAGGCAACAATCGGAGAATAATACAAAAAATTATTATAATTGGTAAATACAATAAGAACAACTGCTGACATGTGTTAAGTGCTTATAAGTACCAGCCCCTTGGATATGTTATCTCATTAAATCCTTAGGAAAACAGGTAAGTACTGTTATGAGAGTAATTTTATAGAACTAGAGGTTGAGAGGTTTGAACTGGGCCAAGGTCATGTAGTGAGTACAGCAGGACATGAAGTCAGATGTGCTGGACTTCAGGCTACTTAAGCACTTCCCAGCTCCTCACGTGTGTCAATAAGAGGAACAGAGAGTAAGTGCTGGGGTCATTCAGAGAAGCCAGAATACGGAGCTCCAGAACACTCACAGAAGGCTGTAGAAGAATGGTATACTGTATTATACCACGGATGGTCTGGCTGGAACTGGGACCAAGTAAAGAGAAGACTCTGGCAGCTGGCTCCGGTCTTGGTGATGTGGGAGAGTTGTGAGTTCTGGGCAACTTGGGTTCTACTCTCAGATCTGTCTGATGGATACCCAGAAAGGTAAGTGACTTTTGCATTGCCACACATACCCCTGAGCTGTGAAATGTGGTAACTCAACCAGATGCTCTCCAAATCTTGTCTTGGGGACAGGGGTCAGAGAAGGACACAGTATAGCTGAGGATGCAACTCAGACCATCCTGGAAGCTTGTCTCCTTGGTAGAAGCCTCTTTGGCTATATTTGTGCCCCTTGAGTATCAGATTGGCACAACCTCAACTGGCACAGACCCTGACACCCAACACCCACTTGAGATGGATGCTAAGTTTTCATGCTTTTTCCATTGGAGGCTTAAGCTTTCTTGAAGTAACCCAGATCTAAATGATATGTAAAATAAATAAAAGTGTTGCTTCCCCTCTGTGTGAAACCAGAACCTGAGAACCTGGTCCTGCTTAGGGAGGTAAAGTAGAGGTGAGACTGGGAGCTTAAATTGGGAGTGAGAGGTGAAAATAATCTTGTGGAAGGGTAAGAGATGCGAACCCAGGGACCAAATTCTCTTTCTTTATCACAGACCAACTCATTCCTTTAGCAGAAAAAATTTCTAAGGGAATGTTTCTGGAGACTTTCAGACAGATTTCTAAATAAAATGCCCAAATCCTCTAGAATACTATGTAACTACTAAGGAGAAGCCTCATTTTATTCTTCGTCTCATCAACAGACACCGTGTGGACAGTCTGTAGCATTTTGTCATCTATCTCCCAATTACTCCAGGAGCCAGGCATTGTGTTCCTCATTTACTGGTGAAAACCCGAGGCGACAAGAAGCTCCATAATTTGCCCAAAGTCAAATGGTTGAAGAATGCTGGAACCAGGATTCTAACCCACATCTGCTTGAACCCAGGGCCTCAGCTCTTCACTGGCTCTGTTATTTGCTTTGATGGCAATGTAACTGCCAAGTGACTTTGCTCCCTCTATGCATAATGAGAAGTGTCCATAACAAAAGGAGACTGGTGTACACAAGTGACTTCTCTGCATAATAGGGCACACAACTGTTCACACAATTGAGTGTTTGTTCTTAAGAATTTCTTCTTCAAGTCAAAAGACCACCACCAGCAGCAACCACCAAAATGCATTATGAAAGATTTAAGCAGGACTTAGGGAGTAGGTGTTTAGAGGCCATTACTATTCTTTTTAACATACATTTTATATATAGTGAAAGGTACAGACCTTACGTGTATAATTCAATGAGTCTGGGCAATCCTATACAAAACACCTATGTAATTACCACCCAGTCAAGCTAAAAAATAGTGCCATCACCCCAGAAATTTCCCTTTTCCCTCTTTCTAGTCAATTCCTCTCTACAGGCAATCACTACTCTATCACCATGGACTAGTTTGCCTATTATAGAATTCTGTATAATTGCAGTCATACAATGTGGAGTCTCTTGTGTCTTGGTTTTTAGGCTCAGCATATTTTTGAAATTCATCTATGTTCTTGAAAGTATCTGTCATTCTTTCTTTGATTTACTGAGTAGCATTCCAACATGTGAGTAGACCATAATTTGTTCAGACATTCTATTGTTGATGGGCATTTGAGTTGTATCCAACTTGGGCTATCATGAGTAAAGCTAACATCTTATTCTTACATCTCTATGTGTCTTTTTACAGTTAAGTGTTTTCATTTTTCATGAGTTAATATCTAGTAGTGGAATGCTGAATCACTGGGGAAGAATATGTTTCACTTAAATGCTTACTCTCTGCAAAAGAGTTTTCCAAAGTGATTTTACAATGTGAATTCCAGTTGCTCCATATTCTTGCTCACATTCAATGTTGTTAGTTTTTAATTTTAGCCCTTCTCATGAAATGGTATCTTGTTGTGGTTTCACTTTGGATTCCTCTAATGGCTAATGATGTCCCCTTTTCCTGTGTGTGATTGTCATTTCTGTATCTTCTTTAGTGGATGTCCTTTCAAATCTTTTGTACATTTTTTAGAAAGAGTTGTTCATTTTTTATTTTTATTTTTGAGAGTTTGTTATGTGTTCTGGATAAGTCTTTTATCATATGTGATTTGCAAATATTGGATTTAAGTATGTGGCTTGGGGAACTGTGTTTTTGCAAGAGCAGAACTTTTTAATTTTGATGAAACCAAATTTGTCAGTTTTTTCTTTTATGGATTAGACTTTGGTTGCTATAACTAAAAATATCTTTTCCCAAACCAAAGTCATAAAGATTTCATTTTCTGGTTTTCTTCCCAAAGTTTGGTAGTTTGAAGTTTTGCATTTAGGCCTATGATCCATTTTAGGCTGATTTTTGTTTATAGTGTGAAGTATAGATCAAAGTTAATTTTTTTGCATATGAATATTCAATTATTCTAGTGCCTTTTGTTGAAAAAAAAAAAAAAAAACTCTTCTATCTCCACTTAATTTGCTTGGCACTTTTGCAAAAAATCAATTGACCATATATGTTTGAGTCTATTTCTGGATTCTTTTCTATTCCAATGATCTACTTGTTCATCTTGATGCCAATATAGTAATTACTGTAGTTTCAAAAAATCTTGAAGTCAGATAGTATTAAGTTTTTTAACTTTGTTTCTTCTTCAAAGTTGTTTGGGCTACTCTAGCTCATTTGTATTTCTATGTGAAGTTTAGATCCAGTTTGTCAATTTGTATTAAAAAAAAAAAAAAAAAAAAAAACCAGGATTTCGACTTGGAATGGCCTGAATCTATTTGTGGATTTTTTTTTTGAAGGGGGACGTGGACAGAGTCTTGCTCAGTCCCTGAGGCTGCAGTGCATTAGCACAATCATAGCTCACTGGAGCCTTAACTTCCTGGGCTCAAGCAATCCTCCCACCTCAGCCTCCCAAGTAGCTGGAAATATAGGCACATGCCACCATGCTCAGCTAACTCTTCAAAATTTTTTGCAGAGACAGGATCTCACTATGTTGCCCAGACTGATCTTGAACTCCTGGGCTCAACCAGTCCTCCTGCCTCGGCCTCCCAAAGTGCTGGGATGATAGGTGTGAGCCACCATGCCCAGCTATATTTGTGAAGAACTGATATCTTAACAATATTGAGCCTTGAATCAAGAAAGTAAGTCAATTAATATGGTATATCTCTCTTAATTTAAACTTTAAAAAATTTCTCCGAGAATTGTTTCGTAATTTTGTTCAGTTTATTCCTAAGTAGTTTATGTGTTGATGTATTGTTTTTATTTCATTTTTCAGATTTTTTGCTTTAGCATATAAAAATTGACTTTTATTTATTGTATCTATATCCTATAAATTTGATAAATTCATTTGTTATTTCTAACAGCTATTTCATAGATCGCTTAAAATTTTCCACATATACAATCATGTCATTTGTAACTAAAGACAGTTTTATTTCTTCCTTTCAAATTTTTATGTTGTTTGTTTATTAGGGGATTTTTGTTTCTTTTTTTTTTCTTTATTATAATGGCCATGCTCCCAGCACAATGTTGAATAGACGTGATTAAAGCAGATGCTTTTGTCCTGTTTCTTATCTTATATGTAACATAGTTCTTATCTTATATGAATATAAGATACGTATCTTATATGAATATAAGATACGTATCTTATATTCAACGGTTCTTCGGCAAGTATATTAGCTGTAGGGTTTTTGCTTTGCACTTTTTCAGATTTACAAGTTCTCTTCACTCTTATTTTGCTAAGAGTTTTTATCTTTAAATGGTTGTTGAATTTTGTCAGGTGCTCTTCTGTCATCTTTTTCCCTATTTTTGTCTGTGTTTAAACTGAGGTTTCAAATGTTTCTGCCAGCCATCACATGTGCCCTAGCAGGTGTGGTCTTTCAGGCAACTTTGTTGACTCTGTCTCAGCACAAAGCTGGATCTACATGGCGTGACTGAAATCTCATAGTTGCTGTTTTAACTCAAATAGTGTTCATTATGGGAATGTTCTTAATTTTGAGCCAAATTATTTTATAATTACATATTTGACTATTAGAAACAGTTACTGCAGACTTCCTTTCACGTGCCACATTTCTTGAGACTAATGTTGCTAGAAGCCTTGGAACTGGGCTTGTTTATCAGAATCAATTCACAATCGGAAGGAAAACATGCAGAAGTATGGAACAGGCTCCCCACTTTCTTGGCCATGAGCCAAAAAAATTAGAAAGGAAATGAAACTTTGAGGTGTGTCCAGGGGAGTGCTATGCGTCACAGCCAAGTACTGTGTTACCTGTGGGTCAACCAGACCAAACTACATATGCTAGTGGACAGTTTGGAGAGAAAGTTACATCCCTGCCAGCCTAGATTTGGCAAAGAAGAATAACTACCTCATTCCCAAAGATTGCCAAACCTTCTTATACTAGTCCCTTAAAAAGTTTTAATTCAGTCTCAGAAGAAGGTATTCACAATATCATTAGACATGACAAGTTAAATGTTTGAAGCCAAGCCTAATCCAGATGAGGAGTCATTTTGTTCTCTCTGTGGCTTCATACTTTATACCTATTTCTTCTTCTCTTTGTTTTCTTTACTTCCAACTGTCTATGCCAACGAAACATACCAAGTATCTAGAGACTAACTTTTGTTGAAGACTACAACAGAATATATGTTCACACTCAGCTTGTCTTTCATAGTCAATTTGGGAACATTTGTATGACACTCCAAAATCTCAAAATTTCTAGGACAAGCATTCCTTTGAAATTATTTTCAGGGCCAAGTCACCCATGGAAACCGGCTTTGTTACTTTAGGCCTGAGTTTTTTTATCCAGTGAGAAAACCCGGCAAAACTAAAGGGATCTGGGGTCAAATAATTTTAGAAAAGGTAGCATATTATGACATCCTCCTGGAAATTCACAAGACACATTTGCATATTAAAAACTCTTCGCTAGACAATTTAACCTAGTGTTGCCCTCAATTTTTTGGACCTTGGAAACTATTGGTTCAGTTTGGTTTGGTTTGGCTAACGAATACTTTTAACCATCATTCCACAGAACACACAGAACATATTTGGACACTGCTTTGCAATGCGGCTCATGTGTTCACCCAGCCTTAGACATACTCAGCGCTGCATCCTGCAAAAGGGAAGCAAGCACCCCTCAAGGCAATAGTCGTTTTTTGATAATCAAAATCATCTTTCAAAACCCTTCAATCTGGCCCTGACTTCATGGCTGCCTGGATAGCAGAGTACCATTTGAGAAAGGGTTCCATTTAGATCTGTGGCGTGGCTTGAGAGTTGAAAGGAGTTAAGAGTGGAAGGAGGGTGAATGTCTTGCAGCAGAAAACACAGATGAAGTGAGAGTGGAGGTGGAGGAAGGATAAAGGGGAAGAACGTGGAGAGACACAAGAGAACATGGGCTCTAGAGAAAATATGCTCCTTGCAGGAGTCTGTGCAGTCTCTTGTGTGGTTCACTCCTGCGGGCTGAGGCAAGAGTTCATTGGCAATGGAGCCAACTGCCTTTATGAAGAGACTTAATGTTGCTTAACTCTCACTGCAGCCTGTTTGAATCATTCCTACAACCATGGGCAATGAAGTCCTATTTCTTCTTTTACCTTTCCTGCCATCTTTTCTTTTGGAGTCTTGGGGTGGTTTCAGTGGGTTTTATAATTAAGGCCACTTACTTTCTTTAGTACAAAACTTTCTTTCATTTTTTGTTTTGTTTTGTTTTTTGGAGATGGAGTCTCACCCTGTCGCCCATGCTGGAGTGCAATGGTGAGATCTCGGCTCACTGCAACCTCTGCCTCCTGGGTTCAAGTGATTCTCCTGATTCAGCCTCCTGAGTAGCTGGGATTACAGGCAGGTGCCACCATGCCTGGCTAATTTTTTGTATCTCTAGTAGAGAAGGGGTTTCACCATGTTGGCCAGGCTGGTCTTGAACTCCTGACCTCATGATCCATCAGCATTGGCCTCTCAAAGTACTGGGACTACAGGCATGAGCCACTGCGCCCGGCCAGTACAAAACTTTTTGATTCCATTTGAGAATGTTGAGTGTGTTCCTGTACTCAGAGTGTTTCCTCTGTAGGGGACACCCATGAGTTGAAGGGCTAACCTAGTGCTGTCTAAGAAAACACAGAGCAATGAGGGAATGTTCTATGTCTGAACTATCCAATGGGATGCCCAGTAGCCACAATGGCCATTGAGCACTCGAAATGTGGCTCATGTGACTGAGAAACTGAATTTTCAATATAAGCAAATTTAAAGTTAAATACCTACATGAGGCTACTGGCTACTATATTGGAGAGCAGATCTAGGAGCTAGATTCCTGAGAAAGGAAGTCATCATTATCTTATAGCCTTGGGATGCCTACAGCACAAACTGAGGACTGGAAACTCTGATAAGCCTATTAATATTTCCCTTAGTTTTAGACTGACTTGTGTATGCCATAGTAAGTCTTATCTGAAAATATATAGTTTTCTGCAGCATTCCTGGCTTTGTATACACAGGGGCTGTTTCTCCTAATTCTTTGACTTTTAAAATGTCCAGGAAGCTATATATATGTAAAGTAAGTGCAGTTAAAGAAAAGGTCTGGAGTCAGACAGACCTGGGTCCTAATCCTCATTCTGCTACTTATAGTTTTGAATGATCCTCTTTTTAGAGGATCAACCGCCTTTACCCACTTTTCATCTACAAGGTTGCAGCAGGAATTGCCCTGTTTCTATCATGTGGCCTTCCTGCCCTCTCTCCCAGGCATGGTTGACTCTCGAGAGGACAGGCATCCCAACTTGTCCTCTCCCTGGGAAACTGGAAAGAGACAGAGAGGGAGAAATGAGATACTTCAGTGACTGAATCTATAACACTAACATCACGCCCTGTTGGTGCCCTTGTTTTCAACATATGAACCACAAAATTCAAGGGAGCCAGTCTGCAAAAGACAGAAAAATTATACAGAGAGGCAGGATGGGGTGAATAAGAGATGGAAGAAAGGCAGTGAAAGAGACTTAACCTCTCCCTGGTGGACATTATAGCCCTCACCAATATGTGTTCTGGGAAGATACTGTCTCCCAGCCGGTTGCATTTAAGCAAGGTCATCTGACTCGAAGGAACATATGCCACTCCTGGCCTGAGGCAGCGAAAGTCCCTTGCAAGATTCTCCAGTCTCTCACTTCCCCTGCTGAGGCAAATTTACAAGCCTTGAGTTGAGATGACAGATCCAGTGGTACTAAAACAGCTTGGGCCTCTGAATCACCACGCAAAGGACAGTTGTCCCCAGAGAACCACTAACATTGTTGCCTTAAGCCACTGAGATTTTGAGATTGATGTGTTAATGTAACTTGGTTTATTCTGGTTCACATTCTCTCTGAGCTTTAGTTCCCTCATCTGTAAAATGGGAGTAGACATTTCTGATAAGGCTGTTGTCATGAATGCATAAGATAATGTCTGTTACATGCCTTCCATAGTACCTGTCACAGAGACAGTTGATGAAGAAGTATCATTTCTTTATTTTTGGTTTTCTTTTTATTATAAGTTTTATTTTAGGTTTAGGGGTACATGTGAAAGTTAGTTATGTCGGTAAACATGTGCCACGGGGGTTTGTTGTACATATTATTTCATCACCTGGGAATTAATCCCAGTATACAATATAGTTACCTTTTCTGCTCCTCTCCCTCCTCCCACCCACCACCCTCAAGTAGACTCCAGTGTCTGTTATTTCCTTCTTTGTGTTCATAAGTTCTTATCATTTCACTCCCACTTATAAGTGAGAACATGTGGTATTTGGTTGCTAAGGATAATGGCCTCCAGCTCCATCCATGTTTCCACAAAAGACATTATCTTTCCTTTTTTTGTGGCTGCATAGTATTCCATAGTGTGTATGTACCCCATTTTCTTTATCTAATTTGTCATTGATGGACATTTAGGTTGATTCCATGTCTTTGCCATTGTGAATAGTGCTGCAATGGACATGTGTCTTTATGGTAGAATGCATGCATGTGTCTTTATGGTAGAATGATTTATATTCGTCTGAGTATAGACTGTTGGTGGGAGTGTAAATAATTCAACCATTGTGGAAAGCAGTATGGAAGTTCTCAGAGAGCTAAAAGCTGAATTACCATTCAACTTAGCAATCTCATCATTTCTTTATTCTTAAGCCGTTGTGATCTCTAAGTCTATTTTATTCTTTCACAGTCTACGTCTACCAGACACTTTAGTCAGTATGATACAATCAGAGCAAATCCAACATCAGCTGAAATATGTTCTCATCAGCCTGAGGAATTCACACCAATCTCAAGAGGGACCTACTGTGGGCCAGGAATGAACTGTCTTTGTCGGGGTGGCATGAGGAGGTGAGTGTGGAGTAGGGCCTGAGACTTCCTCCTTGTTGCTGCTGGCAGATGGGCGGTTACTTACAAGCCATCCCTCAAGAGAAAGAAATTAGTTTTGCCACCTGGTGCTTCAGAAAAACCGAAAGGACAAATAAGGCTCCTGTAAATTCTCTGCTAGAGACACAAAAGGCAGGCACTCTAGATCCTCCCTACATGAACACTCCCTCCCCTCAGGCTGACCTGGGCCTCCATTTTTGCTTAACTTCGCATCTGTGGAAATTTGGAGTGTTCATGTGTGTGTGTGTGTGTGTGTGTGTGTGTGTGTGTGTGCAGAAATTCATGTTAAGGACACAGCAAAGGGAATCCATTGACATTCTTTTCTGGAGTTCTGCATGGTGCTGAATGTACTTGGTATTTATGATTGGAAAGAAGATCTACTGCCATGGTGACAACCTTGCTCTCCAAATTGGCATGTTCAACTGGTCAAGGAGGACACATTTATGAGGTATGAGTCTGAAGATGAAAATGAGATCAGTTTGGCTTTACAACCTGTCAAAATGATCTTGTTATTCTATAGTCATCAGATGGGGACCCAACAGAGAATCATTCTTGATAGCCTGGTTGAGAGGCTTGTCTTTCTTTCTGAAGTGGTTGTAGTCAGTGTTTCCACCAGGAACTAGACGCTCCTGTGTGTAGGTTCTTTGCACAGACTATGCCAACTTTTAGCCTTCACCCAAGCAGCAAGGCAGGACTGCAGGAGGACTGGTCAACCCTTCAGAAGAAGTGAAGCAGTTCTGGCTGGAAAGGAGGTTTGCTCTGTCTTGCAAAGGGTGTCCAGCCTCTGCTTGAGCCCATGTGTGCCCCTCACATGTGCTGGATGCTGCCATGGGACAGGCAGGAATGGATGAAGAGAATTAGAATTGATGAAGATCATCTTTACCTTTAGTCATTCCTAGTCATCTCCAAGATCTAATCTACTGAATGGCCATTTCCATTGTTGCCTTCTTACCATTGGTTATTTCACTGGATAAGGAAGAATTTGAACTTTATGGAAATTTTCAAGTCATGATCCCCAAAGCTGAGAGTCCAGGACCAGAACAGTGCTTGTGCTATCCCTAACCCTTCTCAAAAGGAGGCCAGGACCCTGAATGTCTTTAAGATTGAACTGAAACAAAACTGCAAAGAGAATTTTTGTGTGTCTGTTTGTGGTTTGGATGGTCAGAGGCTGCATTTCCTTCCACCTGTGCTTACAAAGGGCATCCTGTTTCTTTCTCAAGGAGTATTTCATTTGTTGGTAAGAGGCGTTTGTTGATATTAAGGGTAGCCTATAAAATTAAGTGAATGGCTGGTTCCTTAGTTTCTAGCACATTGGTTCTTTATATACAGTGCAGTTATTCAGGGAGTTTATTTGGTTATTTGTTTTCTTCTTTATCTCAAGGGGCATTTGAATGAGGTTGGCTCTCAGTTATTCAGGTTATCGAGTTTGCTCACTGGCAGCTGAGTTGGGACTGGAGTAGAAAGGAGATGGAAGCAGGCAGGTACAGGAGATGCTGTTACAAAGCAGAGGGCTTATTCAGCCCAGTGGTCAGGACATGTAGAGGACAGATAAAGGACCAGGAGGTGGTGTCAGGACCTGTTGATAGATTTCATATGAAACCCCAAGGACAGGAAAAGGATAACCTCATGATAGCACAGTCTAGAGTAGTCTTCACATGACTGTAATGGAATATGCAATCCACATATGTAATTATGAGCTTTCTGGTACCCCTATTTAAAAGGTAAAAGAAAGAACTAAAATTATATCAATAATATATTTTATTTAACACAATATATCCAAAATGTCATCATTTAATGTAATATTTCACATTCTTTTTTTCATATTAAGTTTTCCAAATCTGGGGTATATTTTCTTCCTATAGCATACCTCCATGCAGACTAGCCACATTCCAAGTGCTCAAAAGCCGCACGTGGCTGGTAGCCCCCACAATGGACAGCACGGGCCAAGCATATAAGGAGAATGTAATGAGAGATAAGTGGGAAAGGATCGTTTGTGCAGAGAGGGTGTTGATAAGCTTTTTCCATGTTATGTTTGGCATTTTGGTGGGATATCCAAGATGAGATGACCTGAAGGACATTAGAGATATAAGGCTGGTGGTAGAGGAGGGAGAGATGAAGAAGACTGATTGGGCAAGGCAAGTTTGAGTTAATAGAAAGCCTTGGTTACTATATTCTGAAAAACTTGTGGTGTGAACTTCTGTATTGACAGACGCTCTAATACGAAGAAAAGGATGGTCTCCATAGCAAGCAGGCATCCCCTGAAGCTTTTGAAACTTCAAGTATTTGGGAATGCTATTGCCTATACCTTCTCTGTCAACCTCCAAGTCATTCCTCAGTATACATTAAGGACTCAGCTACGAGTTCTTTGTGTATGAACCATCTGACACTAGCTTTTAAGTTCCTGACCTCTCATGACCATTAACAGTCCTCTACATTCTTCTGTACCCATCATTTCCATGTCTTCTTAGAGTAAATCAACATCACGGTACTTTTCTGCCTTGCAGACATTGATTCCTTTATTTGCAAGTGATGCACACACACACACACACACACACACGCACACAGAGAGAAAAACAACAGTTTCCCAATACTTTCTTTCGAAGGTAGAAATGCTTTTATCTTCTATTATAAAAGTAGCACATACTGTTAAAATATCAAATAGAACAGAAGTATATATACTAGCAAATAAATGTACTCTTATTCTCAGCCATTTCTTTTCTGTTTTTCTTATAACATAAAGATATATCATACCAGACAATATCATTTTCTGGCATCTGCTTTTTTCTCTTAAATGTATATTTTGGAGATATGCCTCCACTTCATCCTTTTTAATGAATATATAGCACTCTCTTTTATGGATGTTATGCAATATATTTGTCTAATCTCAATCACAGAGATTTATGATCCTTCAGAGTTCTTTTGTGTCAGGCCTTTTATGTATTAATTCTGCCCAGTTGTCAGATTTTTTTTCTTACAAATATATTTCTAAAGTGAAACTGCATCATTAAGTACTAACATTTGAAAGCTCTCAATGAACACTGTTAAAATGCTACATGAGGTTTATGTTCCTTTCAACTACTTCTTGAAAATTCCATTTCCTAATTCCACACTAACCATTTTTATTCATTTTAATCTTGTCAGTCTGATAGGTCAAAAAAACTCATTACATTTTACATTTCCACTTCTTTGATTACTAACGAAATAGAGCAGCTTTTAATTATGGACTGAATATTTGCATTTCTTCTGTGAATTGCCTGTTCGTGTTCTTTGCCCATTTCTATATTGGTGTATTTGTCTTTACCTTACTAACGTGATACTAACATTTTGTCCATAATAATACATGCTGCAGATATTCTTCCTAGTTGTTTGCTTTTGACTTTGTTTGTGGTATCTTTGCTTAATATTTTAATAGCAGGTAAAAAACAAATCAGGTTAAAATAATTATTTGGAGAAGCTGCAGCTGGAAATTAGAGCCAGGTATGGCAAGAGGAAGAACTAGTTCAATAAGTTCCCTCAGTAACAAAACTGGCCTAAACGCAACATATAGAAGCAATGAAAATCTTTTAATCTACACACCTCCTGTAAGTCTCCCTTTGCTGAAAACAAAGGATAAGTTTGTATTTTATTTTAAGAAACAATTGAGTCTCTAATGAAAAATATAAAGATAGCTATCTCTCTTTTCTCTTGCTGACTTAATTCTGAAATTTCTTGAAAATGCTAGCAAGGATATAGAAAAGAAAATGCTCTTGGAAAAGTAACTTTGCTAATTCAGTAGTAATGATAATAATCATTTTGGAAATATTTTTCAGTTGAGACAAGTTTCTCCAACATTATCACTTTTGTTGCAGGTGGGGATTCCAGGCTAGGTTAAGCATAGCATTTATTCCAAAACATTTTTAGGCCTTCCTTTATGCTAAGTGCTTCTGGAAAAAGAATACTTTATTGCCAATTGGCAGTAGGCCAAGAGCATGAAGAAGTTGGGTATTACTCTAAATGTGCCCCCAGTTTATAGTCATGGAGGGGTGAGGCCTGGATGTAATAAATATAGAAAAATGAATTAGCACAGTCCTGCTTTGAGGACTCACAGTTTAACAGGGAGTGAGGCTATGTAAATATATGGTATAGTGGTGGGTGCAATGTTGTGGGGAATTGGTTCTACCAGGAAGAATCCAAGCAGTTTCAGGAGTAGCAGCTCTTAAGCACAGTCTAGAGACAAAGTATGCAATCAGACTATCCAGAATTCAGGAAAGCAGATTTCAAATAGTACAGAGGATTCCAAAGCCCAAGAATTCTAAAAACACTTAACATGTTCAAGACATTCTGCTAAGGGGGAAGTTTGAGCCACACACACACACACACACACACACAAAGATGAGAATTCTCCACACACAGATGAAGAGGAACCATGGGAACCAGTATGTTGGTGACCATAGCTCCAATGTGAGGCAACCGTTTGATGTGACTTCTTTTAAAAATAAGATGCATTTTCAAGCTATAATAATAATAATAACAGCTTTCTGGTGTCCTTTTTACTTTCCAGGCTCCTTTTCAAGTATCTTACATATAACAGCCCCATTTAATCTTCATATGAACCCTAGATCTCCATCTTACAGATAAGAAAACTGTGGCACAAAGCATTTAAGCCACTTACAAATTCATCTCATAGGTAGTGGGTCAAATTTTGAACCTGTGCTTGGATGTGAACCCGGCCATTCAGGCTTCATCGTCTGATTTCATGCCAGCTGTTCTACAAGCAGCTTCACTGATTGAGCCTTTACTGTCTTCCAAGTCTGTGCTAAGCACTTACACATATGATGTCAGTTGCCATAACCTTGTGAGGCTGTGAGGTTGATACTATAATTAGCCTCTTTCATAGATGAGGAAACCGAGCATTAAAGAGTTTAGTTGCTTGCTCAAGGTTAAGAGGTAGAAAGTAGCAGAGCCAGGATTTGAACTCAGAGAGAATGATCCCAGAAAGAGCTCACAGGCACTATCATAGAAGCATACAATCCAGAAGGAAGATGGTGATAGTTTCATGACATTCAGCAACAGATTTACCATATGTGCCTTCATAGTTATCTTTGGAACCCCTACAAACAAGGGAATATTCAAGAGGGTCTACAAATATTTGAGGAAGTTTGCAGGAACTGACAGGTTCAGCTAAAAGGAAACTGGAAGCAAAGATATATGAATGTTCTGATTCTATGAAAACAGGGAGATGAGACTTATTCCCCACGGTTTCCAAGGTGAGAATAAAGAAAGATTTTCCTGAAGTAAACTACTAAATAGAATGGAGTGAGCCCCTGATATCAAAGCAAAGGCAGGGAAAAAATGTCAGAAAGTTTAAAGAGGGGAATTCTGTGTTGAATGCAGATTTGGTTGAAGTTGCCCCTAAAGTCAACTCTCCTCTATTAGTTTACACAATCTGAATCGTCTTCACACATACCCAGTGCCTTTTCAAAAAGAAATATGACAGAATCAAGACATGGGAAATTCATTAGAAGCTGTTTATCCAGCATTCTATTAACTAGGGTTTGCACGTTTTCTCAATTCTTGAGTGCTTAGGATTCATATTGATGCTCCTGAAGATGTAAAAGTGGCTTCAGTGTTTTAAAAGTTAGATTGGATTACGTTACTTGTAATTTACTGTTGAGCATATTTTCTAGCATTCTAAGCCTTTTGAGAAGTTGTGCTCAGTGAATAGCTAATTGCACACCTTTAACCAGAATATATGATTAACTAGGATAACCCAGCCCCCACCCATGACAAATAGCAAATGTCCCAGAACAGTCACCAAATGAGAGGATAGAGTTGCATAGTATAGGAGGCAGATTCCCAGTTGGAACCAGAGGTAGAAAATCCCTGCTTGTTTCGTGCTCTGACCAAGCCCAGGTCCCAGAGAACATGATTTAAATGTCGGTGGTGTGGTTTATTCAGCTGTTTCAGGAATTGGAGCATTACCACTGCCAGTGACAACCAGAAAGCAGCTAGAGCTCAGGAGGGGTGGTGAGCTCCCCAAAGCACAAGGTCTTTTCTTCTTCAGAACTGTCTGGTGGACTGGCCAGGAATGCTGAGAAAGGTGAGATGCCAGCTTCAGAGGTGAGCCTCACCACCCCAGCAAGATGCCCCAAATACAAATCTTCTAAGGGAAGGGAGTTTACTCAGTTCACTAAAGTTCCTGGCTCCCATTGGCAGCAATCACAGGCAGCATGCCTACAGCCACCACTGCATATTTCAGATCCTTACTTCATTACCTGTCCCTCCTGGACAGCTGCTCTAATCACTGATGAACAACCGGGAGGATTCGCCTTGTTAGGGCTGGTCAGCCTTGAAGCGCTGTGCCTTCACCCAACTCCTGAGACTGGCCTAGTAATCCCATTTCCTGTGTCTAGAGACACAGTGAGTGGCCAGGGTGAGCGGGGTCAACTACCTGGACTGGGACCAGAGCTGGGCTCTGCCACCTGGCCTTCCCTCCACTTGTGTCCTGTTGCTGACTTGCTGCTGGATCTGTTCTCTCTGCCTGAGGGGTCTTTTGACCCCGGACGTCTTCCCCTTGCCTGTGCACTGCTCCCAGGTTCAGCAAGGGCTCTGCACATGCAGCTGAGCTTCAGGGAAATGTACTGCACCCAGTGACCTGAGGCCATGTTCTGGTCCCAGGCTCTGTGTGTGGTCTTGCAGCCTTGAGGCTTCTTTCCTTAGCTGTAGCCAAGGGGCAATAACCACTCACAGCTTCAATGCAGAGAAAAGGAGTATGGAACAAAGAAAAGTATGAGTGCCTTTGTGAACTGGGAAACATGCTACAACACAATAAATATGAATACGCCATTTTAAAAGGGAAGGAAATTCTGACACAGGCTATGACATGGATGAATTGGAAGGACATTATGCTCCAAGTCCCCCAGTGGATACCTGAAACTGTAGACAGTACTGAACTCCATATGTATTAGTCCGTTCTCACACTGCTAATAAAGACACACCCGAGACTGGGTAATTTATAAAGGAAAGAGGTTTAATTGACTCATGGTTCAGCATGGCTGGGGAGACCTCAGGAAACTTATAATCGTGGCAGAAGGGGAAGCAAACATGTCCTTCACATGATGGCAGGAAGAAAAAGTGCCAAGCAAAGAGGGGAAAAGCCCCTTATAAAACCATCAGATCTCATGAGAACTCACTCACTATTAAGAGAACAGCTTGGGGGGACCGCCCCCATCATATAATTACCTCCCATGAGGTCCCTCCCTCAACATGTGGGGACCTATAATTCAGATTACAATTTAAGGTGAGATTTGGGTGGGGACACAGAGCCAGACCGTATCACTATATATACTGTTTTTTCCTATACATACGTAAGTATACAACGTGAAGATACTGGACACAGGGAGGATTCAGGTCTCAAGCCAGACAGAGCAGGATGGTGCTAGATTTCCTTACACTATTCAGAAGGGTATGCAGTAAAAAATCTATGAATTTTTTTTTTTTTTTAATAGAGACAGGGTCTCCCTATATTACCCAGGCTGGTCTCGAACTTCTGGCCTCAAGCAGTCTACCTGCCTCAGCCTCCCAAAGTGTTGAGATTACAGGCATGAGCCATGCATAGGGACTGAATTGTTTATTTCTGGAATTTTTCATTTAATATGTTTGCACCTTAGTTGACTGAAGGTAAGTGAACTTGCAGAAAGCAAAACTGTGGAGAATGCTGGACAACCATGCTGTGTAATCTCGCTGCATGAAGTCCCTAGAGTAGCCAAACTCAGAGAGACAGGAAGCAGAATAGGGGCCAAGGGAGGGGGCATAGGCAGTTGTTTAATGGGTACAGAGTTTCCATTTTACAAGACGAAAAGAGTTCTGGAGATTGGCTAACACAACAATATGAATCTATTTACCACTACCAAACTTAAACTACCACTTACAAATGTCTAAGATAGTACATTTTTGTGTTTCTGTGAATTTTAACATCATTAAAAAAAAATAGGAGGCACATGCCTTGTGCATCCATGTGCTCTTAAAAGCAATTTTGTGTTAGAGCCATTTCTGAGACTTTTGTGTACTGTGTTCTCAATATATATATTTATGGAATTAAAACTCCTATCTGTGTTTCATGAAAGGAAAAGCCTTCTGGTGGCCGGAGAGAGGGACTTTGACAGGACAATAAGGCTCCCTACCACACCACCTTTCATATAATTGGAAAAATCTTAGGGGAAGTTCTGGGCCTGTTACAGAGTTGTTCAGCTTCTGGAGCCTTCCTGCCTCTGCTTCTGTGGCCTCAGCCCTCCTTATTTAGAAAACAGACTCTGCATATAAGCAGCAAAAAAGAAAGGAAATGCGTAGCCTTGTGTGGCACTTGCCTTGGTGATCCTCCTCTCCTCCCTCGCTCTCAGCAGACCCCAACTCCGACTTCCCAGAGGGCACACAAACCACCACGTTCCCACCCACTAAGGTACTAACACACATGCAATGAACCTTTCCTTGGTTCTCCAGCAACTCTGCTGAAATGGATTTTGTCAAGGCCGATGAAGGTCAACCACGCCCTTGCTCCTAAACTCAATGACCCTTCCTACTTTCTGAACTTCTCTTCCTTTAGTTTTTTATAAGGGAGGATTTTCCATCTAGTTCTCCATGTATTCTCAGCCCCCAGTAGATCCATCAGCCCAGCCCTTCCAAATTTCTCTTTCTCAGAATAACTCTCTCATCTTCCTTCTCAGTCTGTGTATTCTGCCTAGGAGATTATACCCTTTTTTTTTTTTTTTTGAGACAGAGTCTTGCTCTGTCCCCCAGGCTGGAGTGCAGTGGCCAGATTTCAGCTCACTGCAAGCTCCGCCTCCCGGGTTTACGCCATTCTTCTGCATCAGCCTCCGGAGTAGCTGGGACTACAGACGCCGCCACCTCGCCCAGTTGTTTATATTTTACAGCCTTTACCATCTCTATGCTAATGAATCTCCTGCCTAGATTCCTCTTCTAAATGCCAGATTTTTATATTCTAGTGCCAGTTACTCCATTTAAAAACCTCTCTGTATTTCCTTCCGCCCCGCAAGCTTATTTGCCCCAGTCCTGCTGGCACTTCCATGAATACCACCACCATCCTCCAGGTACAGAAGCCAAACCCAAAGCTATTCACAGTTTTCCCTCCCTCACCCCACCTAACATCTAAGTCCTATTGTTTATGTCTCCTCAATATCTTCAGATTCCATGGACTCCCTTCTGCCATGTCCCCAGTATTGCCTGCATGTGGTTGCAACAGCCTCCTCCTGTTCCAGCTGTAGTCCTCTCTGTTGTGGGCACGGTCCCAGCAAAAGGCACATGGTATGGGTACTTGAAGAATCCCTTTTTAGGAAGGTTCTTGCAGAGTTAATGAAGCCGACAAAGATGGAGAGTCACCCTGGGGCTAGCAACAGTGGGAAGCCTTAGGCACCTGAACCTGAAGGGAGCTGTTACTGTTACTTATAACTTAGAGAGGAAGCCATGGCTGGGAGAAAGGTCTGCCAGGCAGAACTGTGGCCCACAGCAGGGGAACAGAGCCACTGCCAATCTGAAGCCATGGCAGGGAAGGAGCTGGGGAAAAGGTACCCCGATTTCTCTCTCCTCCCACCCTCCTATCTCCTGTCCCTGCCTCCTATGGGCTGAAACTGCCTGGAAACCAGAGGGCAGATCAGCCTCTTAATGCGGTCCAAGAAACATCAGCTTACTGGCAGTCAGAGAAGAATGAAGAAAAGTAGCAAGTGGGTCTGTAGGGGCAAATGAAAAATCCCTGGCACGTTCTCTCTAACTCAGTTTCCATACTTCAGCTTAAGCAGCTTAAGTAACTTTGCTCTTTTTTCTTTCTTTCTTTCCTTTTTTTTTTTTTTTTTTTTTTTTTTGAGGGTTTCACTCTTGTTGCCCAGGCTGGAGTGCAATGGCGTGATCTTGGCTCACCGCAACCTCTGCCTCCCAGGTTCAAGCGATTCTCCTGCCTCAGCCTCCCGAGTAGCTGGGATTACAGGCATGCACCACCACATCCGGCTAATTTTTGTATTTTTAGTAGAGATGGGGTTTCACCATGTTGGCCAGACTGGTCTCGAACTTCTGACCTCAAGGCGATCCACCCACCTCAGCCTCTCAAAGTGCTGTGACAGCACCCAATAGATACTTGCTGAATCAATGAACGAACCTCACGAAAAACCCTGGGACATTAATATTCATCTCTTATTTTTATAACTGAGGACACTGGGATCTGGAGATGTTTGGTGATTTATCCAAAGTCACAAAACTGGCTCTGGACAAAGTCCAGATTATTGAATCCATGTTTTCTAATTCTTTGACAGGTACCTGTTCTACCTTCCTGGGCTGCCCACCAAGGATGCTCTTGGTCGGCCAGAAAAAAAAACAAAAAAACAAACAAACAAACAAACAAAATTGTTACTTTGCCCTGATATACACAGAAGTCTAGATTCCATTCATACCAATATCGGTCCTTCTTCCCCCATGAAGCATGTGCGATGCTCTCTCTCCATCTCCAAGTTTCTTCTTTCTGCTGGTTTCTCTGGCAACAAGGCAAGAGGCAAGAACTGATGTGGGGAAACGTGGCAGAGAGTTAGAGAAGGCAGGTAAGTCCTAAGGCCAAATGCTTTTGCTGGGCAGACTGGAGAGAGGGAGAGACATGGAGTCACTGCGAACCAGTATCCTGACCTGACCCAGGAGTTAGTTGCCCAGCAAGTTTGACCCAGCACTGGAATGCTTCCCACATCAACCTGCACTGTGGAAAAATCCAATTCCTGTTGTGCAGATAGGCTTCTCCTTCTTCCTCCCATTGAACGGAGAATGTTTAATAGAGCGATTGCAGGCTTTCATCCAAAGCAACAAACAGCTAGCAAGGCTGCCTCTCAAAACACTAGCAGGATGTCAACACGGGAGCCTTGGAGAAATTTTTCTTGAAGAGTACTTAAGTCAATAATACCAAGGAGAATGGTGAGTGTGTGCAGCAGCCTGAAGTGGATGTGCTTGGTGAACAAGGGGCACAATATAAAGAGCACAGCAGCCTGCCCTGTACTTTCCACTCATCAAGCGAGGAGCCAGGCGGCCCAGGGAGGGCTCCAAGTACGTTGGAAATGCACAGAAGCCTCCAGCACCCCCATTCCAAGGAAAAGGGGCCATTATGTTCCTTTTATAAATGGGGGTGGGGCAAAAGAAAGAAGCATTTTGCCCCGGTTCAGAGTACAAGAAGGTAGGAAAGCCAAGGTGGGGTTCTGACTTTGACCCTGCTCTTACCTGGCAAGGGTTTCCCTGGCCAAGACAGCAGGGACTGGTTACAGCGCTTTGTCCCAAGCACCCTATTTTCCCAAGAAAACTCTCAGAGGTAAGTGTCCCCAGAATAGGGCAACATAAAGATCTAAGTCTTTTGAGGTACGAAGCAAAGTGAAAAACAGAAAAAGAAAAGTAAATGGATGGATGTAGCAGCAAAAGCTTGGGGCTTGGTCAGTTGAAGCGAGGCAGCTTCTGATGTGTGAGCCCTCGAAGGCTCTAGAGAAAGAGCAGGTACACTTAGGTTGCACTCTTGCCTGGGGGATCGCCAAGGACGTCACATATGAAGCCTTTTTAAAAACGAAAATTTAAAGAAAATTGTGCTCAGAGCTTTAAACAGAGTGCCCTCAATGGAACAGGCTCCATCCTAACATGATGCTGCTGTTAAGTACCTAGAGGCGGGAGTCAGGTCGTATTTATTTGTGTTCCAGAGTCTTACATTTTGTGGCAGGGTAAGGGTGGAAGAGACAGAGGAAAGAAGGGAGGGAAGAAAGAGAAGAAGGGAAAGTGGGAGAAAGATGAAGGACAGGAGGGAGGAAGAAAGGGAGAAAAGGAGGGAAAAAACACAAAAGGGGAACTTGAGATGTAGAGAAGAAAAGAAGAAAGGATTTTCTCCTCCTTTTCTCTTTTTAGCAAATATTGCAAGACTTCAGAGTCATAGCTGGCTACAGACCCACCCCCTGCACCCAGTACCACTAGCTGGAGACACTGGAAGATGCACTTGTTATTCTCGGATTACCGCCTACCCCCAAATCCATCCTCCCTCTGCCTTATCTGAGAAGGTGAACCCCAGAGACAGACCGGATCACCTGCACTCCTTGTACTGGGCCTTCCCATGGGCCAATGTGTGGCATGAATGAGGCTGCATCCCTCTTCCATAGCCCCTGCACTCATAGGCTCTGAAAACTTCATCCCCGCCTTTGGCCCTTCAGGCCTAGGGCTAGTCATAGCTCCCCAGGACTGTTCATCCCCAGGTGTCTCACCATCCCTAGACAGCACCTGCAAGCCAGGCTACACCTCTACAGAGCGCGCCCTTCTTCTTTTAAACCCTTTGGAGTGGATCGTGGTTGTCCTGCCAGGACCATGACTGACATGGACAGTTATTTAACCTCTCTGAGTACTGACTTCTTTGCCTCTAAAATGAGGATGAGAATATTTACTTGGCAAGGTTATTGCAAAGGTTATGTGAGATGACCTCTGTGGAGCATCCATTATGTGCCTGGCACTATATGATGTATTTTACATGCATGAATTCTCCTCTCTGCCTTTTTGAACATGCAAGCAATACCTTGTCCCTGGACTGTCTAAAAGAAAACAGCAACGATGAGCCTTTAGCTCACCGTCTGGGTCTAACCTTCTGAAGCTACAGGGTCTGACAGCTTGGGTGGAAGATGAAGATGCTTGCATTGTCTCACAACTGGAGGGGAAGCACATGATATGCTCCATGTGTGTGACACAGGACTTGCTAACAATTCCAGCCAAAGATAAAACCTGTACACATGCACAGTGTTCTCTACTTTAGAAAGGAAGGTGGCCGTGGCCAGCTTGGCTTGTGAGATCCACTCATCCTGCAGGACCAAGGCACTCAGCCTGACCAAGGGCTTCCATTTTATAGGGATGAGGAGAACTTTACTAAGCTAAGGGCTCTGTGGTCATGGCCAATCATCTCTACACTCAAGCAATAGAGTCAAGCATCTTGATCACTAACAATCACTGTAAACGATTAGTTAAATCTCCAGAGAAAATTCAACTCAATCTTTCCATAACGTCATTCTTTCAATGAGTATATAGGAAGCACTCACCATGTGTCAGTATAGGGAGCTGAGTTAGATAGAAAACAAATTTAAGTGAGGCCAGCATCCTGCAGGTGCTTAGAGTTACATGGAGAAGCCAGGCATCCAGTACCTTATGCCGTGAGTCACCAGCTCTCCACATGCACGAAAACTTGGATGGAACAACTCATGCATGATTTGGCAGCTTCACCAGAGAGTGACATCAAAGTGGGGAAAAGTGGTTGCAGTTGTCTTCATGGCAATAGAAGAACAGGGGAACTCAGGACATGACTTTCCAAGGTTACTAAAGTCCTGATCTGCAACTCATTTGCACGGCCCACATCAGAGTGTGCAGCTTGACAGCAGATCTGATCTTAGCCTGTTTACTACCTTCACATAGTCATCCTTCTGGTAGTTGTTTGATCCACCTGTTTAGGCCCTGGGTTATTATTATTGTTTTTTTTAGATGGAGTTTCGGTCTTGTCGCCCAGGCTGGGGTGCAGTGGCACGATCTTGGCTCACTGCAACCGCCGCCTCCCAGGTTCAGGTGATTCTCCTGCCTCAGCCTCCTAAGTTAACTGGAATTACAGGCACCTGCCACCAAGCCCGGCTAATTTTTTTGTATTTTTTAGTATATATGGGGTTTCACCACGTTGGCCAGGCTGGTCTCAAACTCCTGACCTCAGGTGATCCACACCCTTCGGCCTCCCAAAGCGCTGGGATTACAGGCGTGAGCCACCACGCCTGGCCTGGGTTCATTTTTAAGCAGCTCAACTAGTTGTTTTCCCATGTTTCCTATATTTGCTATATTTTTTAACTCTCATAATTGTTGTTATAACCATAATTTCCTATGTTCCGTTTACAAAGAACAGACAATCATTCTCATGGAAATGTATCCAATGGCTTTTTCATGTGTCATCCAGCCCATGCTTCAGGACTCTGTGATCTTCTGTCACACTTCCAGGTGCTGGAAACACCAATACTTTGGAGAAGAAAATTAACAAAAAGCAGAGAAAAGTAGGCGATTGCATTTTTTGTTTTGTTTTAAAACATTCACTATGTAGGGTTTTTCTTCTAATCATATTTTTATGTAGTTAATCTTTTAGGCAGGGAAGTACATTTTTGTTAATTTCTGTACTCTGTACAATTTCTGTATGATGGCATAATCAATATTTACATGCATCTGAGGATATTAGGAACAGCGGCAGTTGTTCCTTTATTTTATTTTATTGTGCATCTACTAGGTGCCAGTCACTGTTTTTGGCATCGGGGATAAAATAGCGAATGAAATGAAGTCATCACTCTCTCGGTGATTACAATGTAGTGAAAGGAGGTGGAGAATGAGCATGTCCGTGGTAAATCAGGTAGTAATATATGCTGAGAACAAAAAATAAAGCAGAGTACAGGAACAGAGAAGGACAAGATGCTGTTTTAAATCAGGTGGCCAGTGGAGGCCTCTTTGATAAAGTGAGAGACCCTGATAGAGGGAACAGCCAGTGCAAAGGTCCCAAGAAAGCAGAGACTTGGCAGTTTGGGAAGAAGAGAAGCAAGGAAGCCGGTATGCATGCAGTGGAGTGGGAGAGCGGGGTTAGTGGTGAAAGAAGGGGTCAGAAAGGCAATCAAGAGAATGAATCACATAGGATCACACAGTCCATGAGAAGAACTTTGGGCATCATTCAGAGTGAACTGAGAGTCTCATTAGAGAGTTCTGAGAAGCACTTAATACAATTTAAGTTTCAGATGGTCCACTCTGGTTGCTGCTATATGGAGAATAGACCTCAGGGGAAAGCAGGGTCAGGGCTGGAGTGGAGGGGCCACCACAACCATCCAGGCATGAGCTGACAGGTCCTCAACTCAATGTGGCGTGCATTTCATCTTTGCCATCTTTTTTCCTTGATTCCCATAAGCTGTGTTTGTGTTTTGCTTTGCTTTGTTGTTCTTTTTTTTCATCCTTGGTGGAAATAAAATTTCATATGTCATAGCTAACCAGAAAATACAGACTTTCTTAAATAAAACATAATGTTGGCTAAAATTATGGTACCAGTATACTCTTTTTATCTCATTCACTCTAATTTGAAGAAAGAAATAAAAGATTCTCTTTCTTTTCCTGCATAGAAGTCCTCCTAGCAGTAAGTTTCAGATTTTTGAGAGATTGGTACAACATCAGATTAGAAATTGTGAACTCTGCTTTATTAAATGATCTTTTCTTCCAGTAAATTTGCGTTTAATCACTTCTAAACTGGTTACATCAGACTTTCAGAAACTTATCCTTAAAAAGGAATGCCTATGATGCTAATTTTCAAGGACTGAATCATATTCTGAATCACATTATCTGACAGTTTTCAGGTCTATAAATGTAAGATCACTCAATCTCCACCTTAGAGTTGACACACAAAAAAAGGAGAAAGCAAAGTATGGCATTGTTAGACATTGCATCATTGGTTTATAATATTCAATGTTCTTGCTACAGACCAGGGCCTGCAGAACAATTATACTTCCCTGCTTGCCAAGATGAGGCTTGCCCATTTGATTTGCTTTGGGCAATGAAATGTGAGTGAAAGCAGCCTGTACCATACCTGAGCAGAGGCTTTCAAAACTAACACATGGTCTCACCATTGCTCTTTCCCTCTGCCATGAGGCTGACAGAGACACACATAGGAACTACTCCTTCAGCCTAGGCTCTGGAATCAAACGACACAGAGCAGAGCTCAGATGGCCTGCAAACTATGACTTGAGAAAGAAAAGACCATGTTTTTGTTAAGACATTGAGAATTGAGGCCTGTTTGGTACTACAGCATAACTAAACCTAAGCTGATTGATAAAGTCGTAAACCTATTTTTTACCTATTTTTGCTCCAAATAGGTGGAACCTTAGAGTGGGATCTGTTGCTTTCTTACAGTTTATTGTAGCCAGATTTGGACTCACCTAAAAGGACCTGAAGAAAACTTTAGTGGCATTTAGAAGATTTGTTAAAGTTTCAAGAAGTCCCTATGTTCTCTGCAGGTTACACTTTTGGGATTTTCTAATCCGGAAAATCTCCAAGGTGCAATTTCATTTGGACCTTTCCCTTCAATATCTGAACCTGGGATACAGAATATTTCCCAGTCTTCCTTAAAGTAGTGAGCTCAATTTTGAATAAAGACCTGTTGCCATGACAGGGTGGTGAAGATGGGCCACTGAAATGCTGCGCCTTCCAACAGACCGGATAATATTGGGGGACAGAGTGTTATCACTCCAACTTGCTTCCCAGATTCTGGGTTGAGTATTGACAACTTAGCCTTTCATGGAAAATCTCCTGGGGTTACTTAGAGATCTTCCTAAATGTGAGTATATATCAGATAATTTGTAATTTCCCAGCTTAAAAGTCCCCAGCAGTTTACCAATACGCTTCCAATCAGCATCTAAACTTCTTCACATGACCTTGTGAGTTCACAAGTCTGAACTGGCCCCTGCCTAGCCCTCTTATCCACTGCCTGCCTTTCTCTCCATTAACTTTTTCTTCTCCATTTGTACTGGTCTTCTTTCAGTTTCCCAAATACATCAATATCTTTCCCTGGTTAGGGACTGCAATGACTGTTTCTTTCTCCTAGAACATTCCTGACTCTTCACCTATTTTATTTTCCAAAGCATAAAAGACCCTGGCTGAACAGTTGGGGCTCCCCTGAGAAAGGGTGCTAGGAGCACCATGTTCCCAGCAGCAGCCCCAGCACTTGTCAACTCTCAGGATAGACAGGAAAACAGAGAAAACTGTCAGGGAAATCCCTTCCCACCCTTGCTTAGGTTTTCCCAAAACTTCACCTTCAGATAACTGCTATGCCCACTTTTTGAAGAGGCCCCACCGAGTATCGTTGAAAACCACTCCATGAATCAGAGGTGTTAATCCCAATTAATTTCAATAGCACGCCTCTTAGTTCCCCATCTTTTCTATCTCTTCCCAATTCAGTTTTCCTCCAGATTTCTGTCTGGTTCTGTCTGTGTGACCAAAATGAGTGACGAGTCATCAGAAGGCAAATCTTTTTACAATGAGGAATGGAGATCTTACCTTCCTTTAAGCAGCTGGGACTAGCACCAGTATCGCTTCCCTTGTGTAACAGTTCTAACCTGAAGTGTGCTATTTTAAGCTGTACATATGATTGCTGTCACTTTGTCCTCTAAAACCTACCTGGGTCCTATTGTAAGTATCTTGGTTCCCTTTATTTCTGCAGCTTCTGACTTCAAGGGGGGAAAAAGATAAATTATTTTATTTCCATTGTTTAATTTTCCATATTCCCCAGGAACCATACTGAGAGCTCACCCCACAGAAGAAGAAAGGCCAGATTACTGAAAGATGATTGGCTCCAGTGCTGGTTACTTGGCTTTGGAGTTAAGAAAAAGGTCCTTCAATGGACTGTGGTTTATCTGAAAGGACTGAAGAGAGCTCTCTTTTTTCTGTGACATTCTCACTGACAGAGAGAATGCTTCTCTCTACATTTTGCAACAGTGTACACAGGAAACAGTGCAATTTGACAGCCAGGCCCAGGATCAGTAAGCATATACACATACACATACACACTTTTGCATGTATCCAAACCAAAGGATGAAGGGCTTCTTCTGTGAGACAGCAATAAATAGCTGTAGAGCTAACTACAATGAGGATGTCTAGAAGGGACAAAGCAAACACTTCATTCCTGATTATCATCCAAAATTTGTGGTGTTTTTGACTCTTTTTAAGAATTTTGCCATCATCAGTGTTAACCCTATTGAAGTACTCTGAATGTTTCAATTCATTACAATATAAAACAATATAAAATATTACACTGCTCTTACTAATAACAAAAGCTAGTATCTTTGACTGCTTAATATATGCCAGATACTAGACTAAACAATTCACATGAATTACACATTTAAGTGTTAAATTAATCCTATGAGCTAGATTACAATTGTTCGTTGTTAGTGGTGGTGGTGGTGGTATAGCTATCGTTTTCTGGATCATACAGTGAAGGCTTAGAGATGTTAAGTAACTTGTGCATGGGTCTCACAACTAAGAAGGAGTACAGCTGAGTTTCATATCACAGCCATCTGACTCCAGGACTCATGCTCTTAAGTGGAAATTGGTGTCTCACTATGGAAGCTATGTGGAAGAGCAGAAGAACAGAAATCTCACCATTTAAATAGAAATAAAATCAGTATCCATTTTACCTAACACATCCCATTCCACCTAGCAGGCTACCTCCCTATTACAGTATAGACCGGGATGATTTCTTCAGATTCTGTGTTCATTTCTCAGTTACACTGTGGCCACGTTATGTCACTTGAGTCCTACCCATAGGAACAATCTTTAAGTATCCCAGTCTTACTATGAAGTCTTTGGGTAAGCCCCTAAATCTCACTGGCTAGGGTCTAAGACGGAATCTTCTTATACTAAATTCCACTCAAAATTTTAAAATATTTTCATAAGGACCCAGTACATTTACAGAATGTGTGAATATCCCTCTTCCCACTTAAAAAATGAGAGAAATTCTGGATGAGATATTACCACCAAGACAGATCATCTTCTCCACATTAGGACTGCAGGCAACCAAGGAAATATCATGATATATGGAAGAGGAGCTGAGTGGGAACTAGCCCTTCTGAAAAGACCTCATGAAATACTCACTTAGAAAAAGGCACTCATAGTTCAGCCTCTACTGACTCAAAGAACAGGGTTGAAATAATTTACATTCAATGTCCGCATAGCAGAGAGTATAGAATTCAGTTCTAAATATTTTTTTTAAAACCAGACAAATGTTTCTTTGGGGGAGTGCAATCTGACAGCCAGGCCCAGGATCAACACTAACGTGGTCAGACACTTGTGCGATCAGCTGCAAAAATCACAGCAGGCGTGGGGCTCCGGGCAGCCTCCTGGAAAATGTGACAAATAGCCGAGCTGCCCACCCTGGGACATACCTGTGTACACCAGGATGCGATTCTGACTAGTAAGTGTATTAATTATGTCCAAGGCCTGGCAATAACTCTTAGGAATTCTGTAGCAGAATTTCCAGGACAACACTCTGAGCACTGTCAGAGAAGGCAGGAGGTGGACTAGGAATATTCCCACGTGTGGCCCTAGGCTTCCCTCCAGCAACCACCTTCCATTTCTTTAGCCACATTTAAATCATGTCCAAACCCGACTGAGAAATAGAAAATGGAATAATTCAGTTACTCCCTTGAATAGCTCCCTAAATTTGTACTGGTTACTACAGTATTCCTAGCATGCCTGGACTTTATCATTCTCACCTCCAGCATTTTCTTTCATCTTCCCCAGAGGAGCCCCATGCCCAAAGGAAGCCCATCTCCCTGCCCCTTCCGTAACACGTGGTTGCTTCGACCTCCTAGCCTCGGGGGATGCTTTCTCCCAGCCTGGGGTGCTCTCTACCCCTCTCCTCAAGCTCACTCGCCTCCCATCCCCTGTTCAGATCCTGGACAGGTGGGTTGGCTGTCTGATCGTCCCACCCCACTCAGCTCTCTTCACCGACAATGGGTGAAGGCTGAGGGGAGGTGACTGCAATCAGAAAAGGATTGCTTTTTTATTCTGTGCGTGATTGCTTATCTGGCAAGCCTAAGTCCCATGCACAGGAACGCCATGGAGGACCAGTGAGTATAAGACTCTCCACCGTCCGCCCAGAAGAGACAGGGGGCTGAAGGAGATGGGCATAAAATAGAAAAATGAGGGGAGTGGGGACTCATCTGGGGCTGCTCTAATTCAATGGAAGGGTGATCCAACAAAAAAAGTGGACACCCGTCTTACACCTTCTGGAATTTGGTGTCTAGAGCTGTCTATCAGCAAGATTATGCCCCTGCGTCCCACGTGACTTTGAGACGTAGTAGACGTTAATAGCAGGGCTCCAGAAGACACTGAGCTGCCCTTGCCTTCCTTGATTGTACCTGGTTCCATGCCTTTCCAGCATTCATTATCAGTACTGCACACACTTGTTCTTCAGTCGCCTGTCTTCTATTCTTGCATGCTCTCTGGGTGTATACCTTTCCTTCCAAATGAGTTGCTCATCTGGAAGGCAGGGCTAGTCTCCCATAACCTGGAACTTAAGCATGCGCTAAGTTATATAATTTTTAAAAATCTCTAATAAGATGTAGTTTTTCTGTTATTGTGTCATATAAAAACAGCAGGGTGGATTTTCATCATCTTTGCAGAGTTTCAGATTTTGTTTGCTTAAAAAAAAAGAAAGGATTTATCAGCTTTCAGGTCTGGAGGTCAGAAGTCCAAGACGGGTTTTATTGGGCTAAAGTCCAGGTGCCCGCCGGGCGCAGTGGCTCACAACTGTAATCCCAGCACTTTGGGAGGCTGAGGCGAGTAGATCACTCGAGGTCAGCAGCTTACAACCAGCCTAGCCAAGACAGTGAAACTCCATCTCTACTGAAAATACAAAAAAATTAGCTGGGCATGGTGGCGGGCGCCTGTAATCCCAGCTACTAGGAAGCCTGAGGCAGGAGAATCGTTTGAACTCAGGAGGCAGAGGTTGCAGTGAGCCAAGATGGCACATTGCACCCCCACCTGGGCAACAACTGCGAAACTCCGTCTCAAAAAAATAAAAAATAAAAATAGATGAAGTCCAGGTGCCAGCAGGGCAGTACTCCTTTTGGGGCCTGCAGAGGGGCATGCTTCCTTGCTCTGTCCAGCTGCTAAAGGCTGCTCCTTTCTTTGGCTCAAGATCCCTTTCTCCATCTGAGAAGCCAGCTGCAGAGCATCATCCCACCTCTCTCCAACTCCCACTCCCCTCCCTTCCTCTTTCCCCTATAAGGATCCTTATCAAGGACACCTGTAATGGGGCTTAAGACACTCAACCCTACAATAGGGCACCATGTCAGAGTGAATATTTTAAGCCAAAAGAACTTGAGAAATAGCATGTGCAGAAAAGTCTCTCTGACTCCCCCTGCCCTTCTCCCCTGGGGCAGGTCATAAGAACCTCATGAAAGAGGAGCCCTCCCTACACTTAGAGGAAGGGGATATTCTTATCTCCAAGATGAGGGACACTGAGAGGAATCTGAGTAAACGGGTTTTGCTGTTCCCCAGTTTCTCACCCTGAGCTTATACTCCCTTTGTTTTCCCTCAATCATATTTTTCCACGACTCTCCATTCTTCTTCAAGTCCACTAGAAAAACACTCGGGTTTGGCCAGGCGTGGTGGCTCATCCCTGTAATCTCAGCACTTTGGGAGGCCAAGGCAAGTGGATCAGGAGGTCAGGAGATCGAGATCATGCTGGCCAACATGGCAAAATCCCTTCTGTACTAAAAAATATAAAAATAGTGAAACCCCATCTCTACTGAAAATACAAAAAAATTAGATGGGTGTGGTGGCATACCCCTGTAATCCCAGCTACTCGGAAGGCTGAGGCAGGAGAATTGCTTGAACCCAGGAGGCGGAAGTGGCAGTGAGCCGAGATCATGCCACTGCACTCCAGCCTGGGTGACTGAGACTCGTCTCAAACAAACAGACAAACCACTGGGGTTTAACTGCTTCTTGGGGGTCTTCATTTCCTTGTAAAGGTCCCCATGTCACATAAAAATTATATTAAATAGACTTGTATGCTTTTCTTTCTTCTAAATCTATCTTTTGTGACAGAGGTCCCAGCCAGTGAGCCTAAAATGGGTGAGGAAAAGAAACTTTTCCTCCCTTACACTTGGATAATTCAGGATACTCTCTTCTCAAGGTTCTTAACTACAGCTGCAAAGTCCATTTTGCCATGTCAGGTAACACAATCACAGGTTTAGGGGACATCTTTGGGGGACACATCATTCTGTCTACCACAAATGGCAGTTGTTATTATCCACAGGCCTGAAGGGGCGGCAAAGGGAGCTGTTTCTAGAACCCAGAGAGCAATATGATGATGGGGAGGTGGTGGGAGGCCCAGTGGTTGTGGTAATAAATGCCAGAATTCAATCTCTTCTTACTTTGTAGTCTTTTTTTTTTTTTTTTTTTAAGATGGACTGACTTAAAGTAGAAACTGCACAAGAGCCCAGCTGAAGGTTCAGACACTGTATTATTGTAACACAATGAAGGAAGTCGATGTCCAGACTCTAAAGCCAAGTCTCTGGGCTCAAACCCTAGTGCTACCATTTACTGGCTGGGTGACCCTGGGAAAATTATTTCATCTCTCAGTATCCCCACTGTAATATACGGATGATGATACAAGTATCTAACTCATAGAGAGGTTGTGAGTATTTAATGAATTGGTATTCATGGAGCACTTAACACAGCTAATAGTAAGTGCTATTGTTATTATTCTTTAGAGAGACTGAAGTGGATTTCAGGGAGAACCCTCTCCATGCTGCATACAGAGAAAATAAAAATGGTTTGAGAGTAGAAAGTACAAAGTCAAACACTCTGAACCACAGGTCCTGATTTTCAGACAACCTGCTTCTCATATTAGGCAAGTCTGTGTGGACTCCCTCCAAAGTGCAGAGCAAGCAGGATTTACAAATTTAACAAGCACATCTGGAAAGGCCGGCTACTGCTCAAAACATACCTGTCAAATTGCATCAAAGCAACAGCTCTGATGGATTTAAAATATGTCCTCGAAAGACAAGATGGTATGTGACTTTGGAAAGTAAATCATAAAAGGCATAGTGGTATCTTTCTTGGTCCTTTTCTTGGATAATTTACTATGGCAAAAATGAACTGCTGCATCATAAGGACACTTAAGAAGCCTAGGGAGAGACCCAGGTCGTGAGGAACTGAGGCCTCCTGCCAATAGCCATGTGAGTGCGCCATCTTGGAAGTAGGTCTTCCGGTACCAGTCAAGCCGTCAGATGACTGCAGCCCCTGTTGATCATCCTGACATAACATCATGAGAGACCCTAAGCCAGAATCACCAGCTAAGCAGCTCCCAGATTCCTCACCCACAGAAACTGTGAGATAATAAAGGTTTGTTGTACTAAATCACTAGGTTTGGGGGTAATTGGTTACACAGCAACAGAGAACAAAGAGAAGCTCTTTTGTTGATAAGCTATCAAATAACCAGTCTACTTCTTTTACCAGTATCATCTTAAAACTTGTTTCAACATCATGCATATTTGCCCGATTTCACACATTGGGCAGTGAACTTGAATCCTTTAGGGTTTGTAAAGGCATTCTCAATGTGTGCATGTGTACCTCTAGAAAACCATGGGTATATCTTAGGGGTCCTCTTTGCATGCCCTATCTCAGATATGGAAGATAATTATTTGGATGGTACTGGGGTAGTGTGCCCTGTTACTATAGGTGCCCATCAAACCTTTTGTCATTTTTAAGGATCCTATCAAAGACTTAAGAAAATTGTTCTAATTCATTTTTAAATAAAATCGTAATCTAATAGGGCCTGTCAGTCTCCTGCAATGTCTCACACAAATATACAAACTTAGGAAACATTAAAGTTCATTCATTTAACATTAAGTAATTATTAATAAAGTTAATTAATAAGGAATGTGCCAGGCTGTTGTCTTTACAAAAACAAAAAGACATAATCCCTGCCCCCATGATCCCACACTACAATCACATAATATTGTTATGTAGGAACTGTAGTGGAGAAGCAGCCCAAGGCTCCTGCACAAGAGCAGGGAGACTGCACAGGCATTGAAGAGAGCATGTTAGCACTGAGACCTGACTTTCACTTTCAAAAAGGATTTTTGCAGCAGCTCCAGCACCCCTATTCTTGGGTGGAAAATCAGAAGGAAAAGGAGCATGATGTTTCTGATCAGCAGTATTAGCCAATGCCTAGTGGAGTGTCCAAGGTCAACAAAAGCACCAAAAATAACTACCATAATCCAAGAAGTCCACAGTAGCACTGAACACCCGCTTGGTTCCTGTGAAAGGTTGTTGAGTGCTCAGTGATAGGCAGGGTCACAGCAAACATTGCTTTTCCTCAGCCGGCTTTGTTCCAGGTGGGTCTGAAAAGTACACAATACTGCCCGAGCTCAGAGGCCGGCAGAATTCACAGAACAGGTGGAATTATATACCAGAAAGAGACTTGAGAGTGTTTATTCACTTGCCAGATTTATTTATCAGGTATGGGATTGAAAGGATTTCCCCACAGGATAAGTAGAGATTAGCGTGCGGAGAAAATGCTTTTTCAACAAACGCTTACGCTAATCAGGCCTTGGTTTTCATATCCAAGCACAACAGTGTTTGCTGCCCAGGCGTTGCTGGTAAGAACAAACATACACAGTGACAAACAAAGCAAGCTGAAATGTGGACACCTGTCTGTCACTCTGAAGAGCAGCTGTCACTTTTTAAAAGCCCACAAACATATTTTAATGATATGCTAGACATGTTATATTAGTTCCTTTACGATAAAGCCAGTCTAGGTCTGCCTGAGCCTCAAACATTTGAATGAGAAGGGAAAATTTCTCTCATTCAGTACTTTGTCTACCTGGAGCCAATGATCAGATCGAATGATTTCCAGAAGCTTCTCAAGCCCACGCTGGGTCTAAGGAATGCGTTCATTAAGAATCGATCACATCGAAGCTTAAAAATGCAGCTGAATGTTCACGGGTCTCCTGAAGGGCAAGTTGAGAATGAGGACAAGACCACTCCAGCAAGCTTCTTATATAACTGCCCTCTCTCGCTGTGTCTATAGAGAGGCCAAAGCATCCAGATGAAAAGCGAAAAAGTCATCCCTCATCTGGTCCGGCTGATGCCGAACATCTGGATGTTATATAATAAGCCATTGGGGTCGTTTTTCTTGCTCTCTTTTAAAAGTAGGCCTAACAATTAAATCTGGATTTTAAACTCTAAATTTCATCTATTTTTCATAAGCTCTTTGAGCGGGCTGGTCTTGATTATTCTCCTCCATTAAAAACTGTACAGGAATGCTCAGAGAGGAAACTGCTCAAATAGAGCTAACAGCCACAAAGGTAATCTCTGACCCTTCCTCCGAGTCTTCAGATTTCCATTCATCATGAGTAAAGGGCCTTACCACAGCGAGGAAAATACCGACATGCGAAATGTTCATAGGCATCAGTGACCTCACTTTGAAAAACACTCACTTCTGCACAGTGGCTCAGTTTTACACAAAAGTGAATCGTACCAACAACTCAAGCAATTCCTTTCTGTTTAGTTCCTTACAATTTTTCAAAGCTCCTTGAAACAGGACAATGGACTAGAGAGTGCTCTCGGGCCACAGCTGACCGTAAAGTCGCCAAGTTCTTGGTCAAACACATCGCATACTTTTGAGGAGTGAGCCTCATGGCCCTCTCTGTACCATGCGTTCTTCTCATTGAACCCCACTCCAGGACCGGCGGCAGCCTCCTTTAATTCATCAGGAGCTGGTATGCCTTTCTCTGCTCACTGGAGTCTATTTTTACTTCCTTTGCTACTTTCTTTCGCACCTCTTGGTTACTCCTATAGCTAACTTCCAGCCATCCACTCCCTGCTAAAGAAACAAGCACCGAAGCAAAAACAATGAAACACCACGTTTCAGGCACTGTAGTAGCAGCATTTTCTCTTAAAGGAAGGTAGTATCTCCACATTATTGTGGGAAAACTGAGGCTTAAGAAGATTAAGTAACTTGCCTTCCATGTGGCTGAGTTGGGATTTGAATTCGGATCTGTCGTCAGAAACGGAGGTGTCAAACAGCAGATAGGTGCTTGGCTTTCGAAGTCAACACACATGGGTGCGAACTTGAGCTCTTGTGCTTAACTGTGGAACTGAGCGAATTGTTAAACTTCTCTAAACCTCACTTTCCCCATCTGTGAAATGGAGATAATGACAATAGTGTCTCCACTGGGTTTTGTGATCATAAGAGGATTGTAGAGTACTTGATTTAGTGACGACGGGCATGCTAGCTTTCATCACTATTATTATTATCTACCAGATTTCCTACGTTTCGTTCTGTGACACAACTTCAACGAGAACACTCTTGTCTTTTCCTATTAGGTTTTTAAACAAATGCCCTAATTATTCTACATTCAGCTGCAACTAACAAAAACCCAGGGAAGAATTGCTGAAACCATCAGGATGTTTATTGTTTACTCTACAAACAGTTGGAAAGTAGATGGTCCAAAGGTAGATTTGGGAGCTGAATGATGCCATCAAGGAATCAGGCTCATGTATTATCCCTCATGATTACCAGATGGCTGCCACAGCTCCAGACAGCACATCTTCATATGACCGAATGGAAGAGAGGAGACAGAAAGAACATTCTCATATTCCTCTGTCTTATCAGGGAGGGAAATATTTCTCAGATGCTTCCATCAGAATTTACCTTACCTTTCCTTGGTCAAAAGTGGTTATATGACTACCCCCAATCTTAGCAAAGGAGAATGGATTGCCATAGTTGCCTTAGACCAAGGGTCTTCAAACTTTTTGCTCAAAGGACCAGATAGCAAAGAATTTAGGAGGCTATACAGTCTCTCTCACTACCACCTAACCCTGCTGCTATAGCACAAAAGTAGCCACAGGCACTAAGGAAGCAAATGAACATGTCTGGGTTCCAACAAAACTTTATTTACCAAAAGAGTTAGCCGCTGGGTTTGGCCAATCTTTGCCTTAGGTCAGTCACCATGTCACTGAGTACTTGGCTGTCCTAACTAAAATTGGATTCTATTAGCAAAGAAGAAAGAGGAATGGCTATGTATAGAGCCTGCCACAGAGACGGTGGCTCCAAAACTCCTGGGAGAGTTGAGATGTGACACTGTGAGAACCAGATACTGATGGAGGACTGTCAGGAAGCCAGGGGCTACATGTGGACAGACAGACAAAAGGAGCATGCCATCCAGTGTTTCCCAGTGTCCACACCAGTGGTTCAAACTGCCTTGGAAGAGCCCGAGGATGCCTCAGAGGTGCCTGGCATGTGCATATAGGGAACCACATCGAGGAAGTCACACCCGGGTCCCTCCCCCATGATTTTAACCAGAGCCCTTTTGCTTTTATCTGCTTTACAAATTGTGTTCCTATATATGGTTTAGGGAATTTTGAGGCAGGGAAGAGGGAGCAGGGGAAAATCTCAATGATAATAAAAATGGAAACCACTAGCATAGAGGATAGGCATCTAATCTGCCATAAAACATCCCTTTCTAATCTATCTCCCATGATCCCACTAAGTAACCTCTGCCCCCGTGAGATGCTCTAGCCAAGTAGGCCGAATGTTTCTCATGTTACTCCAGCATTGCACCTTCTCTCCAGCCTTGGACCTCAGCTCATCTGCATGGCTGGAAACCCCCTCTTCATTCTGCTTGGATAGAAACTTTCCCCAATTTTTGTCAGTCTAATGAAAACCATACTTATTTTGTACTTATTATGTACAAGTCCCCAAGTTGTAAAAAGGAATGAGAAACATAAAAAGATACAATCCAGGCCACACACCTTGGGAGGCTGAGGCAGGCTGACTGCTTGAGCCCAGGAGTTTAAGAACAGCCTGGGTGACATCACGAGATCCCATCTCTACAAAGAAATACAAAAATTAGCCAGCTGTGGTGGTGTGTGCCTGTAGTCCAGCTCCTGGGGAGGCTAAGGCAGGAGAATTACTTGAGCCAAGGAAGTCGAGGCTGCAGTGAGCTGTAATCCCACCACTGCACTCCAGCCTGGGTGACAGAGCGAGATCCTGTCTCAAAAAAAAAAAAAAAAAAAGAAAAGAAACAAAAAGAAAAAGAAGATAGTCTCCTTCCTCACAATTTCATAATCTAGTTGCACAGAAAGAACATAAATAAATGAAAGCTGAGTACAATGATGAGCATGATTAGAAAAATTGATTAAAAAAAAGAACAGATACTTGCAAATGAGTTTTACCCTGCACATGCTTTCCAGTAAGGCTGCCAAGACATACTTTTGGGGGGACTTTTTTGGGAATTACATTTAGTTCCATCTTTTAAACCATAAAAGAAAAGCAGTCTCATTCAGTTAGAGTGCACCCTATTTCATTTTACCAAAAATGGTTTCTCAAAGCTTGATTGCTGGCTTTTTCACTGGACTCCAAGTGGTGTCTGGATGGCTCCAAACATTCTATCCACTATCAAAAGAGCAGTTCCGGGATCGAACGTATTAAACAGATGTACTGCAGGTTCTGAACATGATTCCACAAAAGAAGCCCCCACTGTCTAAGGTAACGGCCACTCTGCAGCCACGACGGCACCCCTGGAAGCACAGACAGTAGGAGAGCCTCCTTCAGCTGACACAGCCAAGGAAGCTTCTGAGCTGGGGAGGCTGGAGTTAGGGCTTGAAGTCAGGCGAGGTTTGGTTAAGAATGGAAATAAGGATTCAGCGATGGGGAGGCATTTTAATTCCACAACTAGACACTGAAGTCTGGATTCAAATCCCAGTTTTGCCATTTACTAGCTGTGGACCTTGACGAATTTCTTAACCTCTCTGGCCTTCAGCCTCCTCAATTACGCAATGGGAATTATAAGAGTTGGTGAAGCACACAAACCTAATTAATAAGTTAATAAATGTAAGACACTAAATGTGATGTCAGTGTTTGCTGTTATCCATATTTTTATGTTATCCCCATGGCAGAATGAAATCTCATTGACCAGTTTTCCCGGTTAATCTCATAAACTGTCTCATTTTTCAACTATTTCAAAATATAGTCCAATCAAACTGAGAAATGTGACCATCTCATTCAAATCAGTACTTCTCTCCTCCCTCCAACACCTGGAAGCTGGCTTAAGTCTGGAAGCATGTGGCTGGGAGGGGGACCCAGTCAGTGTTTGTTCTTGCTTCCTGGATGCTCCACCTTCTCCAATCACTGGGCGATTCTGGAGGCTGGAAAGTCCAAGGTCAAGGTGCTGGCAGATTCAGTGTCTGGGGAGGGCCTGTTCTTCACAGATGGTACCTTCCACGGGTACTCTCATGGTGGAAGAGGCAAGGCAGCTTCCTTCGATCTCTTTTATAAAAGCACTAATCTCATTTATGAGGGCTCCACCTTCACGACTTAATCACTTTCCAGAAGTCCCACTTCTTCATACTGTCATATTGGGTCTGAGGGTTCACAATCAAATTCGGGGGGGGGGACATCAACATTCAGACCATAGCAGTTTCTCAAGTTCCAAAGAACAAAGCTCTTCAAGGAGGATTCAGTTGCCTCTGGGGTTGGTGCCCTTGGGAGTGGTAGATGTGCACACGCTGGCTCTTCTGTGGATGCTTTTGTGGGTTTTCTCAATCCTCTTCCTCTATTGCTGCCGGTTCACGAGCTGCAGCCCCGGGACATGGGCAGCCCCTGTTAGCTGGCACTCACTCGTCACCCTCAGGTCCTGCTCACCTCGCCCTGGCGGGGGGACGTGGGTCCACCCTACCCCTAGGGAGACTTAGTGCATGTATGACTCACTGACTCTTGGAAGAAGAGGTAGCTCCAAATACCTCCTTCTCTTGCCACTGCAAACAGCGGTCTGCTTTGCAGGTCACATCAGTCCTTACGCCTCCCAAACTCCACGAGACACTTAAAGCTCTCCAGGGAGTTCTCTGGAGCCCAGGTCATTTATCTTGAGGTAGGTGGAGAAGCACAGCAAATAGACACCCCTCTAAAAAGAAAGACCCACTGCTGGCCTCTCCTGAATCCTTAGCCTCCTATTGTATCGCCCCAAGGCGACGCTGGTGTCAGTCCCTTAACACCCCAGAGAAGGTCCATACCTCACTTGAGAATGGAGGTGGGAGTTGTTTGACACATATATTGTTCTGTGTCAGGGTCTCAGCAGAAATCCCAGCAGTCATGAACACAGAGTTCCTTTTAGTGTTCTTCCAAGGGTTGGAGAAGACTAGGTGCATCTTTGGAAGTTACCTAGAAGATAGCCCAGTGTGAAAGGCCTGACTACCAGGGAATGGAATCCGGGCTTCGTGGTGTAGACAATGGGCAGGCAAGGTGTGTTTCTCTTTCCTTTTCACATGTAGGTAAGTGCAGCCCTGGTTCCTGGACTTGCCTTCACATCCACGGACCTGCCCTTTCCCAGGGTCAGCTGGGTTCAAAGGGCTCTCAGAATGTTTTCTTTAAAGGAAAAAGAGAGAGTGGCAAACGCGTGCCTAGGTGGGAGCAGGGAGTAGAAGGAGGCAGTTTAGACAGCAGTAAAGGGACATCAGACCAGCTACAAGCCAACAAGGAAAAAAAGTGAGGTAAGGAAAAAATCCCAGGGAGCAGAGAGAAAAGCAGACTCTCCAATGCCTCGCAGTAAATGAGGACGCCTGGCGCCTGCGGCGAGGTCAACTGAGGTCAGACGAGCTTATCGCTCCTGTCCCGGGAATTAAGGGCATCCTGGGGACAGCTGCAGAGCAGGAGGCTCCCCGTGCCCTCCTCTTCCTAAGTAAGTCAGGATCCCAGGAGGCGCGTGCGGGGAGGCCCCTCCGAAGGGCTGCTGGCTTGTGTTTTGCACCAGCGCAAAGGGAGACTGTAGGTTGCTTCTGCAGTGAGGCAAGCTCAGCCGGACGCCCAGAAGAGAGACGAGGCGCCGCTGTCTGGGTGTCTGCCTGCCTCTTTAGGATCAATTATTAGCGTACAGATCCTAAAACAAAAAAACAAAACAACAAAACAAAAACATCGACTTGCATTAGTGACAGGCCCCAAGTTCGGGACGACAGGAGACGCCAGCGGGGCTGTGAAGTGCAGATCGCCCCGAGGCAACCCGCGAACGGGAGGGCTGTCACCAGCACGCCCGGAGAGTGCGACGCCCGGGTCCGTTCCGGAGCAGGGAAACTTTTGCGGGAGGCTGCGCTGGCACCGGCCGCCCGGCGCGGCTCGCGCGGACCCGGGCGAGGGGACACGCAGCACGGCACTGCCACCTTGTGGGCATCGGCGGCAGCGGCGCGGCTAAGCCGGCGAGGAGAGCGACCCGCGGCTCGGAGCCGGCCAGCGCACGCCCGCAGGAACGCGCCGGCCGAGCGGGAGCCCGCGGGGGCGGGGCGCGCGGCGTCGGTCACGTGGGTTAGCAACAGGCAGCAGCCAATGAGAACGCGAGTCAGGTGGTGCGTGCGCCCGCCGCGCGCGGGAGGTGAGGGACCCGGGAGGAGGCGTGGGCGCGCCACGGGCTCGGTGGGGCCGCGGGTAGGGAAGTCCAAAGCGGTTGCTCTTCCCTGTCAGGAGCCGCCTGCTGCAGGCGGGATGAACGAGAGTTGTAAAATGGGACTGCCCCATTCCCACGCTCCACGGCTGTGACCCCTGTACGGGGCAGTGGGCGGCGGCGCGGGTAGGAAGCAGGCGGGAGCGACGCCGGGAGCCCGGTTTGTCCCTACTCCAGCCACTTGTTGCTTTGCCAAATCCTTGGGCCTTTGACTGCCATTTGGATCCACATAGGGGAATTAAAACAAAAAGATAATGAGGCTCCTGGCCGTGGTGGGGTGCGCATTGGCCCTCTTGCCCTGCATGTAGCAGGTGGAGGAGACAGGCTCCATCCTTAGAGCTTCCCAGAGACCAAGTCTGGGACGAAGACACCAAAGCAGAGGACAGCCAGGAATTGGGTCAGAAAGAAAAAGCTTCGTTGGTTTTAATTATTTTAAATAGAAAAACCACATCCAAAAGTACCAATAATGACTTTTACAGTAATCCCACCATGTTGACATAAAGCAGCCCACCCCTGAACGCACAGAAGACTGTAGCACAACGTGTGAGAGGCGTTTTGAAGGACTGGGGCAAAATCAGAACTGACAGGCGTGGTTTCCATCAGGGTCTTACTCTTCTGGCTTCCTAGTTTGAGCAGATTTCACCCTGTTAATAGGGTCCGTGGATCGGTCTCTCTTTCTCTCCTCTCTCTCTAGCTCTCTCTCTCTATTTCCATCTCGTGTTTCATTCCTCTGAAAGAAATCCAGAGAGCAGATGGCCTCAGAAGGGTATCTAATCCATGCCCGACCTCGAGGCACTTACTATAAGCTGTGATACCGTGGTAAGGAGTTATTATAGAGACAAAAATATCTCAGACTGCAGGATCTAGCCATCCTATTCTTAAAGTTCCCTAGGGAAAGATGTACAATATTCTTTGATAACCTACTACAAATGCTAACCACTTTAAGTACAATATAAGAACGTTCTGATCCTAGGTTTTGTTTCTATTTAAACTCATTCAGTTTTATTTATTGTTTCTATTAAACTCATTCTGGCTACCCCAGAGGGCAGTTGAACACCTGTCCGGTGGCTTATGGGAATGGCTTGCACAATGTGCACTTCCCTCCATCAGGATCAGTGTGTCTGCTGACACTGGGGACCATGCCTGACACACAGGTACAATTGGGCTCTGCCAGGCAGCTCAGAGAAAGTGATCCACTCTGAGTTAGACTCTGCCAGCTGAGTAACTTGCTTCCTTTTTTTTTTTTTTTTTTTTGAAAAGGAGTTTCGCTCCTTTTGCCCAGGTTGGAGTGCAATGGTGCAATCTTGGCTCACTGCAACCTCCACCTCTCAGGTTCAAGCGATTCCCCTGCCTCAGCCTCCCGAGTAGCTGGGATTACAGGTGCCCACCAGCACACCCGGCTAATTTTGTATTTTTAGTAGAGACGGAGTTTCACCATCTTAGCCAGGCTGGTCTTGAACTCCTGACCTCCAGTAATCCACCTACCTCAGCCTCCCAAAGTGCTGGGATTACAGGCATGAGCCACCACACCCAGCCACTTGCTTCTTTTAGAGAGCAGGCTTTGTGCACCTACCAGTGTTGAAATATACTACCATACTTAATGGTTATGCTTCTACAAATTTGATATATATTTGATTTTTAAGTGTTCCATACTCTTGAGTTCCTGACCAGTACACTGTTTGAAGGATGTCATGAGGATGTGCATTTAAAAGTCTGAATCCACAAATATGTATTGTGCTCTAAGTGCCAGGCCTGGGCTTAGATACTGGGGATACAGCATTGCAGGAGGAAATTTGCAGAATGAAATGGAACCTTGAAGAAAGCAAATGAAAATAAATCACCCTGTTTCCATAGTCACCTCCCCCACACTATTGACTATTCTCTCTTAATCGGCTCCCTCAAACTTCTGCCTCTAGGATCTTCATTCTTTCTGACTTCTTTGATCATGAAGCAGTGAGATCACCATATGTTGGATATTGTTAAATAACGTGATATGTTGGGAAAAGTCATGCACTAGGAGTGGAAAATACTGAACAGCTAGCTTCAGCCCTGGCTCTGCCACTTGACAGAATCCATAACTTTCTACAAAACTTTAAGACCTGAATTTTGGTATCTTAGTTTCCTGATCCCTAGAATGGAATAAAGAGTCTTACTTGGCAACTCAACAGGTTCAAGATTCCAGGCCTCAGTTTTCTCGTCTGTAAATTGAGGGGTTTGACCTAGATTTACAGCTTGCAAATTTTCCTTAGAAGTGGATTCCCCATTTATAACAAAATCCAACATAAAACCCCACCATGTAAAACAAATAGAGACAGACTTGCTTTAATGGCCCTGAGGGAGAAGGCTCTGAGTCCTACATACTCTCTTCTCCTACCTTTTAAAGGCCTTCAGGCATCTGTGCAGAACCCTGGGGTTTCACTGAACACAGTTTGAAACTCACTGTGCTAGGGACTGTTGTAAAGTACCTTCCATTCCTAAAATTCTATAAATCAAAATCTCCTAACATCGTATATTTCTATGATGAGATTTAACCCGTTTTCTTTCCTCATTTATTTAATTATGTTATAGGAGACAGTCACAAGCTAAAACAAAAATATCTTGCATTACTCCCTCCCTATTTGTAAAGCCAATCTCTCTGCTATGGCGGGGGCGGGGGAAGATTTGGATGGAACACATAAGGTGTAATGAGAAAAACACCACAATGGGGATGAGAAGACGTTAGTTCTAACCCTGGTCCTGCTTTTAACTGGTTCTATAACCAGTTAGTTTGATCAAGGAATCTTATTAACCTATCTAAATCCAGAAAATTAAGAGGTTGGGTGACTTAGTAATCACAGTCATGCACATGAACATTGCGGGAGCCTGTGCCCTCGTGAGTTTCCTTAAATAACTCAATTCCTACTCAACCTACAGGCTGACTTGCTTTATCACCCTTTCTTCAATATATATATATCCTCACTCCAGAGGGAGTGAAGGGTGAGAAGACAAATTAGGTTGTAAGTGACACCACCAGGACATCAAAATAGAAAAATCAACTCAATCATTGTTGTGTTTGCACAGATGGTTCAAGCCCACAGCACGCCTTGACCCCAGCTCCCCGAGCAGGAGGCACATCTCCTTTAAGACAGGGTTCATGCAGTATACACGTTCATAAGGGCAAACTACGATATCTTAAACACCCCAGAATTTGGAGAATGTTTAAAGGAAACCGTCTGGGTTAAGGACCCAGGACCTGGGGTTGAACCAAAAGGAGTGACCCCACAAAGGACAAACAGTATGATTCATTGCCTCCGAGTAAACACATCCTGGGAAAAGGCAACTTTAGGGGTGGACGCAAGAACAACAGCTCTGGTCATGGCTGTGGCTTGGTTATAAGTTAACTTTATGGGTCACTGTCTGGAAACAGACTATAAAAAGAAGAAAGGATGGCCCAAGCAGCTTTGTGTTGGAAATGGCTGTGACCAGTTGCTTCTGGAAGGGAGATGTATTGACTGCAATAAAACTTGATAGGCTCAGCACTTGTCTGTTAAGGCTAGGATCGGAAGTCAACTTTGGACCTGAGTAATTGGTATAAATTTGTGTTTAAGGGCAGGACAGAAGGGATTTTACTCCAAGTGGTAAACAATATGGTGTCCAACTGCTGCATATGATCTGCCTTCTCTCTGACCTCTAATCCCACGAGACTATCTGCACCATCAGGGGTAATCCTCGTATCCAAGCAAGTGGATACACTTTCACTTTGACCATACTGGCTTTTTCCCCCCCCCCTTAAACTTTGCTGTTCTTGGGAATAGCAGAACATTTAAGGTAAAAATAAATAAAAACATCATAGATACTTGCTATTCTTAACTATGTCTGTTCTTGGGAAAACAAATTGTACACAATGTTAACTTCTAGCCAATCATCATCTCTAACTTTAGTGTTATTTGGTTAGTCGACAATTATTTATTAAGCACACACTTGCACATATCCAGTGTTACAGAGTCCAAAGTTGTAGGCAATAAATATAAAACGAGATGATGCCAGAAATGCTTCAAAAAATACACATCATGTTTTATACTTAATTATTTTTCAAGCTTGGTGGTGGGAAGTCGGGCAGGGGGGGTGCATTGTAAGTTACACTCAAAGTATGCTGTAGAAAAGCCTTGAGCTGAGTTTCAGAGGCCAAGAAGCTCATTTTGAATATCATTATCTATAGCTGTGTGGCAGCTGAACAGAACATCACATTTCTGAGGCTCAGTTTTTTCATGTGAAAAACAAAGGAGGTCGAACTGGGTCATAGTCCATATCACAAAGCTTAACAATGACAGTAGCCAACATTTTTTGAGACAAGCACTTTGCTTTATCAGTTACTCCTCATAAGAACCCTATGATATATGCATTACTATTTCCCCCATTTTTCAGATAAGGAAACTGGGTTTTGAAACTTAACCAAGGTCACACAGTGAGTAAGTGGCAAATCTGACATTGAAGCTAGTCTTTCCCAGCTCCCAAGTTGCGCCCAACTGTTTCACAATACTGAACTGCCTCAGAGTTTATCTAGGAAGAAGATAAGATTTTTTTTTTTCACTCATTTGGATTTTCACCTTGACTCCCTTAGAGCTGCAAATAGAAGTCATCCCTCCATTGGCTAGCATGATGTGATCTTCAGAAACTCTCTTAAACGTGGATGGATGCTGAAGGAAAACAAGGTAGAAATGGCTATTCGGGGAGAAAGGAGGTAGCTTCAGGAAACATTGTACCCACCCCTATGAGGATTGAGTAGGAGACTAGACTTTTGCTTAGTGAATGTGCCCCAGAATTCTACATCTACAAGGAAATGGGCACCCAGAAATGACAGGTAGGAGGGAAAAGGGGAAACCAATGATGCCTGGCGAAGACCTTTCTGTCACTTCTTCTCACAGACCCCTTAGACCAAGCCTGGCTTCTGAATTTCCCATAGCTGTTCAATCAACACAGGGCCAGGTATGTACCTGAGTATAGCTAGGAAATAGCAGCTGAACCCTGCTTAGGAAGCTGGGGTGTCCAGAACAGTGAATGACATGGCCCGATTTGATTTCTGGTCCCCCACACCTGAGGTCACTGCTGCTGCATGGATGCCTGCAGAGTGCTCACGAGCTCCAACAGACAAAACACTACGTAGGGCTTACGTGCTGAGTGATCAAAGACTCGGAGCCTCTGGAATGAAAGGATCCCATTAATGCAGATAGGATCTAAAGATCGTATCTGCACAGATACTCTGTAGTCCATAGTCCTAAAGGAATGTTTTGGCTTCCACAAAAAAATAGCACTTTATACTGAGAGGGACAATGTGGAGCCAAAGACAGATTACACAGAGTCCCTGCTCTTGGAAAAACTCACTATCTCTTGGGGTATACCAGGGGGCACCCCTTTGGGACTGCTTGGGTTAGTCTAGTTATCCCAAGATAAGAAAAAAAGTACACGAGAGATACGTATGAGTGTTTTATAAAAATACACAAGTTATTAACATGTACTTAAGGGATTAAATAGAAAATAATCAGTTGAGGAATGACAACTTCAAGAAATTTCACATTTTGTCTTGAAAATACTGGAGATGTTGGCTGAGCGTGGTGGTTCACGCCTCTAATCCCAGCACTTTGGGAGGCCGAGGTGGGTGGATCACCTGAGGTCAGGAGTTTGAGACCAGCCTGGCCAACATGGTGAAACCCCGTCTCTATGAAAAACACAAAAATTAGCTGGGCATGGTGGCACACGCCTGTAGTCCCAGCTGCTAGGAAGGCTGAGGTGGGAGGAATGCTTGAACCGGGGAGGCGGAGGTTGCCACTGCACTTCAGCCTGGGTGACACAGACTATGTCTCAAAAAAAAAAAAAAAAAAAAAGAAAGGAAAAGAAAATACTGGAGCTGTCAGGAACAATAAAAATAATCTTACCCGTTATCAAGAAAAAGGAAGCGATTATGCATATTCTCAAAAATAACAGTCAGAAGAGTTAATTCTCCATGTCTGTTCTATATTAGATCAATCTTGAATCTGTATTTCACATGTAAATTACACTTCCTCCAATACAGTCAGTTTTATAGATGTAGATGTACTTCTCTTCCAATCTATTTTTAATTGCTTGAAAACTGCCCCACATTTTGCTGACCACACATAGATACTATGAACCCCTTTGTCAGCTCCCTGAGGTTATCACCACCATTTGGGGACTCCCGCTTGAGGAAGGAGTGACTGCTCCAGTGGAAAGAAGTCTGACTTAGACACTCTAAGACCAAGAATTGAGTCTAGCTCTGCCTCTAACTAGATGTGAACTTACAGACAAATTACATGGCTTCTCTAGTTCTGCATACAGTAAAGGAGCAAAATTAGATTTCTTTTAGCTCCAAAATTCTGTCCTTGCCTAACTCTGATGAGCAAAAACAAGGGTTCCTTCTGCATGAAAACACTGGGCCTACTGGGAGGAATGGTAAAAGGACTCTGGGGACTGGAGATGGAGCCAGAGACTCTGGAATGAAGCACACAAACTAATGCCAGGGACAAGGACTACCCCCCAGTTCCCAGGAAACTCCCTGGATGGATTTCCGACAGAAGGAGACATTCTGGTTTTATCCTGGAGCACACATTGGGGACTGAGACCGTTGGACACTTTGGGGTGAGACATTGGATACACCTGTTTGTTGTCCTCTGAGTCAGTCAAGGATACTTTCATCCAGAGAGAGGACAGTTGTTTTTTTCTTATTTGTTCATTTTTTAATTCAGGAAGAGTGAGACTACCCTTTGAAGAGCTCAATAAAGAAAGATACAAATGGTGAAAAAATACCCATCTCCCATCCCAGTGGCAGTAGAAGCTACTTGCTGGATTCTTGCACTCCCATTGGCTGTGATAGAAGCAGAGAGTCAACATGTGCGCCAACAGCAATGTCTGATCCCTTGGAAGGTCTGTGTTGAGAAGTAAGGTAGTAGCAGCAACAGAAGCACTGCAACCAAAGAGATGGACCCAAGAAAATGTTCACAGTTTCAAAGGCAACATAGGAGTCCTCAAATCCCAGCTACAGCAAGAGAGGAGATTTGGAGGAGAGGAAAGAGGGGTGCCAGTGGCTTGGTGCATGGATGATTCACGCCAATGCTTGTTCTCATTCCCCCTATAATTACTATTTGTGATTCACCTTCCCTGGGTTCCTGGGGCCTGGTAAAGAAGGGATTTTTGCTAAAGCCAGCATCTCCTCCAGTCACCCACTGGCAGGGCTTTGTCATCCACTGTTGCACTTCCAGCCTGATGTTGACATCTCTTCCACCTTCTAGGACTTGCCTCTGATTTGAACATCCAAGGGAGAAAATTTTTTCTTCCAATGTGAACATGGGCGTCAAGGTGGCTAGAGCCAATTTTGTTCCCATCACCTGAAGAAAATACCAGGACTTGTAGCCTTTCTATGCCTATATGACAGATCCATGTACTCAGCAGCTGAAGTGTAGCAGGAAATGAGGAATCACTTAAATTCACCCAAAAAAGTACTATGTGCTATTGTATGTGCTATTTCTAGCAGCCTCTCTTTTCTTGCAGCTTGCTAGTTACTTTGGTATTACTCCGTGTGTTTGTAATGACAACATTTCACAAGGGGCGAGAATTTCCACTCTCTATTATTTATTTTATACATGTCACCCCCTTTCATTTTCAACACAACCAGGCAACATTGCATTATCTTAGTTTTACAAAAGTGGAAACTAAGGCCCTGGGAGGTAAAGTGCCTTCCTTAAGCAGGAGAGGTGACAACTACAGCAAGTTCTCCTGATTCCAGGGCCTGTGGTCTCCTTCCACCCCACAGTAGGCAAGAAACCAAGTGACCAAGAAGAAGGCTCAGGAGCCGGGCCGCAGACAAAGGGATGGCAAGTGCGGCAGTTTACGAGTTTACGGCAGCGTCGGAGACTGAGGAGTTGGTGTGTAATGACTTGCCATGTGGACAGACAGGCTAAAACAAGGACATTCTTTATATCTGAGAATCCTTTATGTATGAAACATAAACGAGGCAGGTACAGAGCTGTTTCCTAGGAAATCCCATCCTGCCCCTGTGGGCTTTCTTCATCTTCTCATCTTATCCTCATAATGTTCTCTCCTTGGAGTCTTCCTGTCCACCAGCGCCTGCCTCATTCAATCCTGGAGCTAACGGCAGCCCAGAAGGATCCTGACAGTGCCATGGGACAAGAAGGAAAAGAGACAAGGGCAAAGCCACAGCACTCCAGAGGACCCAAGCCCTCACCCTGTATGAGGCTCCCACACAGCGCTCAGGCCCTGCTTCTCTTCTCACCACTCAGCCCCCAGTGGCTGCATCTTCATGGGAAAAGATGAAGGAGCCTTGCTAAGTTACATGTTCTTCTCAAGTGCTGGCTTTCTGCATGCCATCCCTGTGAAACAGGAACTTTCCAGAATGTATCTCATTATCACTAATGGTAAAGTGCTCAGAAAAACGTTCAGAAGGAAGGGGTGCTTTTTTACTGGAGCAGGAGGGCAGGGAACTAGCTGCAAGGCTGTTCACTCCAGGCAAGAGACAAAACCCTGGAAAGAAACCAGAAGCTGGGTGAGTGAGGAATCAGGAGGCTTGCATGAGCTGAAGAGAAGGAAGGACAGTGTGTGCATACGCGTGCACGTGCGTCTGTGTGTATGTGAATCTCTGTGTGTCTGTGTATGTCTGCATGTATGTCTGTTTATGTGTGTCTTTCTGTGTGAGTCTGTGTGTATGTGTGTCTGTTTCCCTCTGTGTATATGTGTGTGTGTATCTGTGTGTCTGTGTTTCTATGTGTCTATGTGTTTCTGCATGTCTGTGTGTCTGCATATCTGTATGTGTGTGTGTTTATGTGTCTTTGTGTCTGTGTGTCTGTGCGTGTCGGGGGTGGAGGGGCAGTGAAGCGGCAATGGTAAGGGCTAACGGGAGATGATCAAGACTGAGAAATGCTCTGAGCTGAAGGTTGGCTTTCAAAAATTTACAAAATGCTTGAACATTCAAACTGGAATGCTGCTCCTGCCACCTGGCTGCAGGCCTGACACCCCAGGCCCCACAGCTCGGAGCTCCGCTCAGCAAGGGGCCCCATAGCACCCCACAGAGATTCCCACTCAGCTGCCTGTTCAGAGGACTCCTCTGGTCTCTGCCAGTTTCCTGTGAGATGATTGCACATCCTGAGACCCCACTGCTTCATCAGCGACATGGGAATAATACCAATACCCACTGCACAGGACTGGAGTGAAAAACGAATGTGTGAACACAGGAAAAAGCACAGTGCCAGACACATGGGAGGGGATCATATGTTTTGGTTTCTGAACACTGAGTGGGTGATAGCCATGTGGCAAGAGGAGGCAAGCATGGAGTTGGGGGCCAGACAGACTCTGCATCAAGACCTGGTTCTCACCTTTCTCACTGTTTGGCCTTGTGCAAGCCCCTGAACCTCTCTGGACCTCAGTTCCAGCCTTCCTTCCACCACGGCTCCATTATGAACCCCACCTCCAGCTCCAGGACTAATCCACCTGCAAAACCCAGCCCCCTTGCCCAGGGAGATAGGGAGAAGCCGCCAGTCAGATGAGGGAACACAGGTCCAGAATTGAACTCATGACCTCAGCTCGTCTTGCCAGTGTGAAGCATGTGACTTCAGTTTGCAGGTCAGAAGAGTGAAGCTGTCCATGCTGACTGGACATGAATAAGGAGGCTACCATCCTGTGAACAGTCCCCTACGTGGCTGGTAGCCATCTTGTGATAATGTTGGAAGCCAGGCTTGGGGTGATGTTGACTCTGAGGAGGCTAGAGAGGCAGGTGGAGCCAAACCAGGGGATATTGTGGAGCCACTGGATCCAACCCCTCCTGAAACCAGCCCATCTCTGGCCCTTTCAGTTACAGCAGACAATTAAAGCCCTGTTGTGCCTGAGTTAGTCTGAGCAGGTTTGCTGTTGGTTGCAAGAAGGATGCTCCTTACTTACCACCTTACACCTTACACTTTGATACATTGCCAATTTGAGCCAGAGTTTTTGGTGATCATGTCTGTTTCAAGAAGACTATCCTCAGCTCAACTCAGACCCATCTAAATCATCTCAGAGAAAATTCAAAGTCGCAAGTCCTTCAAGGTACTCAGGTCTCCCTCTCCTGGTTTCTTTGCTGCCCAGGTGCACAAAGTGTGTCCCCGAGTCTAAAGATAGATGTGGATCTGCTATGGTCTGGATGTTTATGTTCTCCCAAAATTCATGGGTTGAAATCCTAACCCCGAAGGTGATGGTATTAGGAGGAAGGGTCTATGGAATTGTTAGGTCATAATGGCAAGACCTTCGTAAATGAGATTAGTGCCCTTAGAAAAGAGGCCTGAGAGACGCTCCTCATCCTTTCCACCATGTGAGCACATGGCAAGAAAGTGCCATGTATGAACCATAAAATAGGCCTTCTCCAGATACTGAATCTGCCAGTACCTTAATCTTGGACTTCTCAGCCTCCAGAACGATAAGAAATACATTTCTGTTGTTTATAAGCTACTGTATTAGGCTATTCTTGCATTGCTATAGAGAAATCCCTGAAACTAGGTAATCTATAAAGAAAAGAGGTTTAATTGGCTCATGGTTCTGCAGGCTATACAGGAAGCATGGAGCTGGCATCTCTCCAGCTTCTGGGGAGGCCTCAGGAAGCTTTCAATCATGGCAGAAGGCAAAGAGGGAGCCAACATATCATGTGGCCAAAGAAGGAGCAAGAGAGAGAAGGAGAGAGGAACACACTTTTAAATGACCAGATCTTGCAAGAACTCATTCACTATCGTGAGGACAGCACCAAGCCATGAAGGATTTGCCCCATGACCAATCACCTCCCGCCATGCCCCACCTCCAACATCAGGGATTGCATTTCAACATGAGTTTTAGTGAGGACATATATTCAAACTATATCCACTACCAAGTCTATGGTATTTTGTTACTGCAGCCTGATTGGACTAAAACAGGATCAGAGTCAATTTTCCACTCGAACCCTCCATAGAACAACAGACATCACTGTGAATAATGTGCTCTTTATCTCCTCTACCACTGTATTCATTAGCTATTGCTGCATAACAAAATTACCCCCCAACATTACCAACTTAAAAGAGATAGTAATGTATTAAAGTACTACCTGAGGGATCTAGGCACAGCTCCTCTAGGTTGTTTTGGCTCAGGGGCTCTCATGGGGCTGCAGTCACCTCAAGACTCACCTAGCACCAATGGAGTTCCTTGCAAGATCACTCATGTAGTTGCTGACAGCTGCTCACAGAGAGAGAGAGATCCCAAGAAAAAGCCATGCTCTTTTATAACCTAATCTTGAAAGTGCCACACTGCCACTCCTATCATATTCTAATTGGCCACATAAACCAGCCCCGGTATAACATGGAAGAGAGTTATGTTGTGTGAATACTGGGTGTGAATACCAGGAAACAGGACCATCTTGAAGGCTGGTGGCTACAACCTCCATGGGGCCTTCCTGGCCCTCACTCTCGTAGTCCAGCCATGTCACTGAGTTTTCCTTCTCTCTCCTCTTCACCCAGCTCTTCCCTCAAAGCAGTGAACTCTCTTTCTTAATCCTTGTCATCTCTCCATGTCTACGGAGTCTCACCTGCCCCAAGCAGACGTTCCCAAAGGCAGTTATCTCTCCAAAAAAATTATTAGTAACTCTTTTAAGAAATGGAATGTTTGTATCCTGTTCTACTATCTATATATGTATTTATGTATCTATTTATTCTTTCTTGATAATAAAAGAAAAATCTTTAAATAACTGTAAAGCACTGTCCATTCCTTAAATCCTTCTCCCAACTTTCCCCATGCTCTACCCAAGATCACGGTGCTCTTTTCCTGTGAGAATTATTTATCCTTAGAAGTTCATCCTTGTCGCTGTAATTTCCCATGCCTCATTCTGTCCAAGCCATGTGGAAAGACAGCATAGCTCTTAAATAGGCTGGATCTGGGGAGCAACACCAGAGAGTAGCTCCCCTTCTGTGCCAGGAGATGGAAACATCATGAGCTTCACTCAAACATAAATGGAAGTGGCCAGGCAGAGACAAGTGGTTTTTCTCAGATGCTGCTTTAGAGGGATAAAGTCCTGAGATAGAGGGGAAAAATAATACAGTAGATCATTGATCCAGGATATTTAAGACCTAATTTTCATGTTTGCATGTATTTAGCCAATATCACTGAACATCCATTGGGTACCAGGCACTATTCCATGGCCCAGGCATACAATAGGGAATAAAGACATCCAAAATCTCTACCCTCATGGAGCTTATGTTTTAGTAGGTAGAGCCCAGCAATAAACACATACATATATATTAGGCCAAGAAGAAAAATAAGGCAACCTAAGTAGAATGTCAAGATGATGCACTATATTAGATCAAGTAGTCAGAGAAGGCCTGATAGCCCATTTTGCCTAACTTTATTTTCAGAATTTAGATCTATTGACTCTAAAGAGTATAATCATTGAACAAAACGTCTTTTACCAGGTAAAGAATGGCACATAATATGTGACATAAAATAGTTAAAAAGAGTACGCCTTAGAAAACCCTTTTTATAATATACATATTATATAATATATCATTGGAATCCACCGAAAAAAGTATTAAAAATCATTCCATAGGGCAGGCTCAGTGGCTCATACCTGTAATCCCAGCACTTTGGGAGGCTGAGGCGGGTGGATCATGAGGTCAGGAGATCGAGACCATCCTGACTAACACAGTGAAACCCCATCTCTACTAAAAATACAAAAAATTAGCCAGGCGTGGTGGCAGGCATCTGTAGTCCCAGCTACTTGGGAGGCTGAGGCAAGAGAATGGCGTGAACCCAGGAGGTGGAGTTTGCAGTGAGCTGACATCCCACCACTGTACTCCAGCCTGGACAACACAGTGAGACTCTGTCTCAAAACAAAACAAAACAAAAATCATTCTGTATCCCCTGAATACATCTGGATCTACCTTAAAACAAAAATAATATATTACAAACAAAATGCAAAACATTTAGTGATGCAAACAAATGAATACATGTCACTTAACAATTCTTTCCTGGAAAATTGGGATATTCAGTGTACATCCACTTCCTTAAAGATGACCCAAACAAAAAAATCATGTTATAATGAAAAACCTGTGAAATTGCTCTTCACTGAGAAATCCTTGATTGCACAGGGAGGAATGGCAAATTCACTTATCCTCGGAAGTTGTTAGTGCATTCAGATAGAAAGGGAAGAGGGCACGATGGCTCTTTCACGAAGATCCATCTGTATCATTTTTGGCCCTTGCTATGCTTTTCTTTCCAAATTTCCTATTCAGCTTTTCTTATCTGATAAGTCTATTGCACAGTAGTCAATGACCAATGTCCTGTGAATTTGCAAGTCTTTCACAAGATCAAAGAGCCTCAAATGGAGTCATGTGTGACCACGACCACTCTACCTGACCACATTGAATTGCCATCAGCCTGCTCACCTGTTGGGACCATCACCAGGCACCATGTGTCTTAGCAAACTGTTCTTGGAATTGGCATTTAAGAAAACAAATGGATGACAGCTTTACATTTCTATTATTTGGAATATTCCTATGTTTGGGCATCTACATTAGGAATTGGCTATAATATCATAGTGTTTTATGATTAACAGAGCTGTCTCCTCTGCTTTCACTCATTTAATCTTACAACAGCCTGGTGAAAAACTGGGAGTTGGAATTGCCAGTCAGTGGCCAAAGCCATTTCCTTTTATGCCTGCAGATATCCCTAGATGGCATTTCCCAGCATCCCTTGCACATGGTGATGGCCATGGGACTGAGATACTTTCTGGTCCACAGAAACATCCTACAGGAGTTTTCCACACTTCTTCACCTTCCACAGCAAACCTGTAGAGGTGGAGGAGCCAGAGATGAAAGGGGCTTCAGTCTCTAAATTACCACAGACACTAAGCTACCTACCTGCCAGTTAGGAAGACCCATTCTGAGAAAAGGAAAAAAAGAAAATGTCTATTGCATCACACTGTAGATATGTGGGGGTTTTCTCTTGTAAAAGTTAATGTTACTTAAGAATGCTTATTTCTCCAGTGTTTCCTTATTAACACAACAGTTTCATATACTTTATCTCATGTTGAGAAGCTGGGAATTAGTATTTTCATTACACACCCGCTTCCTTTCAAAGTGGGCATACTAAGGCTCAAAGATGCTGAATAATGTACCCAAAGTCACACAGCTGGGAAGAGGTGGAATTTGATGTTTTATTTAGGTCTAGTCAGACCCAACCCTGTCGCCTTTCCATTAGATCATGATAATTTCACAAAAGTTTAGTGATTACACTGGTCTTAATGTTCTAGGTGATCCTGTAGGTATTGTGCAGAGGGAAATAATTAACCAGTATGCATTTGCTATCGGTATTCTTCTGGTTCCAAATTTAGGACTTAAATCATGTTCACTCACTTGCTCACTGCCTACAGGGCTCCATAAATAGTTTTATGCCATTGTTCTTTGGTAAGATACCATCTATCTACTGGACTTTACTGTTCTAAAATCTGATACAAACACTTTAACCCTTTCCTTCTCCCTCACATTCACAGCAAAGGCTTGCATTCTTTAAAAAAATCATTGGATAAATATTCAGTGTCCTCTAGGTGCAAAGCACTCTTTATGATGCTGTGAGAGATATACAAATAAATAAAACACACAGTATAGTGGTTAAGAAAGTAGACTCGGTTCAACCTTGGAAAGCTAAAAGAAAAATTTGGAGGGGGGAAAAAAAGACAGTATACTCTAGAATAAGTGCCTGAATTTGAATACAGATTCCATTTCTTACTAGCTTTGTGACTTTGGACAAGTTATCAATACTTAACTTCTCTGTTCCTGTGTTTCTTGCCCTGTGGAATGGGGATAGTATTGTTAGCAGCAGCTGCAAATCTATACGAGTCTGCAGCATCTCAATTCTTGCCTCCTCAGAAGAAAGTCTTCAACTGAGGGCCCGAAGGAGAGACTGAGGTAAGTTTTAGAGCGGGAGTGAAAGTTTATTAAAAAGTTTACAGGAGGAACAAAAGGAAATAAAGTACACTTGGAAGAGGCCCAAGTGGGCAATGAGAGATCAGGTGCATGGTTTGACCTTTGGACTTGGAGTTTTCCATGTTGGCATGCTTCCAGGGTCTTGTGTCCTTCTCTCCTGATTCTTCCCTTGGGGTGGGAAGAATCACAGTGCCCTCTCAGCACTTGGGAGGGGAGCCTGTGCAGTGTGTTTACTGGAGTTGCACACATGTTTACTTGAAGCACTCTTCTTTCACTAGTCGAATGTACCTAGGAAGTCATATACCAGTTAAGCTCCGCCATTTTGCCTCTTAATGAGCATGCTTGAGCCCACTCGCCCAACTCCTGAGGTGTTATCAGGAAGCTGCTGATCCCCGGTTTCAGGTGTTTGTGTTTATTGGGAGACTGCCTTTTCCCTGGTGCTGGCTGCGAACAACTATTATTTTAGAGAGACAGTTAACAACAGCCTGACCATCACCTGATGGTTGCCTGACATGTTTGGTGGGGGTGGCGGGGAAGCCCTCTCCTGCCCTGCTCATGACTGACTGGCTACCTCCTGTAACAGTAGTAGTGCCTACTCATGATGGTGTTTTGAAGATTAAATGAAACAACACATATAAAGCACTTAAAGGGCACTTGGCACCAAGCAAATGCACAAGAACTGTTAACTTACTAGATAAATGAAAGACATATGCCTAAGCATTGGCTATGAATAGTTATTGTATCAGTGCCATCCACAAACGCAAATAGTTATGAGCTTCTGTTGTCCTCTTACTACCTAAAATTACCAAGATCTTGGTGCAAATTTTCTTAAACCAAAAAATCTCTTTCCTTCATATATTAGTGAATAGTGCATTTTAAAAATTCTCCCATCTTTTCTGTAATCAGGCACTCAGGAAGGAAACACACACTCTCTTTTTTTTCTATGCCAAGCACTACACTAAGCACTTTACATCTGGGTTTTGGGTTTTGTTTTGTTGTGTTTAATCCTCTCAACAATCTCAATTTCTCATTTGCGGATGAAGACCCCTTGACTTCAGAGAAGATGATATCTAAGTGTCAGAGCTGGGATTCAAAACCAGATCTGTCCAGCTCCGAAGACTGAGCTCATAACCCTTAACACTAATCCCCTCTCTGACCCAGCGCTGTGATTCTAGGCTAGTCTGATTAAAGCCCCAGAATTTCACAACCTTTTAAGAATACAGTCAAAAAAAAGAGATCATTGTTTCAACTTGCCTCTGAATGGTAGGAAATAATGGGCCCTGATATTAACAAGGCAGCTTCCCTCCTAAGTGCAAAGGACCCTTGAAAAGGGTATCTTAATCATGGGTGTCATATTTTATGATTGTGTCTGTTTGTATTTAGTACACTTGTTATCCTTGATGTTTTCACCCCGAGGACATCAACTGAACAAAATTGCATACATCTTTGTGGATTACCCTTTCTGCATCCATAAGTTATCTGCCCTTTTAAAATAATTTGCACTAAAACACCGAGTGTTTTTTCTAATGGGAATAGACAGCTAGTGTTTTTTAATGCAAATGACTTCTCCCCACATTCTCCCCAGCCCAAAGCTAAATCTGCAGCAGCAGTGGAGGGGCTCCGTGCTTCCAGAAGCAATTTAGGCACAGCAGTTGGGAGTAGCAGTGTGACTTAAAGCCCCTGCTCCACATTAAAGAAAGCTACATGAGAATTCACAGAGATTCCATTAGATGAGCAGAGATGTGTTCAGGGCATTTATTATCATACTCGCCGCTCTTGTTTTTAAGAAACCAGCTTCTCTTCAGGTGGTTTTGTTTGTATGCAAAGATTAAACTGTTAAATAAAATCACAAGCACCATCTATTGTATCACAGACTTTCATTTTCTCCCGGAGGTGAAACATTTTGATTTTTTAAAACTATGACAGTATTTCTGAACTCTATCTACAGTGAAAATCAAAAAGCCCAATTTTAACTTACACCTTATTCCAGCACTTAAACATATGAAGTTATGAGTTTCTAAGTATGTACCTTTATTTAGCTACTTCTACCAGAATAAACCAACTCTCAGTTCAATATAGTAATAGATCTGAATATTTAAATAGAGAAAGAGAAATAAGCCCTGCACTGAGAAGGAAAGCTTGAGTATTGCTGCTTCTTGGCTAAAACTAAATCTATTTCTATAGATCCTGTTTTTATACAACTATAATCCTTTTTTATATATACAACTGACTTTGGAAGAAAAAATTTTATATAGAAAAAAACTACTTTAAGACTAATGAGATGTTTGAGAAATTAGGCTCCACAGGCAAAAGGCAGCCCACAGAAAGAATTATGCAGGACCTCAACTGTTGTTAGGGTCATAATTAATAATTACAGTTAGTTCTTAAGCAATAATTGCTACAGTGCCACTTCCAGCAACATTCTGGCCAAAGCACCCCACCCAGCACAGTGGCTCCCCGCCTGCTAGCTGTTGGACAGCACAGCTCCTCTATGGTGGGAATGGAGACAATTTACCCTGGGAACCCTGACTAGGGGGGATGTGAAATCATTTGCAGACCATTAAATGATCTGCACCCTGGGGGAGCAGGGAGTCCTGGAGCAACTTTCTCATGCATTCCACACCCCAGCCTCTCAGGCATTCCACTGTCCTCAGTCCACCCTGGGACTCTTCAGCCTCTCTTGTACACTAAAACCTGTCCTTAGGAGACAGGAACCTACCACCTCAGGAGCTGCTCTTTCAACTATCCCCCTCCACTCATTCTAGGCACCCACTAGGAATTTTCCTGGGTTTCTTGATTCTACGCCCTGTCCTTAGATATCTCATTTAGTGCATTTCAAGGCATGCTTTGCAGAGTGCTCATGTCATGATCAAACCATGACCCAGACCCACTGCATTGGAGCCTCAAGAGGTCCTAGGGAAAGGCACTTTAGAGTCACCTTCCTGCCTCCCCCTGACTCTAATGCACACTGAAGATTGAGATGCACTCTACCCATCAAATGACTCATTTACCTTTTTATCACAGACTTCTCCTCTCTTGCTTTTTCTTCTCAGGCATCACATTTTCGATAGCTCATTACCATTCCCAAAAAGAACTCTAATAGTCTTTGGTCCTCCCCTAAAAGCCTTCCTTTCTGCTCAGTGTCACTCCCTAAACTCTTTCCCATGGGCAGACTCAAGGGCATTTTAAATTCCACGCTTTCCTTCTCCCCAACTTTAAAAGCAAATGCTTGTATCATTTAAATAATCATTCTTCCATCTCACTGAAATCTCTTCTAGACTCTTAGGCACACTGACAATCGGAGTACAAACCCAGGCTTTCTCCTCTGCTTTCAGGAGGTGGGGACCCTGGGATTAGTCCAGGTGGCTTCCTATTAGGAAGATGGTGCCTGGTACCTCCTCCCAGGCACACCACCACCATACCAAGCTTCAGAGCAGTGGGCCTCAGTCTGTCTCTTCTGGCCATTCCAGGGTGTATCCCCACAAGGAGGATTGGTGGATTTGTGTTATGAACAGCATATGAGAATGCCAAACGTGACTGTGCCAATCTGGTATTAACCCCCACCGGTGTTGCTTTCTATAGTTACACATGGATTACTGGCAGCCTTCGATCTATTCCTGGCAGCAAGAGTCATGCTCTTCTGGACTCCTGGAGATAGCCAGTGTGGGATGGACAGATGCTTTCTCTCTGTCGAGTTCCCAGGCAGGGCGCTATCTATGGGTCATGGAGTAGGAAGGGTGATCTTGGCTGGTTGGCTCTTCTCAAACCCTTCCAAGGCCCCTTGAGTAAAAGGACTATTAAAAGTTCAAAGAACAACCATTAACTTATTTTAAAAAACTTTCAGGCTGCTCATGAGTTATGAATATTAAAATTAGGATTGTTCCCATTTTCGTCTTTGTTCCCAGGGCAATGGTTCCCCCGGCTGTAAAACAGAGGCATTTAGGCATATAAGGGAGCTCTTGGTGCATTCCAGCTTGTTTCTGGAATTGTGATATCTACCACCCCAGAGAGATATTTTTTTTTCCTTTGCAGAATAAAATCTTTATTATTTTTCATACCAATCCCATGAGATAAGAAAAAGAAGAAGAAGAGGAAGAGGAAGAGGAAGAGGAAGAAGAGGAAGAAGAAGAAGAAGAAGAAGAAGAAGAAGAAGAAGAAGAAGAAGAAGAAGAAGAAGAGGAAGAAGAAAGAAGAAAGAAGAAGAAAAGGAGGAGGAGAAGGGATGAAAAGGTTTAGGGTCTGCAATTTGACCCCACATTCTATTTGGAACGGGATGAATTATGGAGGAGATATTTTAAGGTGCTGTTTCTGACCCAAATAGCCAATGAATATCCTTCTTTCTTGCTCCCACTGCTTAAGCAAAAACCAGCTGTGCTCAGCATCTGGAAGAGTGGTTCTGACCTTGTTTTATCCTCGTTGATTCCCACTGGCTTTTATGTTTTCCATAAATGATTGAAGAAAAGTTCTCAGTTGGAAATAGCAATAAAAACTTCCATAAATTCTTGGTGAGCACCAGCTTCAGGCAGCTCATTGGATTCTCACTCTGAAGAGTCCTGAGGTCTGTGAGGCTGACTGTCTGAGATGCAAGGAGGGCCTGGATCCGGTCAAGGAGCAAGCCCAATAGCCCGTGTCCACTCCTAGGTCTAACTTCTGGCAGCCACAGAATTCCTAGGTCCCATGTGCCATTCCCTCTAGGTTACTTTTCATCTCTAAAACTGTATTTTCCATCTATTAAGTCAGGATAGCAATAGTATCAACCTCTAGCCACTTAGGACAGCACCTAGCACATGTACAGATGCATTTTGATGATTATCAATCATTTATTTAATTTGTAATCATAAAAATAAGGAATACTTATTGAGTGGCTGCGACAGGCATTTTACCTTCTTTGTGTTGTTTAATCCTCCAAACAGCCCTACTAGGTAGAAACAATAATTGCATTTTACAGGAGAAAAAAATTGAAAAACATTTTGTGAAATTAAGTAATGGACCCAGGGCCTCTGAACTTATAAATGGCGATGGAGGGGCTGCGCTAAACCATACCTGTGCTCTTTCCAACACTCAACAGTACCCAGTATTGAGAGCCTACTGTGTATTCTAGGTGCTGGGGGTACAGAAGAGATGATGTGGAGAAGCACCTAAATCTCACAGATTATACGTACCGCTTTGCCATAATTCCTAATTCCTTAAATGATTGGTGGTGAGGTCGTAATGAAAGAGCCACCATCAGCTGCCTGTCAACTCCTGGGAACGCGGTTTCCCATCCTCACACCTCCCTACCCTCTGCTTATGTGAAGTTGCCTGCCTCTTAGTCTCTGTCATAGCTTTAATCCTCTCCCTGCCCTGGGTATTGTAATACTCCCAGCTTCGTTTTTATCTGTTGGCAAAACAAGAGCTCTGATCAGACCAATTGCCTATCAAATTGGTTCAGAAAATTCATGTTTTACTTGGATGTGAACCTTCTCAGAAAGCCTGGCTGGAGGATTACTGCTTCCAAGGGCCCTGTGTCTGAAAATCGGAGAGAAAGAAAGACAACACTCAACACGCATTAAAAAAAACTGTGAGAAAACCAACCCAAAGTTTACTCCACCCTATCCAGCCTCCAGCTCACGCCGCACATGGCTCCAGCCACCCTTCCTTCAGAGAGGGTGCGAGATTTCAGATCTTCCAACATGTGCCTTCCTATCGCACCTCCAGGGGCCCATTTGGCAATTTCAACTTCAACTAATAATGACATAAGGGGATTTTGCAAATTTATAATCTCCAAAATGTACATCAGCCAATATTCTATTATAATTTTTAAACTCCATTTCTTTCATTAAGGAGCTATTTTGGCTCTCAAGGGGGTCACTAGTTTTGTCTCCATTTTGACTAATTTAACACATATTATCAACCACTAGCTAAGGTTGTCTGAGCTGATGGGAAACTTTTAGTTCTTGCTTTACCCAGCCTTTCACCAGAAGGAATCTTGTCAACTCCAATCACATTTAATGGACTTTAAATATGTTTCCTATGACATTTTCCAAAACTAGAATAAGCGAAGAGTGTTTTGCATTTCCCATAGGGTAGTGCTAACCTCACTACAAAATTTAGGGCCAAATTTTATCCACTTGAGGCTCTTTTCATAACCCAAAGCTATGGTCCTAGCTGAATCAAACCAACATTTATCTATCCCAAATATTTATCTTTCCTTCTACTATTGCCTGATATTGTTTACTTTTTGGTCAAGATAAGATTTTTCCTTCCGCTCTTTAGCAAAAGAGGCCATAGGCTCAGGGACAGACATTACACTGTCAAAACTGTAAACTCAGTATACGCTTCTGAAAGTAATGAAATGGAATTGTTTTAAGACCTTTTTCCCTAAGCACAATGGTTTCTGCGGGGAATATAAGGGAAAAGGATAAATGTGAAGGCAGGATGGTTTTCCATGTGACTGATTAGGAACAGCACATTTGTAAATTAATGCTATTTTTCAAAAATGGTAAATGGGGAATGGGATTGAGGGGCATCTATTTTTGTAATTGTCTTTACAACAGGATTTTGAAACTTTCTATTTCATGGTCGGTGAAATAGTGCATCTCCCATTTCATCATGAAGCTGAGCAACGCTGCAAACCCTGGGAGATGAATGCAAAAATGTACTCACCCTGCCTCTCTTTCCTGTTACTTTTTCAACTAATCTTTGCAAAAATTTTAACCAATTTTGGAATTTGCCGATGACCTCTTTGGTACCGATCGTGTCTGATTCTTCTCTTAGTCTAATGAGATGGGAGCAGTGGAGAGGGACAGGTATGTAGCCAAACAGGGAGGGAGAAAGAAAAGAGCAGTGTCCACAAACATGGGTATAATCAACCTGGGTTGGGAAGCCAAGGAAAACTTCACTAGGCCCAGATATAAATATTTTGCACCTTTCTGCCAGGCACTGTAGTTTATCACAGGAACCGCGGTTTAGAAATCCACAGGCAAGTGTTATAAATTTGAGAACATAAGTTGGAGCCCTTCCCATTCCAATAAGCAGTCGCAGGTGTGGTTTTTATGAAATTGTATATTTAGGGATGGAGTAGGAGGGAGGGAGAGGAGAGAGTTGCATGTTCTAAGCAAACTGTATTTGCATACACATTATGCATGTACCCAACACACACTTGTGCAAAGATGATTAAATATGTTTCATGTTGGCAGCCTCTTACTGTGTTTCCTTAAAGCAGGAATAGCAAATAGGTTCAACTTGCATGCCAAATCCAATCAATTTGTAGTGGCTGTTTGAAGTGTTATGTTGAGAAGGATTCAGAGGTCATATTTGGTTCATTCAGTGAATTATTTTGTGTCTACTATGTTCTGTGCACAATGGCAGGGCTACCCCGTTTTATGACAGCAGGGTACATTCCCATAGAGTATAATACAACTGGTGCCTCCTGGAGTGGTACCACCCAGCAACCCTGAATCTCAGTGAGGCTCTGGGATCTAGGATGGATTTAGGAAGAGTGTAGTGACCGATTAGCAATGTCTGCCAGGGCATCAGACCAGCATGGGAGGGCAGCAGGTTGCTGTATGTTGCAACATTTGTGTCATATATTTGTCGCCCCTGGTGAAGAACCATCAACAATATGCCCACTTTACTACGTTACAAACTAACATACCTTGTTCATCTGAACAATCCAGTGTTGTGTCATGAAAATGTTAATAATCGGGGCAGGGTAATGCAGAAGGTAATAATAAAACGAAAGAATTGTCCTTCTTTAGTATCGTGGAAGCAGAATAATGTTGGTGCTCCTGAATGTTTTGCCATGATGCTTCTCAAAAACTAGGGCATAGTGGAATTTCCTGTACTCTGATTTCTGTCCTTTCCCTTCTACTGCCAACTACCTGTTCACTGGGTAGCTGTTAGCTGTTCTCACAGAGGCATCCATTGACAATTCTTGAATCCTTGGGTGGAAGGAACCTCAAGAGGTCTTTGGGGGTCATTCTGCTGCCTTTGGTAGGGTCACATCCCAGAACGAGGATCTGTTTTTACCTGACAGGATTGCAGTTGAGGAGCCCTTCAGCCAGCCTACTGACTACAGTCCACAGTATTTGAGAGAATTTCCTTCAGATGTGGTAGCTGGCCCATGAGAGAGAGTTAAGACCATGTTAGGATATTCCATTCTTAGCCAGCCATGGTGGCACAAGCATATAGTCTCAGCTATTCGAGAGGCTGATGGGGGAGAATTGCTTGAGGCCAGGAGTTCAAGACCATCCTGGGCCACATAGTGAGACCCTGTCTCTGAAAAACAAAATTTTAGCATAATAAAAAAATGAATATTCTACTTTTCTCCCAACTCTCTTATAGGCCACTCTAAGGAGTCAAGTGTAAAAATGCCAATTTTGCAGAAAGAAGATATAAATTAAACTTGATGACACAGTCTCATAACCTGACCTCATTAATTGCTACAAATACCATCATTTCCTCACCTTTTTCCTAAGCCTACTTAAAAGGTGTCAAAATAAATGGGCTTCATAAATTATTAGAAATTCTCTTATTTTGCTTTGATTCGTTTTAAGGAGTTTGTTTTATGTTTTGTATTTCAGGTGATGCTATTTAGTCATGAAAAAATCATTTAGCTATAACATCTATTAGGAATTCTTTCTCATGCATGTGTTTAATGTGGCACTGTTGAGCACAGCTGTGAACAGACAGACTCAGGAAGTCCTTGTCTAGATGTGGCATCCTCTCAGAAGCCTTTCCTGACCCGCCTTCCTCTCCTTGCCCAGACTTCTCCTATTCCAGCACCTCCCACACTATCTTGTGATTGTCTCAGACTTTCATGAAGCACTGAGCTCCCCGAGGCTCACTGAGACTTGAAGAATAATTTCCGACTTAAGGGCTTGTTTAGGATGAAAGGAAAACATGTTAAATGCCTTGAAAATGTACTTATCAGATATGTTTGTCCTTTTAACCAGTAGCTCTATTTCTAGAATATTTCCTAAAGAACTAATCAGACAAGTGCACAAATGTGTAGGTACAAGAATATTTATCTCAGTTCTATTTGTAATGGGACAGAAAGGGGAAAAGAATGAGAAGAAAATTTAAAAACAACCTAGATAATCAACAGTAGGAAACTGGATCACTAAATCAAGATATACACTCACATGACTGAGTATAAATGCAGTCATTAAAAGTCATCCTGTAGACCAGTGATTCTTGATATGTAAAAATGTTCACAATAGCTTCCTGAAAGAAAAATAAATCAGACTACAAAGGCCAGTCTAGGGCCTGGCCATCCATGGATAGAAGGAAAAGCCATGGATCAGCAACATCAGCCTCTCCAGGAAGCTTGTTAGAATGCTGAATCTCAGGCCCCACCCTAGATTTATTGAATTAAAGCCTGCATTTGGGGCTGGGCACTGTGGCTCACGCCTGTAATCCTAGCACTTTGGGAGGCCAAGGCAGGCGGATTGCCTGAGCTCAGGAGTTCGACACCAGCCTGGGCAACACGGTGAAACCCCGTCTCTGCTAAAATACAAAAAATTCACCGGGCGTGGCTGCCTGTAGTCCCAGCTACTTGGGAGGCTGAGGCAGGAGAATTGCCTGAACCCGGGGTAGGTGAGGGGCAGAGGGGAGTTGCAGTGAGCTGAGATCACACCACTGCACTCCAGCCTGGGCGACTCCGTCTCCAAGGAAAAAAAAAAAAAATGCCTGCATTTGGACAAGAGGCCTGAATGCTCTGAACACATTACAGCCTGAGAAGCACAGGGTTAGACTACGGACCACTACGGGTCTACAGTGAACTTTCTGCTGGTCCATGGCATTGTGAGAAAAATAAGGGCAATGTATTGAGTTTTTCACACAGTTAAATATATTTAACTTAGAGTCCCATTCTTTATTCTGAGACCATACTCTTGCTTTTATAAAGTTAAGCTTGCTTTCTTTTATACAATGATGGTGATTTTTGGATGGTAGGTTTTCTTGGTTGTTTTGCTGTTGTTTCAGTGGCCTTAGTTGGCAAAATAAACAGTTGGTATGGTAATCCTATGTGTTGTTTTTGAAATTTTACTAAGAAATCTGAGAATCATGATGAATACTAAAACACACCGCTTTCAAGTAAAATATGTGTGGGTGTGCGTTTTCGGGGAGGGGGGTGTAAATTACAAACATGTAAACACTGGTTCCCTTGGGGAGGTGGGGCTGTGGACACTTTCTGCATTTTGTTTTCTTCTTTTCTGAGTTGCCCAAGTTTTCTGCATTTAGCAATTTAAAAAATAAGTTGAAGCAGAAGTTAGAGGAGTCTAAAAAAGACAGGGGTTTGGGTCAATAGCTTAGAAAGCTGTGTCTGTTTGGGGACTTGGGACGCAATGATTACACACATGGATTGCGGAGGCCCAGCGGCCTGGTGCCACCCAGTGACAGCCACATAGGAGCCAGGAAACCTTGGCCAGGTCACTCAGTGTCCTTGCACCTCAGGTTCTTTAGCTGTAAGATAACTTATGATCATAATCATACCTAAAATCTAAGGTCATTCCAAAGCTTAGGTGTATCACCTTACAAGGATTGACGAAACAAATGACCACAAACTGGGTGGTTTAAAACAACAGAAATTCATTCCTTTACACTTCTGGAGGTTTGAAGTCCAAAATCATAGTGTGGGCAGGGCCATGCTTCCTTCAAAGGTTCTAGGGGAGAATCCAACCCCTAGAGAATCCACGCTTCTTCCAGCATCTGGTGGCTCCAGGCTTCCCTTGGCTTGTGGCTGCATCACTCCAATCTCTGCCTCCATCTCTGCAGGGACTTCTCTTCTTTCCCTGTGTTCTCCTCTCTGTCTTTTATAAGGACACTCCAACTGGACTTAGGGCATCCCTGGGTAAACCAGGATCATCTCATCTTGAGATCCTTAACTTAGACACATCTGCAAAGACTCTTTTTCCAAATAAGGTCACATTCACAGGTATGGGGGATTAGAACATGGGGATAGCTTTTGGGAGCTACTATTCAACCTGTCAGTCAGCATACATAATTCAATTTAAAACAACACGTGACACATAGCAAGTGTAGATTTTGTCCCATTTCAGTTCCCAGTATCGGGGAAGTTTTTGTTCTAAATTCTCTCAGCCAGGCGTGGTGGCTCACGCCTGTAATCCCAGCACTTTGGGAGGCTGAGGCAGGAAGATCACTTGAGGCCAAGAGTTCAAGACCAGCCTGGGCAGCACAGCAAGATTCCCACCTCTACAAAAAGTAAGAATTAGCCAAGTGTGGTGGCACATGCCTATACTTCCAGCTACTCAGTAGACTGAGGCAAGTGGATCTCTTCAGTCCAGGAGTCTGAGGCTGCACTGAGCCATGACTGCATCACTGCACTCCAGCCTGGGCAACATAGGGAGACACTGTCTGCACAAATAAATAAAATAAAATATTCTCTAAAGGTTCTTGCTTCGATATAAGTCTCTTGATTTCCAGTGTCCAAACCAACTGAATTATTTGTGTTACTAATGATCTCCATCTCAAGAATCATAGTTTTAAAGAGCTCAGCATTTCTGTTTGCCATAGTTACCACTGAAAATAGAGAGGCTGAGGGAAGCATCAGAAAATCCTAAAGGAATCCTCTCTGGATTAAATATTAAGTATATTAATATTTAGTAAAAGTGAGCTCCCAGCTCACACATAATTCAGGTCATTTTTCCTTTCTCCAGGTAGTCAGTTTACATTCAAATGACAAATAACTATTCCACAAAGAGCACGGGAAACTATTGATCTTAGGTGTAGAACAGATTGTCATTCAGGATGGCCCTCGTTAAGGGCACCTCTGAGGATGACTCATACAAAGAGACAACCATGTCTCTCTGAATGGTCCTCCGGACTTCATGGGCAGCCTGCTAGCGACTCGGCCAAGGAGATTGCTGTCACCACCAACCAAGATCCTAACTTGACTTTAAAGTGCTGAAATACCAATATTTCCTTGCAACCATTTCAGGTCTTCATATGGGTGAGGATTCATATAAAGTTTTGTATCAGAAAGTAAGTGCAGTACTTGGCCTACAGCAGGCACTGGGTTCATGTTTTATTCAATGAATGAATGAATGTGTTTGGGACTTGGAAAGAGTCAAACTTTAGAATTGATGGACGGTAGTTTCATCAGACAAGTTATGTACATTCTTCAACTAAATGATTTTTTTTTCCTCCAAAATAGAGGCTTTCTTCTAAATGGGAAACTGAACTGCCAGGAGGGTAAATCGTTTCCACTACTTGCCAAAGGCAGTGAGTCTGCCCTCTGATGCATTTCTAGAGTCAGGACTAAGCAGAGAATCTGCAATGCAGCTTCTTGAGTGTACATGGGGTGGGAGGTGCCTAATCGTCCACGGGCTGCCTCTTCCAGGAAAGTAGGCATCACATCCACATGGCACCCCGTCTGCTGGAATAACAGTACAAGGGGAGACACAAGACAGAATCCTTCTTCGAGCCTTCCTAAGCAGCCTTCGATCTCTCAACTGCAAACTCACAAATTTTTCATAGAGTGATGCAGACTTTTCACGTGCATGTTCAGGAATACCTTCGTGGCTCTCACTGGCTGACTTAGGGACCATGCAGGAGAAACCACTTGTCAGTCACTCCCAGTATCTCTTCAAACCCAACTCCCCAACACTTAGTCCAAAAAATGGATGTCTCCACATGCAGACGTAGAAACATAAAGCTGTCATTTGGATATTTCAGATGGAAAATAATTATAGCCTCCTGAAAATTCAAATGACTAAGGCCGAAGCTGAGGTTGCTCTTTGGATTAGCAAGAAAATTGCCTCGATTCTTCCCTCAATCTGCAGTCACCTGTGAATGAAGGTTACAGTGACTTCCTACTATTACTAGTTCTATCTCTCACTAGTGAACTCCAGAATTAAACTCTGTCAGCAGTGAAGCCATTACAGAAGCAGACTTCCAGATAATTAGAACCAATAGCAACTATAAAAGTTTCAAAAGTGCCTTACGGAATGGCTTATTTGGCTAATGTTACACCCATTTTATTGGTGGTGGTTTTTTTAAAATTTCAGGCTATGGGCAAGCTTTGTAAGAATGTGAAAATCAATACAAAAGGTTTGTCAGGGGTGACATGTTTATTAATGTTTTATTGATTATGCTATTGGTTGTAAATTTTCTAACTTAATAAGGCTCAAGTTTTTTGTCGTAAAAGACAGAGGTTATTTAATTAACTGGCAACTTAATGCAAACTACTAACATGATACATTGTGACTACTTCAAAGTGACACCTAATTTATCACTCTACAAGTAGGCATGATGTCACACACACTCTCAAACATACACACACACACACACACAAGAATATTGTGCCACTGAAAAGATTAGACAAGGGCAGACTGATATAAAAAGGAAAACATCCTAGTATTTAATGCAAAAGAACCTGGCAGTATGCACTTCATACTAAAAAAACACCAACCATGCATATCGTTGTTTTCTGTATAACAGAAAATTAGGAATGGGCTCTTTAAAAGCTAAGCAAAGTTACAAATGCTCATAATTCAGGCAGCATTTGTTTAAAAAAAAAATCATGATAATCTACATTTTGTGTCCAGAGTGAAAACTCTGTGACTTAACGCAATGAGCTTGTGAAGTCACAATTACTTATTTCACATACCTAAGAAATCACATAAATCCAGTCCAGCCATGGTTTGTGTTACCGTTTCTCAGAAGTGTTCAGTCCGCTTTATACTATTGCATATTCACTATCCTAAAGTCCTGCACTAAAATGATTTTGCTTCTCCACTGTTCACTGTCATGAGCCCAAATTCTCTCCTGAAGTAGGACACCAAAGTACAAAATGGTTAGACTCAAAGCATCGACCAACAAACTATTAGTAAAAACAAATCTCTGCCAGGCACAGTGGCTCACGCCTGTAATCCCAGCACTTTGGGAGGCCGAGGCGGGCAGATCACTTGAGGTCAGGAGTGTGAGACCAGCCTGACCAACATGGTGAAATCCCCGTCTCTACTAAAGATAGAAAAATTAGCCAGGCTTGGTGGCAGGTGCCTGTAATCCCAGCTACTCAGGAGGCTGAGGCAGGAGAATAACTTGAACCCGGGAGGCAGAGGTTGTAACGAGCTGAGATCATGCCACTGCACTCCAGCCTGGGCAACAGAGCGAGACTCTGTCTCAACAACAACAACAAACAACTCTATCTCCCAATACAATCAATTCCTTCAGGAAGGGAAATGTAGTTGACTCAGGTTCTATTTTCTTGGTTGTCAGTTCTTTTCCTACCATAAGCCCTGACACACAATGTTCTATCTCTTGCAACATTCCTAGAATCACATCATGGTATTGAACTTGGAAGAGGATAGTTCCTATTTTCCACCATGAAACTCAGCTCTCAAGTTTCCCAAGATGTGACATTGTTTTTTGAGCCACAGAAAGTAGAGTGCAGCTGGTAAACATTTCTTTAAGTCCCCATCATTCCCACACTAATAGCTAAACTGGCATTAATTATTTTTACCTTCTTCCAAACTTCTTTCCTCAGGAAATGATTTAAATAATTGTTTTGCAGTCACAAAAGCCTCTTGAATCACCAACTCTTCCAAGAAATTGTAAAGATTCTCATGGAATCGCTTCAATAAAGCATTTATTTCCTCCAAGGAATGGTGGAAGTGGAAGAATTACATCCTGAGCACTAATTTCCCCAATTACCATCAATGGGTTTTCTTTCTACCTGCCAGGTTAATAACCAGCCTGTTTTATCACCCTGGCCATATAAAAAGCCTCCATATCTGGCAATTACCTTTTCTCTCTTTTTTTGAATTATTTTTAACATGTCTTTTCAAGCCCTTTCAAACTTTCAAATGGAGCCCTCATGTGAATGTTTCAATTTTTCCCTTCTCAATCTTACATAAGGTCTTCCAAATTCTCAACAGTAATTCTCGATTAATAAAAATTTCACTGAGACATGAGTTGCTTTCCTTCCCACTCATCTGAAGTCTCCCACAGTGGCTTCCCAAAATATTTGAAAAACAATTTTCAGTAAAAACTAATTCTATAAATATGTAGCCATGAAACCAGATTCCCTTTGAGCTTTACCTAGTGTTGGTTGCAAGTTAGTGCCTCCTGGAAAAGGCCTTTTTCTCTCCTTTCTTTTATTTTATTACAGCTTTGTATCTTTTTATATTAAGAAAAAAATCCCCTAAATTTAAAAATATACATTTTAGAAATTTATACAGATGTGATAAAACTATATAAAGCTTAAAGGAACAAAATTAGGAACACAGGGTTAAGGCTGCCTTTTCCTTGGGTAGTGGAAGAGACATGAGCTGTCCTGGGATAGTGACATAATAAAAGTCATTGTCAAGGTCGTAGTTTTACCCCGGGTGCTAAGATTACAGCTGCTGATCAAATAAAAATAAATAAATGAATGAATACATGATGATATACTTGAAACCAATACTGAAAGTGAGCCATAAACAAAGATTATGATTGATTGAAAGGCACTTAGATGTTCATCTGTACAATGTGAATAATGATTTCCTATATCACCAACTTGTAATTCTTTGAAATTCTGAGTTCAAAAAAGGTTCTTTGAAACCCTGTTTAAGAGATGCATTATTGTAACAACAAAGAACAAATCATACTTGGACACCTGCTTGCTGAGTTACCTTGGATAAGTGATTCAAACTCTAAGGGCCTCAGTTTTCTCATCTATAGAAAGGGGATAATGGGCTGGGTGTGGTGGCTTACACTTGTAATCCCAGCACTCTGGGAGGCCAAGGCAGATTGATCTCTTGAGGTCAGGAGTTTGAGACCAGCCTGGCCAACATGGTGAAACCCCATCTCTACTAAAAATACAAAAATCAGCCGGGCACGGTGGTACGTGTCTTATTCCCAGCGACTTGGGAGGCTGAGGCAGGGGAATCTATTGAACCCGTGAGGCCAAGTTTGTGGTGAGCCAAGATCATGCACTGCACTCTAGCCTGGACGACAGAGTGAGACTCCGTCTCAAAAATAAATAAATAAATAAATAAATAAAAGGGTGGGCTGGATAATGATACTTATACTTCATTGGGTTGTTGTCAGGAGCAAGAAAAAATATATTGAGAAGCATTTAGAGCAATGCTTGGCGTATGGGGAATACTGAGTGCATATTAACTGTTCTTTTCCGGTGCATGTTCCTAGCATGAGTGTGAGGTGTAATTGATCCAGTAACTATTCTTTTTTCTCTTTCCATGTCCACAAGATCATCTGCAGGCTAAATGAGGTAAGAATTTTGAAGCTGCTTGGTGAGTTCTAAGGAGTTATTGAAATGAAAGGGGTGGGTTTGGCAGTGGCAGAGAGAGGGGAGAGTCAGCGAACGGGCCCTTGGGGCAGCCAGAGCCGCCCTAGATAAGCCAGGCTGATGCTGAGCTTCACCACATCTGCCTCTTCCTACTCAAGCCCATTAGCCCCACGGAGACAAAAAGTGAAAAGTTCCCATGTTTTGGCTAAGCTCTACTGCTTTCTAGAAGACAGAATGCACCATCTTTCAGAAGAGTTCTCAAGGAAGGAACAGTCTTCCCCAGGAAGCAGAGCTGGCCCTTTCTGTCTGCCAGGGCTGTTGCTGTCTTCCCTCTGGTGGCCCCACCTGGCTGTGAGTACACGTGGGACTCCACTGCCAGAAGGGAGAGAGACACAAACAAGGCACTCCTGGAGGGTCACTGAAGAGGAGGTCAGCATCCAGCTCTGCAAGAGCAGGATAAGGCCTGTTTGAGACAAAATTAGGGTAGGGGGATGGAAAGCTAAGTGTTCTGCCTGTCACAGAGCGCTGGATGCTGTCCGCAGCTTGGGAGTGTCCTGTCCTCACAGCCAGTGGGCTCCGTTGGTCTGTAAAGGACAGCATCTTCCTTGGGAGGTGAACACTGTACTCCTGAGGATTGCTGACATTGTCAGCAGGGGCGAAGGATGGACATCAGCTCTCTTTTGCATTTGGGAAGTCACCTGCTGTGCCTTCGCAATGGTGAGAAAGAAAAGAATTATTTTCCTTCCTGGATTTTCCATATTTAATCACTCCACAGAGCCCAGGGCATGCTCTGGCTCTGCAGAGGATGAGGAGGTAGTTTAACCCTCTCCTACAAAATAGGGGCAGCTTTTGCCAGAGAACTTGCTGAAAGCTACCAAGCCATGAAAGCAGAGGGACAGGTGCTTAAGGCTTACTGAGTATCTGGTAGTTATGGCTCCATTGTCATGCTCAACTCTTCCACAAAGCAACCACTCTGGAGTAGGATTCTGAACTCACAACTTTTTTTTTTTTTTTTTTTTTTGAGACAGAGTTTCCCTCTTGCTGTCCAGGCTGGAGTGCAGTGGCACGATCTCAGCTCACTTCAACCTCTGCCTCTTGGGTTCAAGTGATTCTCCTACCTCAGCCTCCCAAGTAGCTGGGATTACAGGCGTCCCCCACAACACCCAGCTAATTTCTTGTATTTTTAGTAGAGATGGGGTTTCACCATGTTGGCCAGGCTGGTCTCGAATTCCTGACCTCAGGTGATCCACCTCCCTCAGCCTTCCAAAGTGCTGGGATTGCAAGTGTGAACCACTGCACCTGGCCTGAACTCACAGCTTCTTACGGTGACCTGATTATCACATGGAACACTAAGGCAGAAACAACCCATGTTCAGGCTAGTTATTTAAAACAGTGAGGAAACAGTGAGTGCCTCTTTTAAGCTGGCCACATACTTTCCTTGGCATTTTGTATGCCTCTACTGAGCTTTTCCTCATAGGCATCCCAGAGGGCGGCACTATACCAGCTCCCCTTTTAAGAGTGAGAAAACTGAAGCGTGGAGAAGTGAAGGCACCACTCAGCATTACAAAGCTATGAAGAGGGAGGGACAACCATGGATCAAAGTTCTCTGCATCCCAAGCTTTTGTGCTACGGCACTGTATGACAGTGTCTCCCTGAGAATGCAGCATCCACTTAAAGAGTAGAATAGTGAACCTGAGAGTCCGCAGCACCCACAGTTCAGGAGTCTATATTTATCAATACCAGGAGTACTTCTACTCAGCACTTCATGAAACCAACAAAAAGACTCAATTAACAAAGACTTACGCAGTAAGAACAATGGAATTTACTACGCATGTTTACATACAATAGAAGAATCTAAGCAATTTAGGGTAGACTCTGACATTCCTTTTCCGATCATTTCACTGATGTCCTGCAAGCGTCTGATGGCTATGTAAATAATCCCAAATGCACTCCTTGTCCTGTGTAAGCATGCAGTCTGCTCTAGAATGGCTCCTTGAATCAAGGCTCTTCTTACTAACAAATTTTAGGCTTTGCTTAAGCCCTTTTACTAAGCACTTTCAAATGTTGACTCAATATCAATTGATGTCTCCAGAAATCTTTTCTTCCCTCCGATACACTCTGCCAAGTGTTGCCTTCAATAGATGAATACTTCCTGTGTGTCTGTCCAAAGCCTGGGTGGGTGAGCAATCGGAGTTCTCTTGGTGGGCCCTTCTTCCCTGGGGGCATGCTATTCCAGACACTGTGGCCATGCAGGAAATAGGGAGTGTGGAGTCTTCTTTGCTAGAACAAGAGTTGTTGGGATGCTCTCTTGGGAAGACTTGTGAATGCCATTAGCCTTGACAGTTCCTGTGCAACACCATTAAAAATTGTTTCTTTGACAGCCACAGCTGGTACACAGGACTGTTTAATTATTTAGTGCATTAGGCCAGGTGGGCTTCAAGAAATCCTTAGCTAGAGATCTTCCTTGGGCCTCTGCCCTGTTGTCTCAAACCAACTCAATGAATTTGGACACACCCTAAGCTGGCTTTCTGTTATTCAGGTGTATTATCCATCAACAAGTTACTACTGAACACCTGTTCTGTGATCACTGCATGTGTCGGTACACTCAACTAAAAAATCATTTGTCCCTTCCCCTGAGCCCTCTCAGTATTCCCAACCTGCCCACAACCATGTAACATTAGAACCAAATTAAAGGCCACGTGCAAGGTCCACTCTCCAACATTGCAGCCTGACTTTGCATTTCAGGCCAACACAATGACATTAGCTTCATCTTCAGTGAAGACATTTAAGGCTGACACAGTGAAGGTAGCTCCGTCTTCAGGCCTAATCTTGGTCAGATTTGTACAGCATCAACTGGAACAGGAAGAGAAACAGCAATAGAAATACAACTGCAAACTTGGTGTGGCTGCTGCAGGGTATTTCAAGACCCTCCTCTTTCTGGCTGCTTTCTGCCCCATTTCATTTGACGCCCTATCTTTGCCTGGCCCACGTGGGTAACGACCCAGTACTGGACTGTTTTCTTTGCTAGAACCTGGTAGTCACTTCGGATTTTGCTTCAATTGCTGCCCCTCTGCAGCAACATTCCTCCCCGCACCCTGCCAGCCACTTCTCCCCAGCACCCCCGCTTTCTGCACACACCCCAATGTTCTACACAGCCTTGGAAATAATCTTGGTCAAACTTACTAGCCTAACAAGAAAAACAATTTTAATCCCTTAGGTGGGTGTCATTTCACCTCATCTGCCTAATTAGGGCATGTTCTTGAAAACAACTCATGTTATTTGGGTCTATGCAGTTAAGATGCCTCTGCTAAACAAAACAAAGGGCAGAATAGATCCAGAGCTTTATAAATACAAAAGATTGAGCCAGTGGAAAAGACCAGAGCACACGCACTTCTAAATGAACTGCACTGGAGGTTAACCGAAGCATTCCATGTCTAAATATAATGAACCTATAAAATAATGACTACAGTGATAAAACTAAAATACTTCCAGGTGTTAACCATTGATCCCTTCTCATGAACGCATTATTGCAGTCATTTAGTGAGTAGTACTAGGTTATTATGTTTCTCCTGTCTGGTTCGTTTTCTTGTATTTCCTTGTACTGTTCCTCCCCATTTGTGTCGGCCATCTCCGTGTGCACTCTGCGCCTGCCAGAACAGACCTTTTCTGACACTGATACATGAACCAGGTATAGTCTCTGCCTGTCTCTCTGTCTGTCTACAATTTCTGAAGTTCATCCCCAAATGGGAATGTTTCCTGTGGCAGCCACACCAAGTTGACAGTTCCCTTTCTATTGCTTTTGCTCTTCCTGTTCCAATTGATACTGTACAAACCTGAGCAAGGTAGGACTGTCGACGGAGCTACCTTCACTGTGTCAGCCTTTAGTGCAAATCACCCACTTAAGGGCCCCTGTTTCTGCAGAGAAGGGACCTTCATAGACTTCCCTGGCTTCAGAGGAATAAAAAAATGTCTTCTTTGGCTGAGAGTTTCGTTCCCCTCCATTGTCCATTGCTCGTCCTCTCAGTTGGTTTCCGATCTCTCCTGCAAATGAGCAACCTTTCCTTAAGGAGAGATGGACTCTAGCAGGCCAAGCTGCTACTGCACTACTTAATCACACTACCAGAAAGGAAGATACAGAAACTCAAGTTCTTGCAGGCTAGGTGTATCTGTTTTTTAGTGCTGCTGTAACAAATTACCATGAACTAAGAGGCTTATAACAACACACATTTCTTATTTTACCATTCTAGAAGTCAGAGGTCTCGAATGGGGTGACAGAGCTGCCTTCTGTAGGCTCTAGGGGTGAATCAATTTCCTTACCTTTTCCAGCTTCCAGAGGCCAGCTGCATGTGTTGGCTTCTATCTCCAAAGCCAGCAGCTCAGTGTCTTCAGATCTCTTCTCTCTCTCTAACCCTGACACTCTTGCTTTCCTCTTGTGAGGACCCCTGTAATTACACTGCTCCCCCACTCCCAGGATAATTCAGAGTCATCTCTCCATCTCAAGATCCTTAATTATATCTGCAAAGTCCTTCTGCCATGTAAGGAAATATATTCACAGGTTCCAGGTGTTAGGAGGGGAACATATTTGGGAGGCCATTATTCTGCCTGCTATCCTACTGAAAAAAGTAAACATCTAATAGAAAGTATTGCAGATTCTTAGACCATCAGGATTTTCATGGATGCCTAGGAAATGTACCTGAAAGATCAACTAACACCCTCATAAACAGATGAGGGAAACTGAGGCCCAGAGAGGCAAAATGCTTGCCACATACGCACAGTAGCTCAGGGGCCTGGTGGGGTCTGGAATCCAGCCCTTGACTCACAGTCCAGTGCTCTCCACAAAACAATCAAACTCAAAAATCAGTCTTTTCCACTACTCATTCTCTCCTTCTGCTTTTAAAAAGAGCCATGTTGGCAGATGGAGCCTCTGAGTTTCCCGGCTGCTTCTGGGACAGCAGGCTTCTCTTGAAGCTGAGCGCCCCTTGCTGCAGGCCTCTCTAGCATGTACTCGCTACACGCCGGGCATTCTGTAGTCACGTTCTTTGAAGATCCTTTTCTTTCATCTCTGCTCAAAATAGTACCTGCCATTGTGTTAGCCTCAGAAACTTCAGTGAGGATCCAAAGGATGGGTAAATTTATCACCTGGTGAACTGACCTACATTCTGCTTAATTGTTTTTGGCCTGACCATTACCCCAGGCATCAGAGTCAAAAGGAATAAAAGCGATGGTTAGATCTAAATGCATGGAGATTTTTATGGCTCTGGTTGATCTCCCAAATTAATAATTGTCAGGAAGAAATTTAAAGATAAAAGATTCTTAACGTGGAGTTAATTTTACAAAAGAAAACCACACTTCTGCTGATGCTTCAGGAAAAAGATGAGTCGGGCATTTCTCGGGGACAGATTAATCTGGTCTACTTCAGCCGCTCTTTTATTACGACACGTTGGGTCAGGTTTTATTTTATTACAAAAATGACTAAATCGTGTGCCATATCTTTTCTATACATAAGCGTTTTGCAAAAGCCATGGTTTCTCTGTAATTTACAAAATGTACCACATTATCAGATATAATCGAAGAAACAAAGTTTTTTCTGAAACACGAACTGAAGATGTCAAAAGATATTTAAGATGTTTCTAAGGTCACTGTCAAATGCATATTATCTCTGTTTTTTTAATGCTTCAGTTGTAAAATCCTTTTGGAGAGCTTCAAAAAGACATTCACTTCCTCCCGATCTGATCATTTTGTACATTTGGCAGCTGTTGAGTTTCATTTTCTAATGTGTTTCAAATGGAGATGTACGTAGCATGGCTTGTTTAATATAATTTGTTGTTTATGTTTCAGTATTCATGGTATTATCTGCCTAAATGTGCAAAAAGGAGCTGGAAGAATAACTGTTTTTGTGTTTCTTCTCTTTCTTTTTAAAAAAATTTTTAATTCAACATTTTTTTTTTTCCACATCTTGCAAAATATAATCAGAACCGGTAGAGTTTGCACATTTCAGCAAAAGAATGATGCTTCTTCAGATCTCTCCAAACAGCTCCCAGACCTTAGATTACTATGATAAATGTAGGACAGGTATAATTCCAGCATGATGAATGCCATATCAAGAGAAGCTTCCGTTTAGTAAAGCAATGTTCATGTCCCGTTTGTGAAGAGCTAAGTTGCTAACCTGACCACAGTAGGTTAGCACAGTTGACACAGTTGTCCATTTGCATCCTCCAGCACCATGGACACGTAAGACTAAGCGTGACCATGCTGAATTCATCCTTGTTCCCCAAATTCAGTCTTCTCCTGACGCTTCCCATCTCAGCAGCAGACACCGCCATTCACCACCCAGCTGTGTAGTCCCCACATCCAACACCAAACCTATCGGTTTTTACCGTCTAGACAGCTCTCAAATACATCTACATCACTTTACCTCTGCTCATGGAGCCAGAGCCACATTATGACTGCAGTGGTCTCCAAGGCACTTTTGCCTTCATGGGCCCTTCCGCCCTAAAAAAAAAATCTAAAATTATGATTTATGACTGTTGGTATACAGTCAAATATAATCTAACTTGGGCTCATCATTGTATTTATTTAAAATTCTGATTTTAAGATAAACTAAAAGAGCCACCCTCAGCAATCCATTCTCCAGCAGCAGCGGAGGACCTGAATATTCAAATTTGCCTACAATCCATCAAGTTCAATGCAAAGTGTTGCATTAAAATTTTTTAAATTGAGATTAAATTTCCATAACATAAAACATATCATTTTATTAATTTTAAGTGTATAATTTTGTAAAGTGATATTTTTTAAGAGATGGAGTCTCACTCTTGCCCAGGCTGGAGTCCAGTGGCACACTCATAGATCACTGCAGCCTCAAACACCTGGGCTCAAGTGAGCCTCCCACCTCAGCCTCCCAAGTAGCTGGGACTGCAGGCTTGCACCACCACACCCAGCTTGTTTTTAGTATATTTACAATCTTTTGCAAACATCGCCACTATCTAATTCCAGAATATTTCCATTGCCTTATGAAGAAACCCTATACCTCTGAATTTCTCCCTCTCAACCCCTGACAACCAGTAATCTACTTTCTGTCTCTATAGATTTGCCTCTTTGTGATGCTTCATATAAATAGAATCATACAATCTGTGGCTTTTTGTTCTGCCCTCTTTCATCTGGCATGCTTTCAAGATTTGTCCATGTTATAACATTCATTCGGACTTCATCGTTTTTTATGGCTGAATAATATTCCATTGTATGGAACGGATAATGGAATAATATTCCATTACAGCATTTCATTTCAGGTCATCAGTTGAATGTTTTTTTCCCACTTTGGGGCTATTATGAATATCTGTGCATAACTTTTTTATGAACGTATATTTTCAATTCTCTTGTATATATAACTAGAAATGGAATTGCTGGCTCATGTGGTAACTCTATGCTTGACTTTTTGAAGAACTGCCAAATTGTTTTCATCAGCAGCTGCACCAGCAATGTTTTCTATTCCTACCAACAATGTTTAAGGGTTCCAGTTTCTCCACATCCTCACCAGCACTTGCTATTTTTCCTTTTTAAATAAATTATAGCCATCCTAGGGGGTATAAAGTGGTATCTCACTGTTGTTTTGATTTGCATTTCCCTAATGACTAATGATGTTGAACATCTCTTCATGTGCTTATTAGTCATTTGTGTTATCTTTAGAAAGATGTCTATTCATCTCTTTTGAATTGGGTTCTTTTTGTGAGTTGTAAGAGGTTTTAAAAAATATTTATTCTAGATGCTAAACCTTTATCAGATACAGAATTTGTAAACATTTTTCCCATTCTGTGGGTTGTCTTTTCACTGTCTTAATAGTGTCTTTTGATGTACCAAAGTTTTAATTTTAAAAACTATAACATCTATTTGTTCCTTTTGTTTTTTGTTGCTTGTGAATTTTTTTTTTTTTTTTTTTTTTTTTTGGAGTCTCTCTCTGTCACTGAGGCTGGAGTGCAGTGGTGCAATCTTGGCTCACTGCAACCTCTGCTTCCCGAGTTTGAGCAATTCTCCTGCCTCAGCCTCCCTAGTAGCTGGGACCACAGGCGTGTGCCACCATGACTGGCTAATTTTTGTATTTTTAGTAGAGATGTGGTTTCACCATGTTGGCCAGGCTGGTCTCGAATTCCTGACCTCAGGTGATCCACCCGCCTGGGCCCCCCAAAGTGCTGGGATTACAGGCGTGAGCCACCACACCTGGTGCTTGTGCTTTTTATATCATATTTAAGAATCATTTCCTAACCCAAGTTCACAGAGATTTACACCCCTTCAAATAGCTTTATAGTTTTCTCTCTTATATTTAGGTCTGTGATTCATTTTTAGTTCACTTTTGTATATGTTGTTAAGTAGGGATCAACACTTATTCTTTTGCATGTGGATATCCAGTTGTCCCAGCAACCCTTGTTGAAAAGACTATTATTTCCCTATTGAATTGTCTTGGCAGTCTTATTGAAAATCAGTTGACCATAGTGTGAGGGTTTATTTCTGGACCCTCAATTCTATTTCACTGATTTATTTGCTCATCCTTATGCTAGTACCACATCATCTTGATTACTGTAGCCTTGTAGTAAGTTTTAAAATCATGAATTGTAAGTAATCCAATTTTGTTCCACTTCAAGATTGTTTATGCTATTCTGAATCCTTCAAATTTCTATATGAATTTTAGGATCAGTTTGTCAATTTCTTCAAAAAAAAAAAAAAGAAAGAAAGAAAGGCAGCTGACATGCTGAAATTTTGATAGAAATTGGCAAGAGTTGACAACCTTGTCTTGCTTCTGACCTTAGGGGGAAAGTTTTCTTTTCAGTCTTTCACCACTGGGTGTGATGCCAGCTGTGGGTTTTTCATAGATGCCTTTTATCATATTGAGGAAGTTTCCTTCTATTTTTAGTAGCTTTCTATGTGTTTGTTTGTTTTTTTTTTTAATCACAAAAGGGATGGATTTTTCTCTAATGCTTTATCTAACTTGATTATGATTTTGCCCCTTTATTCTATTAATATGGTGTGTTTCATTGATTGATTTTCATATGTTGAAACAACCAAGCATCTCTAGGATAAATCCCACTTGGCCATAGTATATAATCTTTTTAACATGCTGTTGGATTGTTTGCAAGAATTTGGCTGAGGATTTTTGTGTTTATATTCATAAGAGATAGTGGTCTGTAGCTTTCTTTCATGTGATGTATTTGTCTTCCTTGGAATTGTGGTAATACTGGTTTCCTAGATTAAGTTAGGAAGTGTTCTCTCTCCTACTGAAGTATTTAAAAATGTGTGTTGTTAATTCTTTTTTAAATATTTGGTAGAATTCACCAGTGAAATCTTGTCCTGAGTTTTCTTTTTTTGAAAAATCTAGAGTTCCTATTTCTTCCTTAATAAGTTTTGGCAGTTTTTGTTTCAAATATTTACATACTAATACTTGGCTGCTGTGCAGCTCTATACTTCACTTTATGTTACCATTGTCATAGATCACAACTTAGTGCATATGTTCTCATAAACATACATTTATATTTATTGCTTTATGTAGTTGTCGTTTAGATCAGATAGGAAAAAGAGGAGTTACAACCAAAGGAATACATTAATATTGTATAATTTGTTATGTAATTATTTACCTTAACCAGTGTTCTTACTGTCTTCATGTGGATTAAACTTCTGGTGTCCCTTTATTTCAACCTAAAGGCCTCCCTGTAACATTTCTTGTAGGGCACGTCTAGTAGTGCAAACTCTCTCAGATTTTGTTTATTTGGAGCTGTTTTAATTTCTCAATCATTTTTGAAAGATAGTTTTGCTGGGTATAGAATTTTTGATTGATGGTTTTTCATCTTTCAGCACTTTGAATTAGCATTCCACTGTTTCCTGGTTTTTATGGTTTCTGATGAGGAGTCAGCTCTAGGTCTTATTAAGAATCTCTTGTACGTGATCAGTTACTTCTCTCTTGTTGCTTGCAAGATTCTCCCTTTGTCTTTGGCTTTAACAGTTTGATTAGCAATTACAATCAGTATAGTGGAAAAGACAGTGGTTTTGGTGTGATGCAAACATCAACTTTAACCCCAACTGTGTCATTTTTTAGCTGGTTTTCTCATTTTTGAAATATAATGATATCCACTATTAGGATTATTGTGAGAATCAAACGAAATAAGGTAAATGAGGCATGAAGGCAAGCAATAAATCATTGTTCAATTTTCACAGTCTCAGGACAGGGCAGGCTTCCATTTCACTGCTGACTGATGGGTTACTATTGTTACTGTCATTTTATTCACCCTTCACTATGTGTTGCCTCTAAAAGAGCTTACATCTGCAGTCAGGAAATGCTACTTATTATACCCTAGGTTATTTCAGTGACCCATCCAAACCAGTATTATTTCTCTTAGAGTATCATCCGGGGATGCTTAATAGCAGAATGTAATGTTGTCACCTCATGGCCCTCCCTGAGATACAACTGGTACCCTTAACTTCCCTTAAATAGTGAATTCTGGTGATAAACTGGCTTTACCTATGTTTTTATTTTTTCTAGAACTATGTCTAGAACTGTGTGTTTTAGCTCTGCCTCATGAGGGATTACTTGTGTATAATTACTTGTTCCATGTGTATAAGACAAGGCAAATATTTCTGCTTCTGCTCCCTACAGAGACAAATCTCATCTGAGACATACAACCTGCTCTGGGAACATTCAAGCCCTTTGAGCCAAACTGTCTACACCTATGGTCAGGACCCAACAACATAAAGCTTAAGATGTGTGTGTTCAGGTCAGAGGGCTGAAATCCTAGCTGACTCTTGACTCTCTTGCACTCTGGTTCCTGCCTACTTAAATCTATGGAACCCACCTACTGCTTCCTAACCTACCTACCTCCTCTGGACAAGCTTCCACCTATTGTTCTTGCTGACTTAGCTGGACCTCTCTTTCTTGGCTGAAGAATGAGTCTTGACTCTCCTTAGCCTGTTTAATTTATTCAACAAATACTAGTTCAGTACTTAATATATGCAAAGTTCTGTTCTAGGTGCTAGAGATACAGCCTCTGGCAACAAGTCAGAGAAAAATCTCTGCTCTCATGGAACTTACATTCTAGTTAGTCTCTAACACCCTGATGTAACAAAGAGTTCACTACTCTATCTCAAAAAAAGATTGGCTGACGTAAGTCTGTATCTATCAGGTTCCGGAGGACCCTCTTTGAACCTTAAAAAGGATAGTCAGAACTTTATGCCTTAATGACATCTAACAAACAGGTCAGACACATCCTCCCCTCTAAATGATGGTGCCTCCTTGAGCTTGCTCTGTGTCTCTGTTATTTTCCCCACTATCTGGCCAGCTGTGGAAGGGAGATTCTCTCACTGCAGTTCCTGGGCATCCTTTGGAGATCTTATAAATGGAAGTCCCTCTGACAATCTGCCACTCCTCAGTGAATTAGTCAGTGCCCAGGGGCTACTGATTCCTGCATATTATACGTGATGGCTAAAAATTTCATAATGTCATCTTTCAGTTATGTCTAAACTCTTGGGTGGGTAATTTAGGAGCCTGAGAATTTATTTTCATACCCAGGTTTTTAGTTTTAGAACAGCCTATGATCTTACAACTATTTTTCGAATATTTTTGCCCGATTAGCTTCAAAAGAAAATGTAGAGTTGTGAATTTCATCAATACGGAAATCCAAACGAGGTGTTATTGAGCCTCTCTATGATTCTCCGTGGTTTCAAACCATCTTTTGTAACATGGTTATTAAGTGGCCCTTCTGATTCTGTAGTCATTTTCCTCTTTTTTTGTGCAAAAACTTTTACTCTTGGCTTTTGAGTTCATTGTAATAATGAGTCTCCTTAAATTGTTTCTTCCTAATTAGTATTGATTTGTAACTGACAAGTGCAGGCTTATGCTCTTTCTTAATCTCTTTCATCAAGCAACATTTTCCAATTTTGATGGGATTAGTTCTTTTATTTTACTAGACAGCCATAAAGGAGGCTTTTCTGGAGAAAATCTGCCTTTCAAAATCTCAATGTCCATTTTTTTCTAGTAACCATCTTCAGGCTCTCTATACAAAGTTCATGAAAGCATCACCTTTATCAGTTTCATTTATTGTTATATGTCCAACATCCAGACTGGAGTAGGTACCCAAATATTTGACAATAGATGGATGGATGGATGAATGAATGAATGAATGAACTTTACAATAAAATGTTTCCATTTTTTCTAACTTACCCATACTTTTGGTCACGATTCCCTTTTCCAAATTTGAGCAGCCATTTAATGGATTTGTTTGCTACCCTGTGGGTTAGTTTGTTTTCTTTTTCTCACCTGAATGCTGTACATCATCATGCTTTGATCACAGCGACTCAGGGTTCCAACAAAGGCAGATGCTTTCAGCACCTGTTCTTTAAGAAACAAGTTTAAATTGTTTCCTTCTTTGTCGATCTAAAACTATTCTACTCTAGGAAACAGAAAAGAGCACATCTTGAATCATATGGTAGTTTTTACAGGATAAGTCTTAGAATAGTGTGACCCGCAGGCCAAGACTGAATGCTACTCACAGTGTGGTCCATGGACCTGGCCTGGCCCATGAGTTAACTGCATCACTTCTCTGAATAAGTACAGAACGTTAGAACAAGCACTTACAAACTTGTATGTGCTACCGACATTGCCACAGCATCCAAGCACTTTATTTTGTATTTTATAAAAGTATGTTCCATAACAGATATATCAGAAATAAAAATCACTGATTCTTCATCTACAAATAGTGTTGGGGCTGGGTCAGATGTAGAGACGGCCCAGCCAGTCTATAGAACAGACTCTGTGCCATGTGACTTGCAGAAAAACTGCCAACCTGGGGTAATGATTCTTGATGCCCGTGAGTCATAAGCCCTTTGCATATGCTTCAGGAGGAAAAAATATTCTGTTGATGGAATAATGGACATTTCCCTGAAGTTATGCAGTATGGTGCAGTTTCAAAACCAATTTATCATCTATCTTCGCAGCACACAAATGTAGTTGCTCTGCGAGGAAAACCTCATTCACTGATATAAAAAGCCAGCTGTGCCAGAGGAGGGAGTAACCAGGGGAGCCTATAAGGAGTCAGAATACACCTTGTTGACACTAAAGCTGATTGATGAGCAAGGAGCCTTCTGAGTCCAGAGGACAACAAAGTGGAAACGAGATAGACAAATGGTTCTGTGATGTATGAGAAACCGTAGGTGTGACACAGATGTGTGTTCTCTGTGCAAGAGAAGATTAGGGTCTTTCAAGGCTGACAGTTGTTGTCAGTGCAGTTGACATAAGTTTTGCTAATGTTAATGGAAATGTACTAGCACGATTTACCAAAGCCATTTACAGCTGTTGAGTTAGAGTGAAACAGAAAGCAATTGTAAGAAGAAGAACCCAAGAGATTTCATACTTGTGTGTGCGAACAAATGCATATTTTAAAACTGCTATATACATAGAATTTCTCCCTTAATGTGGCAATTTTTATTTTCTTTAAAGCTGTTCTTTCAGATGTTAAGAAACTACAGCAAATTCTGTGGTTCCAGAAAGTCTTCTCAAATTCTCCACCATCTCCATTTTGTTTGTTTGTTTGTTTGTTTTTGAGATAGAGTCTCGCTGTGTCGCCCAGACTGGACACTGCAATCTTGCTTCACTGCAAACTCAGCCTCCTGGGCTCACGTCATTCTCCAGCCTCAGCCTCCCGAGTAGCTGGGACTACAGGCGCCCACCACCACACCTGGCTAATTTTTTTGTATTTTTAGTAGAGACAGGGTTTCACCGTGTTAGCCAGGATGGTCTCAATCTCCTGACCTCGTGATCCGCCTGTCTTGGCCTCCCAAAGTTCTGGGATTACAAGCGTGAGCTACCATACCCGGCCCATCTCCATTTTAACACAAGACTGTGCTTCTTGTGTTAACGGGCTTTTCTTTCTAACAAACCCATTTCTTATTAAATTACATTCTTTCATCCTTCCTTATGATGCTAGAATTAGACAATCTTATCTGTGTTTAGTCACAGGAGACACAAAGTATTCTGGAATACCACGACACTGTTTTCAACCACAGCGCAACAATACCAAGGGCATATGAAGCTTCTACAGATAAGGCATCAAATGCAGAAAGCATCAGAAGCCAGCTTTGAAGGACACAAGGTATGGCTCATGACATTTCAATGCCACGAAATAGGGCAGCCAGTGTTTGCAAAGCAAGCCAAGTGAGTTGGTGGCATAAGGAAAATGACTTCAGAGCTAGAACCTCTCCTGGTGTGGAGGAAACAGCTGGCTGACCTTCCACCCAGAAACTCCTCCAAGTAGCAACACAGGCTGCCCATGAAGGCTGCATTTGGCAATAGGGGCAGTCAGCAGTCATGGTTGAGGCAACCAGAAGGATTCCAAAAAGGAGCAAATAGAGAATTTGAGCAAGGATGGAAAGTGGAAGGACAGCAAAGTGGTGTGGATAACTCCTCAAAGAATGAAGCTACGTTGATTTTATCTGAAAGATGAAGAGTGAAATCCTGGGTGGGCATCTTCCATGGAATGACTTAGGGTAAGCCAGAGAACAGACGAGGGAAGAACACAGCCCTGATGATAACTAAAGTCTCTCTCTACCTTGGTTGCTAATGTTTTACCCTGGAGTCAGGAACAGGGTGGTTATGATGGCACAGAATATGGTCCTTTCTCCAGCGTTTGGGCCCCTCTGGCCCCCTTGCTGTCCATCATCATTATGCCCAGAGATGGGCATGGGAAAAATGGGAAGCCACATGGAGGGTTGTCTGAGTGGCTTTTACTAAGCAGGGCCTTGTACAGAGAAAATTGAAGCCTCTGTGCTGGAGGAGGTGAGTGTAACACTTGCTCCCTCCCTTGAGTGAGCCACACTCAAGTCATCCCATGCCAAGCCTGCGGTTTCACAGTAACAATGATTTTAGACTCCAGGGTCCCTGTGTAGACCAGCCACCAGGATTCTTTGTCCCCAAGCTCCACTGCCTTTTCTTTCTGGGCACTGGCAAGCTCACTCACTCATGGCAAAAACCTCCAAAGTTTTCCACCCACTTTTGTCATGACCTCTGAGACACCTCTGCTCTCCCTTACTGCCTCACCTCTCTTACTCCCCATCCTTCCTTGACGTTTTGCTTTACTCTTTGGATTGAGACATGAGGTTGCTTCTTCAGAAGCTCCAGAGGCCCCTTTATGAAGTCCTCCCCACTAGTTTCTTCTCTATGTAGTCTATAAGCATATATGGAGCACTTAGTGTGTGTTGGGTCTTTAGCCAGGGGTCAGGCCCTGGTTTCTCCCTTGTGTCATGAATCTCAGTTCATTCATATGCAGAAAGTCTAATGCCAACAGCCTAAAGTGTAGGTCAAGCCCCTGTAATGCCAACAGAGGTAAGAAAGTCACGAAGGTAGGGTTACCAGTGGTATCACTTGGCTACAGCTGCCGTAAAAAAAACACCATATACTGAATGGCTTAAAACAGTGACGCTCATTTCTTCACAGTTCTGGAGGCTGGAAATCCAAGATTAAAGTGTCAGTAGGTTTGGTTTCTCCTGAGGCCTCTCTGCTTGGCTTGCAAATGATCCCCTTCTCCCTGTCCTCACATGATCTTTTTAATGTGTGTACACATCCTTGGGTCTCTTCCTCTTCTTATAAGGACACCAGTGCTATTGGATTAGGACCCAGCCTTGTGACCTCATTTAATTTTAATTACCTCTTTAAAGGCTTTATCTGCAAATACAGCCACACTGGGAATTAGGACTTCAACTTATGAATTTTGGGGAGAATAATTCAGTCCATCACACCGGTGAAGAAGCTTTTGTCTGCCAGTAGCAGAAATCTGACTCTCGTGTTGAGGTGTCCAGAGGAAGAGAGTATCCACTGTTAGTTCAGGGACCTGACAAGTTTATCAAGAACCAGACTCAAAAGAGACCATTGAAATTATGTTTGGCTATGTGTACAGATCCAAAGACAATGATTCTCCAGTTGAGAAATTGTTTTAAGATTTTGTCCATCTATTCTGCCCATGTCACTTATTATTTGTGAGAGCCACCAGCAAAAAACATTAAACCAGGCTACATGATTGCAGGGTACGTAAGGGTGTTTTCACTTTATCAACACTGGAAATGACATTGACATCACTTTCTTAGTTCATTTATTCAGAACACAGTTAATAAACGGGTCCCCTGCATTTTCAAGGCCTTGAGTTACGGGCTTTCAAGGCCATCAGTATGAATCAGAAATTAGAGTGCCTCCACCTTGTTTTGTGAATTTCAGAGCAAGGTTTAGCCACGTATGTCCACAGTGAGAGCAGAATTCTGAAAATTCAGATGTTCAAGAAAATATATGGAAGCAATAAATAAATAAACTGTGACACTCCTTAGAATTAGGCAGTAATCAACTGCACAATTACTTATAGTGAGGATTCACACTTCAGGGGACACCAGAAAAAGTAGCTTCTGGCCGGGCGTGATGGCTCACTCCTGTAATCCCAGCACTTTGGGAGGCCGAGGAGGGCGAATCATGAGGTCAGGAGATCGAGACCATCCTGGCCAACATGGTGAAACCCCGTCTCTACTAAAAATACAAAAATTAGCTGGGCGTGGTGGCACGCGCCTGTAGTCCCAACTACTCAGGAGGCTGAGGCAGGAGAATCGCTTGAACCCGGGAGGTAAAGGTTGCAGTGAGCCAAGATCGTGGCACTGCACTCCAGTCTGGTGACAGAGTGAGACTCTGTCTCAAAAGAAAAAAAAAAGTAGTTTCTACTCCTTTTTACTGTTATTGCTTTCTCTTTTTTTAAATTTTTTTATTTTTATTTTATTTTTTTGCCTCCCTATCTTGTTGATTTGTGCAGCTTCCAGCAGTTCTCTCTCTATCTCTCTCTAAGATTTTCCATCTTGCTTTTTATAGAGCTTGATGTCTCTCTCTCTTTCCCCCTTTTTCCCCATTAGTCTTTGCTTTTAGTTCCTGGCCCCTGCATGTAATTCTCTCTTGTCTCCACCATGTCTCCACCTTTTCCCACTAAGGCCTTGAGAGACATAGATTTCTTCCAGAGACACTGGGTGGATGTTTTAAACTCGCCTTAGGAAGTTACTTCTTTCACATATAGCTGCTTCAAGTGAGACCAAAAGCACTCTTTATAGCCTGGATCTGGGAGGCTGCAGAGCAGAAGGCTGCTCCTGAAAGTGGAGCAGGAGCGCTGGGCATTCTCTTTGAAGAAAGCAGAATTCTTTTATCTCAGAGCAGAGTCCAATTTTATGAGCACATGGAAAGTTAGATTGAAGCAGGTCAAACCTCAGCCAATGCCTTTAATGACTGCATCTTCCCTCACAAGGGCCATATGCTTGGGATGGATCTGATTGTGTATATAATATACAACACAGACAAGGGTACACTCTTATACTCTCGCTGGCCAATTTCATGTTTTTGAACCATGAAATCCCTTGCTGTTGAAGTTGGGTCCCTGTGGACCCTGTAACACCTTCTACCCATAGAGGTAGAATTTGTGGAGTTCCCTTGCAGAATTAAATTAACTCTGCCATCCATAAAAGCTGACAATCCAACGCATCCTCAAACCTCTGCATTTTTTGAAGAGTATAAAATGCGAACACATGGAGGAAGATTTGAGATCAAATAGACAAAGAGATAAGTGGCTGGATAAGTTAAAGATTTTCCCCAACAATGATTGTTGTGCTATTTTGAAAAGGAGGTTTTTAATACATTCTGGCAATTAAATAAATTTAGTAGTCTTGGAACCAGAAGCCTTTGAGAATGAACATAGTCTTTACATAAGAAGCTCAGTGAACTAAGGGAAATACTTGGCAATATTGCCATCAGCAGAGTGAGGGATTTTTTTAATAGTAAATAACAATGGTTTGTAAAATTTGCATATCAAGCAAACACACAATCACCTAGCCAAAAAGCTGTGCTTAAGTATGAGGCAGATACAGAGCTGCCCGTAGCTGACAAGCAGTTTCCAGGAATTCTTTAAGAACAAATGCGACCTGGTAAACAAGTGTGGCTAATAGTCCCCATATCACAACAGTTTACAGGGCCAGGGTCCAGAACAAATCCATGAAGAGCTATAGTTCAGCCCAACCCAAAACCCAAGGAGTAGGATGTTGGGGACATTAAGCTGTTTTAGGGACATGCAGGGCACACACGTGTTTGCCTTCCTGTGGATTGGTTATGCTATAAGTGCAAGCTATTTTGCTAGAGAGAAAAGCATGTTGGGGACAGTCTCCTAAATTCTGGTTGGCTAGACAGGACAGAGTTCCTAGACGATGTAATGGCCAAGATGATGGCAGAAAGCAGCAGAATGAAAAATAACTCTAAGAAGCTAGAATCACAAAGAATGTCAAGAAACCAGTGAATGGAAAATACACGGCACAAGAAAGGAATGCACCCAAGGCCTAGCATCGTGTCTGGTACATAACACTCGGCCAGGCGCAGTGGCTCATGCCTGTAATCCAAGCACTTTGGGAGGCCAAGGTGGGCAGATCACGAAGTCAGGAGTTCAAGACCAGTCTGGCCAACAGAGTGAAACCCTGTCTACTAAAAACACAAAAAATTACCCAGGTGTGGTGGTGTGCACCTATAATCCCAGCTGCTTGGGCGGCTGAGGCAGGAATTGCATGAACCTGGGAGGCAGAGGTTGCAGTGAGCCAAGATAGCAAGATCACGCCATTGCACTCCACCCCAGGTGACAGTGTGAGACTCTGTCTCAAACAAACAAACAAACAAAAAGCCATTTACTCCATGCATGTTATTGAATAAATGAAAGAATAAAACACTAAATGAATAAATGGGAAAGGTTTAATTCACTGTATGTATTAGGAATAGCCTTTTTCCATAGATGGTGGATCTGGAGCTTTGAAAATAGACGGAAGCAAACATTTCAGAAGCCATGGGCAACTAAAGCTTCATGCTGTCCCTAGAGGGAAGATTCTCATTATGGTGACTGATGTCTCCCCTCTCCAGGGGTAGAGGTGACTGTGAGTACACTTGGTGTGGATAATTGGGAAGTAAAGGAAACAAGATGGACACATTTTCAGGTTTTTCCAGACTTACTGACAGCCACTTGGCTTATGTGATTCAAGTGTAAATAGATGCCATCCACATGAGAAGCAAACTTGAGTTGTGGGCAGAAGTAGTGTTTTTAGCTCTTCTTCCATTGAAACTCATGACTTTGAAAGTCAAGACACCTTTACGAAGTAGACAGGGAGTGAATTTTCTAGAGCATACCCAGAGTTTTTCAGTCAAGGGTGGGCACTGCCTTTATTTTGGGAGGGACAATATTTTATTTTGTAGGCCAATAGTACAGCCCTGCCTGTTGCCCACCAAATGCCAGTTAACACACCCCAGTCATTGTGACAACCAAAAAATGCCCCAACACAGTTCCAGTTGCCCTCTTGGGGAATGTTTTCCAGGTGAGCAACATTGGATGCTTTCAAAGAACTGGATTTAGTCTTCTGAACCATAGTACACTATGCAAAAATAAATGGCTTAGGAAAGGATAAAGTTTGTCTTGTAAATATCTAACAGGCTTGGCAGAATGATGATGTGCTCAGGACAACGTTGAATGATATTCAAGTGTGGAACAGAGACAAACTCAAATATGCACTATACCCTTGCCTATCTCAGTAGGCCCCCTTCAAGTGTCTACTCTAGTATAGAACACATACTGGGTGTTCAGAGTTAAGCAATCTTAACTCCTGCTTGCTTATGCCCTGCTCCAGGCCTCATAGGCCTTGTTTTCAACCTTGCCTGCTCATCGTTTCACCCTCTGGCTTGCTTTTCTACTTTCATCCAGTGATCAGCTACCTTCCAGCTCCTGGCCATGGCTCAGTTTCCTGGATGCTGCTTTTGTGGTGTTCCTGCATCATGGCAACCCAGATACATGACTTTGTGATGACCATGTTGCCCAGTCCAGCCCAGGGAGCACCCACCCTTGGGCAGAGTGCCTCCATGCAGCCCTCACCCAATCTTAGTTCATCTTCAGTGGCAGGGCCAAAACAAACACCACATAACATAAACAAACAACAGTAAGGGAGGTTTCCAGTCCCTCTTAGGAAAGAATAATAGGGAAGAGGGTTAAAAACAATGCTGACATATTCACAATTTCACATGCAAATTCCCAGAGTATAAGTAACAAACCAAGTGAACTTGAAACTCTAAGAATAGAAAATAAATTGGCCTCATGGGTCCAAATGAGAGTTAGGAGCTCATGGAACTAAAAAGTCCAGAGGTAGAGCTAGTTATAAACATGGGTAGTGTATTAGTACATCCACCCACTGTTATAAAGAAATACTCGGCACTGAGTAATTAATCAAGAAAAGAAGTTTCATTGCCTCCTGGTTCTGCAGGCTGTGTGGGAAGCATGGAAGTATCTGCCTTTAGGAAGGTCTCAGTAAACAGGAAACAGTCATGGTGGAAGGTAAAGGAGGAGCAGGTCCATCACATGGCCAGAGCAGGAGCAAGAGGGGCAGTGGGGGTGGGAGGTGCCGCACATTTTTAGACAACCGGATGTCATGAGAACTCTATCACCAGAACAGCATCAAAAGGGGAAATCTGCCCCCATGAGCCAGTCACCTCCCACCAGGCCCCACCTCAACACTGGGGATCACAATTTGACATGAGCCTTGGGCGAGGACACAAATCCAAACCGTATCAGGTAGATTGAGGAGCTCAAATTATGTCAATAAAATAGAAGTAAAATCTCTTGGTCTTGCTTTCTCTTGTGTTGACTTTATTCTCAATAAACTTTTTAAACTTGAACTATGTCTGAGATGGTCACTAGAGAGTATAGTTTACCTTCTATCAATCAGCTTAGTAAACCCAGTGTAAAAAACTCCTTTTCCTAAATTATTCCAGAAAAAGTCCTGGGGTCTCCTTCTGGTTTAATGAAGCACATAATTATTTTCCAATCACAAAGAGCAAGGGTGTGAAGTGCTACCATTGAGCTTCCGCATCCCCAGAGGTTGGAAAGATGGTTCCCCAAAGGAAAGTCAGAGGAAGAGGAAAGAATGCTGAGCAGCCAAGAAGGACAGACATCTACGATGTTGGCCTGGAGCTCTTGACTTGGCTTTGGCAAAGGAAGAGTACAGTTTTATTTTTAAATACATATACACAAAATATATACACATAAAAATAATATAAATATATGTAACATATATCTGTGCATGCAAATGTGAGATATATATATATATTTTATAGCAAACTCTATCAGCTACCTAAAAAGTGAGCTCCACAAAGGCAGGGAATATTTTTTATCTGTTTTGTTTGCTATTGCATCACCATTATTTATAACAGTGCCTGGCACAGAGTGGGTCCCCCCAAAATAGCTGATGAAAACCCATACATATGAAGAGGAAAGCCCAGGGGAGAGTGTGTGAGTGGAGACTGAGTATATACCATAGGCTGCCCCACCAGACGGAGAGTATTACTGATGCTCTCCTAACATCTGCCCATTACTAATGATGGATTTAAAGTCTCCAGACAGTGATAAAGACTGTGTACCCCAAACACATGGCTTCTTTGACTTATCATGCTAATAATTTCACCTTCAGGGAGTAACAGAAGTTGTATCCCTTAGAATTGTCTCTCAGCAACCAGTGAGAACCATTTAGGATTGAAGGTGAAAGAGATAAAAAACCTTTGGAAGAAAGTGGCCAGACTAGTCATGGTGGTTCGCACCTGTAAATGCCAGTACTTTGGGAGGCTGAGTTGGGAGGATTGCTTGAGCCTAGGAGTTGTAGACAAGCCTGGACAACATCATGAGACCCTATTTCTACAAAAAATTAGCCAAGGATGGTGACATGCACCTGTGGTTCTGCTACTTGAGAGGCTGAAGTGGGAGGGTCACTGGAGCCCAGGCGACTGAGGCTGCAATGAGCCAAGGTTGCACCACTGCACTCCAGCTTGGGGGCCAGAGCAAGATCCTTTCAGAAAGAAGAAAGAAGGAGAGAGAGAGAGAAGGAAGGAAGGAAGGAAGGAAGGAAGGAAGGAAGGAAGGAAGGAAGGAAGGGAAGGAAGAAAGGGAAAAGGGGCCATAGGATCCAAACTTTAAAGGTATTGGTAAACATGCACCTCAGATGTGCATTTCTGAAAATGCAGACGTAGTGATTCAAAATTTCATATGGGCCAATAAACAAGATTTATTTCAGCAAATGTGAATACGAAGAACAATGAATGGGGAATATATATATAAGATATTAAAATACAGCAGTCCCTCAGTGTCCATAGAGGATTGGTTCCAGGACTTCCATGGATATTAAAATGCTCAGGTCCTGATATAAAATGGTGCCATATTTACATATAATCTATGCACATCCTCCCATATACTTTAAATCATCTCTAGTTTACTTATAATACTAACACAATGTAAATGTTATGTAATTAGTTGTTAAAATTTGTACATTTTTCATCATCATATTGTTATTTTTATTGTTTTTTTTTTTTCCTGAATGTTTTCAAATTGAGGTTGGCTTAATCTGCAGGTGCAGAATCTGTGGATACAGAGGGCCCACTGTACGTACTCTTTTTGAGGAGCAAGGATGGTATCCAGTGAAAACTGGAAACCCTGTTAGATAAATTCTAAAAGAATTGTCACACTCAACTCTATGTTCTACAATGGCAGTAACTAAACAGTATGGTACTGCCTCAGAACAGACAGACACATCTATGGAACAAAATAAAGAATCCAGAAATAAACTGAAACACATCTGGGAATGTAATACATTATATAGATGCCATCCCAAATGAGTAAAGAGAAAGTGGATTATTTGATCAGTGGTGTTGGATCACCGCAGAAAAAGCCATCTTGAAAAAATAAAGTTGGATCCATGCCTCACACCTTACACCTAGATAAATTCCAAATGTAAGAAATCAAAACCCCAAAGCAGTAGAAGAAAGCATGAGAGGATATGTAATAAGCTGAGATGGGAACAACTCATCCAACATAAGATTCAGGTGTTATAAAAGAAAAGGTTAACAAAATTCTATCATGAAAACATAAAATGAAAATTCTCTCTGCAATAAACATTACAAGCAAAGTAAAAAAGACAAATGACAAATCAGGGAAAAATCTACTTCCTCCATCACAGACAAAGACCTAATTTCCCCACCATGCATGTTATCATGCAAATTAATTTTTTAAGATGGTCAATCCATTTAAAAATGAGTAAAGGATATAAACAGCTCATAGAAAAGTAAATATAATAAAGCTCTTTAAAACATGAAAAATGTTCACAGCACTCATAAAAAAACACAAGTTAAAACTACCCTGAAATACTATTTTTTTGCTGCTAAAATTGGCAAAGATCCAAAACTCCGATAACATACTCAGTTGGTGAGGCTTAGAGTAAAGGGAATTCATTTATCACTGGAGGGGAAATAAATTGGACGGCCGCAAAGGTCAATATGGCAATATCTATTAAAATTACAAATGTGCCTGCCCTTTGACCCAGCAATTCATTTCACAGCTGTTATCCTACAGTTGTACCCACACATATGCAAAATGATGTATGTACAAGATTATTTGTTGCAACAACGTAAGAGGGAAAAATTGGAAACTACCTAAATGTCCATTAAAAAGGGACCCGGACAAGGAAATATTATTAAGGTGTAAAAAAGAACAAAAGATCTCCAATAGATGCTGCTAGCTGAAAAAACAAACAAACAAAAAACAAGATATGAAACAATGAGTGAAAAGGAGAGAAAAGAATATGTATCTTTTTCAAGTGCATGAAACTCTCTGGATGGATCCTCAAAAAACTGGGTCCTGAGAGCAAGCCACATTCAGGGGGAGAGAAATTAGACTCTATCTTTGATGGGAAGAGTGTCAAAGAATTTGCAGACATATGTAAAACCAGTTTTTATACTCCTAAAATTCTGAACCCCATGAATATACCACCTATTCAATCTTTAATCCATCAATTTTTTACAAACAAGGGAATGAGTAGCACTGGGTTTCCAAGTTGTGGCGGTTTACTTCTATTAAAAGAAAAGAAAACACTCAACTTTCATCAGAATTTTTTGCAAGTTAGACTTGATTTCAGCATTCCAGGAGGTCCTAGGAGAGATTCCTCCTGGTTTCTTATGGGGATTCTAACCAAACCACAAAGAGAGGGATAGAGGCAGAGAGGGAGGAAGGAAGAGAGAGAGAGAGAGAGAGAGAGAGAGAGAAATATATTGTATGTTACACCAGTGGTAGTTAGCAATGTGGTAATTGTTATAACCCCCTTTATATTTTTGTGTGATTTCTAACATGTTTTCATTGAGCAGAAATTATTTTTGTAACCAAAAAAACTGTTATTTAAAAATTTATATGTTCTTTAAACTTCACTTATTCGTTAAAATTCACGTGTTATTTCAGATTCACCTTGCCTTCCAACAAAGACGCATCCCTAGAGAAATGTTGCTTCTGCTAATAGAGTGCTAAGCTGAAGGAAGCTGGTGGAAAAATTCAAAAAAAAACCTGTATTTTTAAAAAGAAAAACTAGGGTGGACGAAGAGAAATACAAGAGAAGGGAAAGGCTGGACAGCATTGCTGATGAGGCTGCAGGGTACAGGTCACTGGAGCATAAAGGAGCCATGCAGAGACCATCAGACAAATGCTGGGGACCTTAGACAGTAAACACTAGATAAATTCCATAAATTGGTATCTTCAAAGGGGGTATGCTTGGCCATATGGTGTGTGTGTACAATTCTTCCTCATTTCTTTATGAAAGCATCAGTAACTTTGTATATATGTATATAGTTTTCCAAAACACCCTCCCTCCAAAGAAATTTAGCTGAACAGGAACCTGTGAAAACTTCCACCTGGAGAAGGATGTCCCCAGCAGAGTCTTGGGACAGGAAATAGGATGGTCTGCACCGGAAGTGTGAGAAGGTCCGTTGGCTGGAGCCATAAAGCATCAGGCAGGGAGGGACAGGAGATGGGACCTGATGGACAATCAGCAGGAGACAGGTCTTGGAGGTCCCTATGTCTTGTAGGACTTGTGGACTTTATCTCATACATTACTTGGAACTACCGAAGAACCTTAAATGGGAGGGTCTTCGATTTGTAACTTAAACTGAGCATGTGGCTGCAGCTGGAAGACAGATTGGAGTGGTCAAGACTGGAGACAGGGAGACAAATTAGGGTTTTATTTTGCAACAAACCTCATCCAGGTGATGGATGAGGATGGTGGAATAAGGATCGTGGGGTAGTGGAGAGAAAGAAATACACAGGTATGAGAACTCTCCAAAGGACAGAATGGGCAAAATGGAGTGATTGATTGGACTGAGGTTAGGTGAGGGAAGGCTTTCTGTGATGTTTCTTAGGTTTCTTGGAATGGATACTGTTGACAAAAAAAAAAAAAAAAAAAAACAACACTAAACATACGTAGAGAAGACCCATTGTGTGAGCCTTTTTAAATTGCTGCTTTCTATTTCTTTTGTTGTCCATAAGGAAGCTATGAGTTCAGTTTCAAACATGTTGCATTTACATTATTTCTTGGACAACCAAGTAGAAATATTCAGCTGGTGGCTGGATACTTGAGTCTAAGGTTTGGGACGCATTCTGGGCTAGAGGCATAGAAATCATTAGGATATAGGCAAATAAATGATACAGAGAGATGGGTTCACCCCAGAATATCAGCACAGTAAGAAGGGTCATGCATCAAGCACAGAGCTTTGGAAAGTGAGGGCTAGAGTTAGAGATAGGACTCTAGGCTTTAGGACTCCAGTGACTGAGTAGATGCTGACCTGATGATTTCAGGCAGGCACCTTTAGTTGCAGGAACTGGGACTCACTCAATTTATCTCAAGAGAAGAGAGGTTTTGTGGAAGGGTCTGGACCAGACCTGGAGACCTCAGCAAATGAGGCAGGTCTGGGGGTGTCCACCTCTCTCCAACCCTATTTATTTCTGTATATCCTCTTCATTTTCACAGTATTGGCTTTATTATCTCTTCTCTAGGGCCAATTTCTCCAAAATTTGGAAGGTCTATAAACATCTTAAAACTGTAAGCAAATTATTCATTTATGCATTTCTCTGCAAGGGGAGTCTGCAGCTTTTGTAGGATTCTCAGGGTAATCTAAGATATAAAAGAAGCCTAAAACCTCCTTATCCCTCTCTCTCTCCAGAAAGAAGGAATCCTTGGCTTGCCTCAGCCCCACCTCAACCCCACAATGTCCATACACTTCCTGATCAATTGCAAATTACAAAATTATTTTTATTTTCCTAGTTCAGATTTTAAAATTAGAGGATATGATTGATCCAGATTTTTTACATTAGGCCAAAGGTAATAGGATTATTGCTGCGGAGTCAGGGTGAGCTAGCAAGGGGGCATGATGACAGAATGTAAAGCCAGGCTGCCTGAGAAGGAGATTAGGTAAAGAAGCTTCCCTTGGAAGGGATGTGGTGCAGACACGATGGAAGGTAAAGGCTTGGCCTCCACAGCATGCCCATTACCATTAAAGAGGAGTAGATTGTACATCCCACATACTGCGTTAGATGATCAATAGCTGGTTGTTGCAATGACCCAAAAAGACTGGATTACAAGATTGATATTATACTGGAAGATATCTAATGGACTGCTACAGATTTTGTAGAAGATCCCAACCTTATCTTTTCAACATTTATGTCAATTAAAGTTTATCAAACATGAATATCAAATTTGAGTTATTAGAAAGCTGGGGGTGACATAATATATTGGAAGACAGACCTGAGTCTCAAAAAGATCTTGGCAAGTTGGAACAAGAGGCCAAAACAAACAAGATTAAATTTAGCGGGACTGAATATAAAATATTGTATTTAGAATTATTAAACTCAAACACACAACTAGCACATCAGAAAGAAGTGGCCAATTATATGCTCATATATAGCTTTAAATAATCTCTAACCAATTTGAGCCCTAAGGATAAGGCAGTTGCTGAAGAAGAAGAAACAAAAGAAGACAGAGAGAAGAAGCAGAAGCAGGAGGAAAAGGAGGAGGAAGAGGAAAAAGGAAGAGGAAGAAGGAAGGAGGAGGAGGAAGAAGAAGAAGGAGGAGGAGGAGAAGGAGGGGGACGGGAGGGGGAGGGGAAGGGGGTATGTCCTGCATTAATAAATGTTTAAACGCCCAGATCCAAGTGTGGTGCTCCATTCTTCATTGCTCAGAGGGCATCTGCATCCAGTGTCTACCTGCTGGGGCCCTATTTGGAAAGATCCAGTAAACACAATATACTCTGCTCCTTAAGAGAGCCTGCCTGGGCTGGGCACGGTGGCTCATGCCTGTAATCTCAGCACTTTGGGAGGCCGAGGTGGGTAGATCACCTGAGGTCAGGAGTTCAAGACCAGCCTGACCAATAGGGAGAAACCCCATCTCTACTAAAAATACAAAATTAGCCAGGCATGGTGGCGCATGCCTATAATCCCAGCTACTTGGAAGGCTGAGGCAGGAGAATCGCTTGAACCTGGGAGGTGAAGGTTGTGGTGAACCGAGATCATGCTGTTGCACTCCATCCTGGGCAACAAGAGCAAAACTCCGTTTCACAAAAGAAAGAAAGAGAAGGAAGGAAGGAAGGAAGGAAGGAAGGAAGGAAGGAAGGAAGGAAGGAAGGAAGGAAGGCAGGAAGGCAGGAAGGAAGGAAGGGAAAGAAAGAGAAAGAAAGAAAAAGATAGCTTGCCTGGCTTCAACTTGGATTTCCTCCTAGGTTATTTTCTCTCATATTACTTGCTCATGTTCTATTCATTCCAGTCCACAGGCACATGACGCCCTACTGTGCCTCCTAAAGTCCTAGCATCTCACCTCCAGGGATGTCAGTGAGCTCAGACAATCCTGGACTCAAACTCTCGTCATCAGGATCTTGCAATTATTTCCACTCCACGCCTTGAAACAGACTCCTAGAATCGCCAGTGAGCAAACGTGAGGATGGGTTGTTCAGTCTTCATGGTGGCAACAACAGAAGAAACCAGGTACAGAGTCATATCTCAAAATAAGTGACCAGCACAGTTAGGATTCAGACTCCACATATTTGACCCCAAAGGCACATCCACCCCTCATCCACTTTTTTCAGTTCCCCTTTGAGCTATGGCAACACAAAATCCAAGAAATCGATTTTTGAATAGTCTGTTGACTCTTTGGAATTCTCCCTTCTCCTTTCTTATCCCTCAGGCTGTCAGTCCCCATCTGCTCTGCCTCCAAGACCCTAGGATCTCCCCCTACTTCCCCCCTTCCCTCATACAGAGTCAACATTGTGACTGACATTTTTGTTTGCATGAACCCTCACTTGAGTCGATAACCTCTGTTCAAAGAACACCTCGAGATGCAGATAAGTTTTGGTCACAGTTTGGAAAGAGCAGGCGGTTGTGCCCCCAGTGGTTTGACTTACCAAGCAAACTTGCCCCATAAATCTGAGTAACCCACACATCATCAGTGATATCAACATGCTCCCAAACCTAGCTATGGAGGTCCAAAAATCGGCATGTTTCTTTCCACATGGGATGAAATTGAGCCACGTCGGAAATTAGGTTAACTGCATGCATGAGAGCTATGCAACAAATCAGATAAAATCCTCCAGGGTCCCAGGCTTGGGAAGGAGGGACTCAGACAGAAGAAGAAACCACAGCTGTGTCCATGTTCAATGTCCTGGTGTTGATTGTGTAGGGGTAGTAAGAGTCAGGAGGGAGGTCAAGGTCATGGGCAATGGGGCAGTCAGGTGGAGCTGGCATAGCCATGGGGGTAGCATGAACTGAATAGACTAAGTGTACCATCCAACAGAACATAATGCTCATGCTGGGCAAATAAAATACCACCAAGGAGGACCAGCCCTTCCCCTGACAGCAAAACAATGGGGCAGGAACACCTGGTCCCAAGCAGAGATTCGGCCCGGCCTGGGCTCTACGGGACCCATGGGCCAGAAGGCTGGCCTCGTTGGGCAGAGCGTGCAAACCCTGCATAGTCCTGTTTCCTTTCCTGCAACCTACCAGCCAGGCCAAGTGTACATTTTCAGGCTAATGATCTATGAGGTTGCCAAACTAAACTTCATTTTCTGTTTGAAAGATTTTTCTAGTTTGGGACCAAGCACAAGGCTTGGCAATTTTACCCAGAGTTCTTCTTACACGTGCAGTAATAACAATTAACCAAAAGCAACCGTGTGCCTTAGGGTATCCAAGCCCCTAGAATGTGCAAACGAGTCCCAAGGCAGGCGGGGAGTCAGGAGGGGGCACATCTGCTCATTTTCCTTTCCAAAATCATTGCAGTGCTAAGATCCCTCCTATGCTTGCCAGGAAAGCGCTGCCGGGTAACTGGTTGCTGCCAGCAGTGGCCGCACATGGCTCCCTAAGTAGCAATTCAGGGTGATGTCCCATTTGCCAAAGAACAGTTACATACATTGACTAGTAGTACAGTTCAGACTTCTGTGGTTTGTGTGTACTTAAATAAAAATTACAGCCCACTCTTGGAAAGCATAATGAAAACTTGGTCTTTTTTAAGGGTTCTAAGCTATTTAATTGGTCCAAATAACATCTGTCCCTGAACCTTATACCATTACCCACCGAGTCACGGAGGCGATGCAGGTAATGCGGTTACTGCCTCCACCAGAGGGTGACATCACTCACGCCTTGCTAAGTGGGTCCTTCTGTTCTTCTCCAGTGTCAGTCCCTAGTTGCCTCCTTTCACAAAGCTTCTTATCCAACACACTATCGTTGTCATTAGTCAACTAATTAAAATGCCTATTAACATGGAGAATCGTAAAAAAGATTAATACGTACAACCAACATTTGACTTTAACCTAAAAACAAATGTACATTAATTTGCCAGGTTTTCCTTGTGCCAACAATCCCCAATCCTTCTCTGACCAAAGTCAACTAGAAAAGAAAGAGAAACTTAAAACACTTCCCCAAACCTAAGTTCCTTGACTGATCATAAAATAATCCTGGGCTTAAAAGTCACCTGAGAGATTAGCTCATTCCACTCCTTTAATAGAACTGAAAATAATGTAAAATGGTTATCATTTTACAGAAGAGAAAAATGAAGTCAGACCAAGTATGTTAGCAAACCTGAGAGAGCTGTGAGTGCTTGCAACAAAGGGGTTGCCAATGTTAAATAAGCTCATCTGCTCTCTGGAACCCCAGACAGATTCAGGAATTAGACGCCCCGCTGCTGGAGAGTCACTGAAGGTGGGAGGCAGGGCAATCAGGAAGATTGATTAGATGTCATAAAAGAGGCGGTCAGACTTCCCGACTTGTCCAGCGCGGTAAGTGGTCCCCATGCCCACTCCCACCAGGATATGCAGGGGTCTTATTTGGCGGATGACATGGACAAGAATGGCTCCAGGCTCGAGGCTACCAGGGAGGTCAGAGGGCAGGGGCACCAGCCCCACTGACATCAGGGCAAGGAGTAAAAAGCCCAGATGCTGGACCCAAAGATCCCACCACCACGCTTGGGCAGAGCTCAGGCAGGAGACTGGAGCGAGACCGGAGGTATAATGTGTGCAAAGCCGCAGGGGCTGAGACCAACCGAACTGCAAACAACCAGGCAGGGAGAACATGAGCCCTGAGCAGGGAGGTGGGCAGAGTCCCAGTGGCGGTGGGAGACCAGAAAGCTCTAAAAAAGTTAAATGGCATGGCCATACCAGCACTGGAACAGGGTCGCTCTGGCAGCAAAGGAGCTCTCAATAATGAAGGAGGTAACACTGGGAAGGAATGTTGGGTCCAGGTGAGGACCACAGCTCCTGAAGAAAGGCATATGGGGGAGGGAGAATAGGTTTGAGATGGAGAGGATGCACAGGAAAAGTTAAAACTAACAGAGTCAGGCCGTCTCTCACTGACCTCTTGGTTCAAAAGGTAGGAGCCCAAGATCCCAATGTTACCCCTTTAACCTCGCCAGTTAATAGACCCAGAAAGACCTGGCTAAGTGAATGGAAAGAAATATTGCAAGTTGAGCCATGTGGTTGCTGTGAGATTTTAAACCAGTTGCCCATTTCTTGCCAGGAAATGTAATCTCATTTTGGGTTAGATGGATCTGCCAGGAAATACTCCAGTGTGCAGTGAAGCTGTGGAGTAGAGGTCAATTTTACAATTATGAAATAGCTAGTTTTCCAGAAACACCAGCAGTCACCCGTCTACATCCTCAAAGGGCAGCTATGAATACCACACCTGTGCAGCCTGTCGCTGGGGGAGCACACTGGGGATGATAATTCACGAATGTTGGGAACGCGGGGGTACGTCGGGTGCACAGCCAAGTGTGTGCTGTGAGCTGGACAAGACGGGAGACGAGGTTGAGGCTCCTCTACGAACCTCGTCAGCTAGGGCTGGGCATCAAAATTACACTTGTGCCTCTACCACAGCCCTCATTGGATCTTCTCATGGCCTGGGCAGTTCTTGGACCATCATGGTCTACAAAACTGGCACTCTCCCCACGAGAACTAAGTCTCCTTTACTTCTTCTACTTGGCACTGATGATGCCTTTAGCTGTGACAGAGCAAATGCCAAAATATGAATGCCATCTGGGCTTTAACAGTTACTAACTAGAGCAATAGTTCAACTACGCCTTTCGACTAGGGGGAAATAATGGAGCCAGTGTCTTTAGCCAGTCTCAAATCAGTCCTACCCCTGACTCAGGCAAGGCTTAAAGGGGGCTGGGACTAGGAAGAGGCAATTCACCTGGGATGCAAACCATGAGGGGATCCCAGAAAACTCAGTGATCAAGATATAGAATATTTCCAATATTTCTAAATATTTAGAATATTTCCAATATTGCAAAAATTACAATGAACATAGAAAAATCCATGATGAATAAAATTTCAAAATTGTATACACAAAGGTGCCCTGACAAGCCATTCTGGTGCCTGAAGCAAAAGAAAAAAATCAGTAATGCTGGTTGTTTACTTATTTAAAATTTGCAGATTTTGCTCATCATTGCATTCATTTGGACTTTTTAAAAATATAACATTAAAACATTTTAATCTTGAATACTGACTCTTCGGACACCTTCTTAAATCTCATGCCAGAGACAAACAACCCATTCTTGGCCCAGCTTCGCGGGAAGGAATTTGAATAGTTTTACACGTGTTCACTTACAGCTTCGGACACCCCACCTCACCCCAACACATACACACACATATGCGCGCGCACACACACGTATGGACATATACACGAAGGGGTTCGGAGAAATTAAAAGCCGGTCTTTGGAAATTTAAGCAGACATCCCGTCCATGGAAACAACTTTTCTCACTTCTTTTTTCAAGAGTGTTGCTGTTCACCTTTAAATCCACACCTGAGATCAGCATTCGTAACAGAGCTGTGCACTCGGGGTGTGCTCACACACAGAAAGGAGGAAAATCAATTTCAATCCCCGAAGGACAGAATTACTGGTGCAGAAGGTCACTAAATGCTAGCACTTGCTCAGTGGGCTTGGAACAAGATCCTTGTTCTCATTGCTTCGCTGCACTTCTAGCAGAGTGGGGGAGGGAGGCCTGGAGACTGGCTCTCACCAGGGAAGAGAGCGATGTCGCTTGTACAAGCCACAGGATAAACACTTAAAACAGCAAAGGGGACACGGCAAACACATGCACGAGCAATGTGGAGTCCCAGACGGACGTTCGCACCTAACACTCTGGAGAAATTGGCCAAGATTGGCCCAACCAACTGAAAATATTATTGCTGTAATTCTTTCGAGGTCACTTGTCAGACTGGGTTGTCTACTCCCGAAGGGCTTGCTGCACAAATCGGCCTTCCCACAGAGACAGAACTCAGGGCTGTGTCTCGGGGGAACCTCTCTGGCCTGGTTGCCATTTTGCTCATGCTCTTCCCTGCCAAGAGCATCTGATTCAGGCCATGTGAGGTCTGCAGTGGACATGGGCCGAGCCCGGATCCTGTGCCAGTGGTCACGTAGCCTGAGTCCTTCCAGATGTCAGCACACTGGTGCCATCTCTGCCACCTCAGAGATGACTGCAAATATTTGATTGGAAAGCACAACAATGGTAACATGATCAGAGGCACGGAGGGGCAGTAGTCAGGAGAAGGTGGCCAGGCTTCTTCTGCACACATGTTCCCAGGAGCACACGCATTCTTCACCCAGTACGAGGAGGAGGGTTCAGCGGTAAAAGCCAGAGCATGGAAATCAAATAGATCTGCAGATGTGAGTCCGGATCCTGGCTCCACACATTCGCCATGGGGCCTTGGGACATTATCCGACCTCTCTGAGGTTCAGTTACCTAATCCATAAAGTGGGGAAAAGCTAACGGATGCAAAGTGCCTGGTGCGAAGCCCACGCTCCCCACGTGTGTACTGCGCCCTTTCCCCAGCAAAGACCTGCCACACAGGACCTCTTCTCCCCTCCTCTGCACCAACCCCTTTTCTGTGCCCAGAACCGCCAGGCTGCTCTTTCTTCCTGCTCATTACGGTTGAGGCTTGACCTAGCCTTCTCTTTACTAAGCGTCTGGCATGGGGGACAACGGGATTTTTATGAGAATAAAGGAGCCAGGTGAGAGCATCCCATTCTCCCATTCCCAGCTTGCATGATTTAGGCAAGGAGGCGGGGAGAAGAAGAGGAAACTAAGGCACATCTCTTCTTCTCCTCTCTCCTCCCTCCTCTGCTCCTACCCAGTCCTGAGGACCAGAGCAACCATGAGAGCGGGCCTAGTGGGCTGCATCCCAGTCGACCTGCTGCTATTCTGAACTAGCTCTCGGGAGGGCCATGAAGGACACGCAGAGACTGAAGCTGAAGGAGGTGGCTGGACACTTTCTCCCACATCCTTGTGGGGAAGGGAGGTTATAGGAGCCCGAAGGAATGAAAACACTGCCCCAAGCGACAGGCTCATCGGGAACTCTAGTGCACATGAGCAGAACATAGGCTGGCCTTGTTATCTGAACAAAAAGATTCATGGGGTGGGAAAGGAAATTCGAAATTACAGATGCCCCCCGCCACCCCAAATCTAAGCTATATGGCCACCAACCTCCACAGGCTTCCTAGGGAAGATTACCGGGAGACTGAACCCGATGGGTCAGGCCCATCCCGGGATTAAGAGTCACAAAGACGACAGAGAAAGGCTGTACAACCTGCGAAGTCTCATATGGGCAGGGCATCTTCCTGTAGTGACAACAGTTGTGTCTGGCCCCTGCTGTGGTTTTTGGCTAATGTTGGGGGCAAGATGTTTTTGAATAGGGCACTGGGGTGGTGGAAAATGCCCCAATTCCAGGAACTGAAAGCAACAACAAGAAGTTATTATGTAGGGAGGTTTTATTGGCAAGAGGGGCCTTTATGACTCCCAGGGGCCCAGCGGCTGCAGTCTTGGGAGCAGCAAGTCAGCTTCTTGCGGCCTGAGCAGGAGGGATGGGGGAAGCAGTTGCTTAGCCAGTCCACCAGGTGGCAGCACAGAGAGCAGCAGTGGCCCGACCAAGAAGACAACATTGACGGCGGCCAAGGGCCAAGGAGAGCCTCGGAGGCCCACAGCAACGGGGCCCGTGCGCAGGATACCAGCCCTACTTGGTGGGGATGCAGTATCAAGGATAATTTTATTTTTAACAGGGTTGTTACTCATTCCTTGGTCATGAAGAGCCTGGAGAAATAAAATTATACTCAAAACTTGTTAGGATTTGTTCAAAAAAATGAAAACATAATGAGTTATTTGGCAAAGATCATTTCTGTCTGGGTAAATTCGGGTTAAAAAATATAATGGGGGTTCAGAGGTCACTTTTTTTTGAGACAGGGGTCTCACTCTGCCACCCAGGCTGGAGTGCAGTGGAATGATCATAGTTCATTATGACTGTTACTTACAGCTCACTGCAGCCCCAACCTCCTGGGCTCAAGGGATCCTCCTGCCTCAGCCTCTCAAGTAGCTGGGACAACAGGCACATGCCACCCTGCCTGGCTAATTTATTATTATTATTATTATTTGTAGAGACGGGATCTTGCCATGGTGCCAGGCTGGTCTGGAACTCCTGGCCCCAAGTGATCCTCCCACTTCAACCTCCCAAAGTGCTGGGATTACAGGCGTGAGCCACCATGCCCAGCCCAGAAATCACTTTCAAAGAAAGTAAGGTTGCTGATTTCACCTCCTTTGGGTTCAGCTGAGGCTGATGTTTGGCCTTGTCTGAGAGGAGTGACTTCTTGCTTTCTTTATATTGCTTTGCTCTCAGCCTGTGAAGAGGATCCATCCACAGCTCGAGCTGCCTCCCTGTTGCTCTCCATTTCTGGTTCCCCAGGAGATGAACCCTACCTTGGAGAGAAGTGGCAGAGAAGGAAGAAGCCCCACTGCATACGGTGGGCCCACTGTGGCCAGGCTGCTGCTGCTGCCAGGAGCTCTCGGGGATGACCCTAGACAAGGAGATTCTTCCCAGGGAAATCCTGGGAGGGGCTAACTAAAGCCATGTAGAGTAGGAAGCAACTTCTCTCCAAGCCACAGTCCAATGGCAGGCTCAATTATGCAGCCTCCTTCAATGGAGCCATCTCCCCCAGCCTCGCCTTCTGCCCCTACTCCAGCTTGCCGGGCCTATGTTATCAGCTTCCATGCTCCAAAAGAAGAAAACTACTTATTGAGCAGAAGCAAATGCTACTGATAATTTAACACATACTGCACACCACACCTCTGCACAAATATCAGCACATTTGGTTCTCACAACAAATCTATGAGAATATCATACCCACTTACCAGATGAGTAAATTGAGTCACCTGGATTCTAATTCACATTGAGTGACTCCAAAGACTATTTTTTTCACACCAGTCTGTAAGCCATCATCTTTCTATCGTTGTATGTGTTACCCCCTCTGGGGACCGTTTGCATTTTTTTTTAAAAGGAGCCTGAAAGGGATAAGACTAAAGATGAATACCACATATAATCTCCTGCCACGAATGTCTGCAACCTCACCCATGCCAGATGAATGGTATTTCCAGACTTTGGGTCTTAATGTCTATAGATTTTTTTCCTTTTGCTACACTTGATCTAGCACCATTGGCTTCTGGGTGCATTCTTTGATTTTCTGATTTATTGTAGGGATTAAGAAATGGAGTGTGTTAAATACATTTGCACAAGTGCAATTCAACATGTTAAGACAGGTGACCTGCCAAAACATCTAAGTGTCTGAGAACCATCAACACCTGCAATGCCAGAGGACCGCTGTGATGTCCCTGTCACCACATTGCACTCTGACCTCATCTCCAGCTGGAGCACACCACAGCCACAGCCCAATCCCTCCAGGAAATCTTCCTTCAGTTATCAAGATGGTAGTATGTGTTTTTAAATGAATGATCATTTTAACAATCCTGCATTTGAAAGCTTTCCAATATTCAGACCATTATATTAGTTTCTAGGGCTGCCATGACAAAGTACCTGAAACTGGATGGCTTAGAACAACAGGAATATATTCTCCCTTAGTGCTAGAGGCCAGAAGTCTGAAATCAAGGAGTCAGCAAAGGCCATGCTCCCTCTGAATCTGTTCCAGGCCCCTCTCTTAGCTTCTCGTGGTTGCCAACAATCCTCGACATTTCTTGGCTTGCAGATGTATCATTCCAATCTCTGCCTCTGTCTTCACAAGGCCTCCTCTTCTCTGTGTGTCTGTCTCCACATTTCACTCTTGTTATAAAGACACCCATCCCAATCCAGAATGATCTCTTCCTAACTTGACTACATTTGCAAAGATGCTGTTTCCAAATAAGGTCACATTCACAGGTACCAGGGATTAGGACTTCCTCACATCTTTTCTTGAGACACAATTTAATCTACAACAACTACCTTTTCCAGACATCAATAATCAATCACGGCCTATTCTGGTGGGCACACTAGATACAGCGATCCTCCAGGCAGCCGGCCTGGCTCTACCTACCAGCAATCAGAGCTGATGCCTGCGGTGAAGCCGATTTGCCACCACAATTCTCACTAAAAGAATGAGTGTGAAACGACAGGAATCTAACATGTGACAAGCCTGTTGGGGAGATCGTGCCAGCATCCTTCAAGCCTGGGTGCGGGTGGCCAGTCCACTGTATGCATAAGGTGAGTCCTGCTGGGGAGGGAGTCATCACACCGTTTCTTTGGTCTGGCAGGGGCTATGTACGCCTGACCACAGCCCTGGGTTCACAAGGGAGACATTCCCGCTGCCTTTTCTGAGTTCGCAATCCACATGCATTGTAGTATGGCCTGGTTCCAACTTCACTCCATGCATACATTTCTCCTTCCTATACTCCCTGCAAATTGGAAATAGTGATACACAGCCATCTCACAGGGCTGTTGGGCAATTTAATTAATGTTTATAAAGCACTCTGGGTCTTCAGATAAAAACTGCTGTGTAAGTGCAAAATTGTTATTAGTTCTCAGCCTCCTGTCCCTTGACTTGTGACATGGGCTTTTGTTGTTCCTGAATGGGAGCCGTTTATGGGATGTCCAGCTGGCTCTTTTGGGTACATAGGCAAGTACATACACATTTGCAGATTTTTTTCCCCTTTGAAAAAAGCATTCCAACTCTGTGGGACGTCTCAAAGCTTTTCAATGTCTGAATTTATCTCTACTTGCCTCTACTAAGTACTGTAATCTACAAGAGTAGATTGTAAACAGGCTACTTTTGCAAAGAGTGGGGGAGGTGGGGGGAAATGGTCAATTTGAAGAAATAGCTCCTCTTATAATGAAGAATAAAACAATATCTCCTTCTCATGCAGAATCTAAATGAACCACTAAGTGGGGTCTCTCTCCCTTGCCCAGAGGGATACTGTACGTGTTTATGCATTGAAAAGAAGAAAAGAATAGAAGATGTGCTTCCAGTGCCCACGTTTTGCCTCCTTCCTTCACCCTAACTTCTCAGGAACCATGGAAACAAATACAACCCACCTAGATGATGTTTTCCTGATAGTCCTTTGTTACCTCACTGTGCGCTGCCTGGGATCCCATGGGGAGAATGAAATAAAAAAGTGGAAAAGAAGAAAGATATGCCTGCAAGTGAAATGTCTTGTCTCTGAAGGACAGAGTGGGGCTCGTGTGTGATTTATCAAGCTCCGGGGACAATAAACAATGTTATATTCTTTTTCCTTTTCCCTAAGACATATTCATACCCATCCCACGTCACTCAGGCACAACCCGTCACGTTCCCTTGAAGGTATCTTTTGGTTGATCATTATGCTGTTAGCAGTGTTTGTTAGTCAGCCAATTGCTGGAAGATTTTATTTTATTTTATTTTATTTTTTTTTTTTATTCATTTATTTGAGATGGAGCCTTGCTGTGTCGCCCAGGCTGGAGTGCAGTGGCGATCTCACTGCAAGCTCCACCTCCCAGGTTCACGCCATTCTCCTGCCTCAGCCTCCCAAGTAGCTGGGACTACAGGCACCCGCCACCACGCCCAGCTAATTTTTTTGTATTTTTAGTAGAGACGGGGTTTCACCGGTTAGCCAGGATGGTCCCGATCTCCTGACCTCGTGATCCGCCCGCCTCGGCCTCCCAAAGTGCTGGGATTACAGTCATGAGCCACCACGCCCGGCTGCATTCTGTTATTTTTTAAAAGGAAAAGATGGCTGAGTTTTAAAAAGTAATAACAAAAACATATAAGCAGCAGCTAGGATCATAAGAAAACCCAAGGCTGGCAATTGAAAAGACAGGTGCAGGAGTCAGCTGGGGCCCAGCCCTCCTCTTCTCTTACATTGATGCGGTGCTTCTTCAGGCTTCCCCTCAGTCTCCTACGTGGTCCTCTCGCCTCCCATCTCTTCCAGCTCTTTCATCCTTTACTTTGTTTTCCTGGTTATTATCCTAAAATTGGATCTGACAATGTGGCTCCCAAACTCAGAATCCTTTGACACTACCAGTGTACAAACTCTACAATATCCATCTTCCCTTACTGCCTTCTCCCTCCTCCACCTGAGCGGAAGCCACTCCATGCCCACCTAAACTCCCATACGACCCTCTGTTCAGCCTGCTCTCTCTTTTCTTGCCTTAGAGACTATGCCCTCACCGTTCTCACTGCTCCTTCCATTGCTACCATTCAAAATTAAGTCCAAGCTCACACGGAATCAGCTCTGCAAGGCCTCCTAAGGTGCTCCCAAAAGAATCTGGACATTGCCACAGCTCTTTTTCTGTGTTCCCAGTAATCTTCATATTTCATATATCGCTCTCATATTTTGTAAAACAAGTAACCATGCACATGGCTCTGAGCTCACTTCTCCTTCCAGTTGGTTGTGAGCTCCTTGAAAGAATGTGTCCCACTAGGTTAAGTATTGCACGGTGTCTACAACAGTATTGTATCTGGAATACATACTCAGCCAACATAACTTGTGTTTAATTTTACCCATTCAACACACACACACCACAGAATGCCAGGTGGTAGAATCTTAATTTCGTACATACTTTAAATGTACTTTAAAGGTGAACATTAAAAACTGCACACATCTAGTCTTGAGAAGACAATAAATAACAATAGTAGACCGTGACCAAATAACTGACTGCATTTAACCAACCAATTGATCCCATCTGCCTCTGCAGACAATCAGTTACAAAATTATGGGGGACAATAGCTGGTGAATTAAGCACGTAGCTCGTATCCTAAGATTTTTAGGCCTTCGGCTATTTTGACATAGGAAAGATGAGGTATTAAACAATGATCCAGTTAATGCCACCAAATAAAGTTGCCGGTGAGGAAAGAGCTGGGAACCAGATTGAATTATTCCAGACTCTCGACTGTCACTGTGCTGTGAGGTTGAATACATGGCCCTTGCTTTGCTGTCTCTACATCCAGAAGTCGCTGTTATATCTCTTCCCTTGCAACCCCAGCAAATAATTGGGCTCTGCTGGATTCCATGAGTGCAGCTCAGTATTTTCTATGAGGAAATCTCCTAAGTATTATTATAAATATGAAAAAAAACACAGGCTGGGCGTGGTGGCTCAAGCCTGTAATCCCAGCACTTTGGGAGGCCGAGATGGGTGGATCACGAGGTCAGGAGATCGAGACCATCCTGGCTAACACGGTGAAACCCCGTCTCTACTAAAAATACAAAAAACTAGCCAGGCGAGGTGGCGGGCGCCTGTAGTCCCAGCTACTCGGGAGGCTGAGGCAGGAGAATGGCGTCAACCCGGAAGGTGGAGCTTGTAGTGAGCCGAGATCGCGCCACTGCACTCCAGCTCGGGCGACAGAGCGAGACTCCGTCTCAAAAAAAAAAAAAAAAAAACACAGGCTTTCTTTTGGAAGAATGTGGAGCTGATAGCCACATCTGTATCTGTGTCCTGGGACATCCCAAGGCAAAATTACTATAACTGTAGAACTCATTTCATAGACAAGGGACAACCTTGAATACAAAGCTTTCCCTGGCAGTGGAGATGAAGAACAAATAGGGTACATGATCCTCTGCCTTCCTCCAAAACATCTTCATAGGCCTCAATGGAGGCAATTGAGACCAGTTCACTCTCCTTGACAAATTCTGCCCTCCATTCTCTTCTATACCCCCTTCTTTCTCCATGTCTCTCTCTCTCTCTCTCTCACACACACACACACTTTTTTTTTTTTTTTTTTTTGAGATGAAGTCTCTGTCACCCAGGCTGGAGTGTAGTGGCACAATGTCGGCTCGCTGCAACCTCCGCCTCCCAAGTTCAAGCGATTATTCTGCCTCAGTCTCCTGAGTAGCTGGGACTACAGGCACGCACCACCACGCCCGGCCAATTTTTGTATTTTTAGTAGAGACAGGTTTCATTATACTGGCCACGCTAGCCTCGAACTCCTGACCTCATGATCCACCCGCCTTGGCCTCCCGAAGTGCTGGAATTACAGGTGTGAGCTGCCACGCCCGGCCACACACAAACTTTTTCTTATACCAAAGACAAGGTCTGAAACGTTGAGACTGCCTGCTCTCAAATTTCCATCAGGTTTCCAGTTTAATTCAGTCCAAATTGACAAAGGGCAACCCTTCTTCCTGGTGTGTCCTGTACTGTAATTCTAATGGCCATGAAGAATTTAGTACACCCAGTATTAATCCTCTGAAAGCAACATGACTCCTTCACCAAGCCAATTCATTCCTTTTAACAAAACCACTTTGTCGAAGATTTACAGTTACTGATACTTTCTCTGCTACCCTTTTCTCCTTTCTTGTTCTAATATCAATCAAAGGCTTACCTTTTGCTAGATACTAGGCTTAGTGCTTCTACATATTATCTTATTTAATCCTCACAATAAACCTATTAGGCAGATACTATTCTTATTTTAAAGATCGGCCAGCTAAGGCTTAGAGGGGTAAGTCCTCTGCCCAAGGAAATATAACTTCCAAATCTTGAAGCTGCGCTACAAACTCAGGTGACTAGGAGCTCTGTAAACTCTCAATTACCATGCCCTGGCACTTTTGGTAAAGCATTTGAGAACAGACTTGATTCCATTGAAAGCGAATCCACAGCTTTTAGAGACATTTTATGTGTATTCATCTTTGTAAAAAGCCATCCACCTATGATGCTTTTCTAACTATTACAACTACATTGTAATAGTTACATTACATTAACTACGTTAGACCACATTGCTCTTAACATTTTGAGGGGAAGGGACCTATTTGAGAATCTCGAGTGAAACCCATGAATCCCAGGCACAAAGCCCCTGACGTTACACATCTTTCTGAAGCAGAAACCCTCCCACCATCCCTCCCACCTATGACCATGCATGTTAGTATGAGCTGCTCATGTACTGGGTAGCAACGTGGCCCCAGGATGGAAGCAGAAGCATCTCTGGGAAGGGGGGTGCTGCTTACAAAGCTCTGTGTACCAGAATGCCCTCCCTCCGAGAAAGACTCAGCCAATCTTTCAGCTCTCATTTTGGATTCTGATTCTCAAACTGGTTTACAGACATCCTAGCATTCATCCCAAAGTCGGGATTTTTTTATTTGTATTTGTATTTTTTTTAACTTTTATTTTAAGTTCATGGGAACAAGTGCAGGTTTGTTACATAGGTAAACGTATGGGGGTTCGTTGTACAGATTATGTCATCGCCCAGATATTAAGCCTAGTAGCCATTACTCATTTTTCCTATCCCAAAGTCTTATGAGTTGAATATAAAACAGAAAAACACCCTTTCTTCACATGCATACGTTTAATAACATGAAAGCCACAACAGAGGCAAAAACACTAAATCAACTTGGTATCCATTTTACTCCCTAATATTAGGGGGACAGTGAACATATAACCCAAGCAATAAAATGCCTTTGGAAACCAAGAAGGGAAGGGCCCAAGTTTGACAAGAGAAACCCAACAATGGTTAAAACATCCATGCAACATTTCGTGAAGTCCCTTCTGCCAGTGGCTCCCGTGTGTCCGTATCTTGGAGTGTGTTAGGCTACTGTTTCCAGAACAGACCATGGACCTGGCTTCCTCACTTCCCCAAAAGAATTCCTACAGAAGGCTACGGGAAAGGCTTCTTGGTAACCTTCTTTGTTTCACACGATGGAAAACATGAGAAATGGACAGCACCCTCTCATCCCCAAAACACCACCATCATAGCAAGGATAATGGCTCAGTGGAGTTTCGAATTTGTATAGTGCTTTATATGTTTTCAAAGAATTTTCACGTAGATGATCTTCATCAGCCCATGCAACAGCCTTGTGGTTTACCACGGAGAAAGCAGACACCAGAAGGAACTTGTTCAAGATCATGCAGCCAGATAGTGGGACAACGGGGCGAGCACCCAGACTGCACCGTCAGCCCAGCATTTCCAGACGGCCACTAAATAGCTCTCTATCCTGTCACACTCTCCGACTTCTCCCTCTCTATGTCCAGGCTGCCTGTCAGTTCACAATGCTATCTCACTACAGATACAGATTTCAAAAGCAGAAAAACACAAACCCTTCTCTGACAAGTACATATAGATATAAAAATAAATGTGGCACTCTTCTTTATTGCTTCTTTATGGATGTCTTTCCCAGATGAAAAGACCCTGCTGGGGAATAGTTCATCGACCTGTTATTTCTTTGTACACAGATTACTCCTTAGTAATAGCAGGACCTTCACACCAGGAAATTATTTGCTAAATATTTCCCACTGTCTCACAGCTTGATCTGTCAATTTCTCCCAGACGTAAAACATCTGGGCTGGTACAGCAAAACACAGCAAATTCAAAGAGATGTCCCCAAGATGCAGAAGTGGAGAGCTGTCCTCAGGAGTCTGTCACGGGCCAGCTGGGGGCATTTATATTTCCCAAGACCCTTTTCCGGCTGCATCTCACCATAGCTTTTATATGACTGAAAAAGTGTCCAGGAGGTTGACCAGATAGCTGCATACATCACTGAAAACGTGGCCATGGAGAAGCAGCAGTGGCCCCATGCTATGTGGTCATGTGATGGTTTTCGAGGTCTGCTCACAGCAAATGGGGTGGGATCCACTTCCGGATGTTCTCAGTGAGGTGAAGGACTTCACAGGAGGATGCCATCTTCAGCGTAGGCTCATTCTTCTCTCCTCCAATGTGACAGACAGGCACACCCCTGAGCCTCAGCTTCGGGAGGAAGAACCCGCAGAAATCCTGCTCATACCAGTTCTGTCTTGTGAAGAGTCACTGGCCCCAAATGCTTATTTGGGGAGGTAACTGGGAGAAAAGCTCGTTCCATGCCAGCTTTAGAGAAATCTGGGAAGATACTCTGTAGTCGTGCAAACTTCTAAAAAGAAATGAAATAAAGGTGAAGTGAATAATTGGAAAAATTCAGCAGTTGCCACCACCTTTTAAACTCTGTTCACTAAGAGCTGGCTAGACAACCCATGCTGGAAGCTCCCATACTCACTGCCTCACTCGCTCCACAAGGGATTTGTACCAACCATGTCACTGGCGTCTCCAAACTTGGACCAGGAGATTCACTCACTGTGCTCATTTCAACCCCCTACTGTTAGGTCTCTGTATGGAAAGTCAATGCCCACAGAAGAAGGCATTTGCAAACAAAAAACTAAAGTCATTCGTGTTTAAAATATACTGCCTGGTAACTCTATCTTCTTATATGCAAATAACCCTAACATCCTAACTGTAAGCTCCTTGAGGGCAGGAACAATGTCTTACACCTTTTTATGCCCTGTACCGTGCCTAGCATAATGCCTTGAACATAGTAGGTGCTCACTGGAGTCTTTGATTGACTGGTATCTCAAACAGAAAGCAGAGAGATGAGTGCACAGCCAGAGAGACAAGTAAGTGAATACAGAGACACAGTGAGCGGCAAGAACCTGTCCTGGGGTAGCTCCTGGGTGAGGTCTGTCCTGGCCCCTAGGTAGCCAGCCCTGCCTGGTGGATGGAGACAAAGGGGGCAGATCACTTTCTAGAGGGGTCAGACACACATGTGGCCCTACTCTCCCACAACCGTGGTCAACGCAGGTGAGCAGCCATGCAGAAAGAATCTCTGAGGGCTTTTAGCTGGAGCCTGCAACCAACAGCTCATGGGCATGTCTAGGTGCCCAAGTACCGGCCAAGCCATATTCCACCCCGGAAGCCTCCTGCTATGCCCCACTGCTCTGGCTTCTTGGGCTTAATTCTTAAGGCATGGGCAGAAATACCAAAAATAAAAGGGGAGAACCCCCATGAGAAAATAGCTTGAAGGCAGCCAAAGGAGGCTGATCTATCCCCTGGCATCCCTGGGGCAGTGGGGCCCACTCCCTCACCCGCAGGAAGAGCGGGGCCTCTGCTCTGGGATGGGGGGCCCTCAGCACTGCAACTTCTAGCACTGTGCCTACAGGGCCTCTGCTCTTTCACAGAACCCCTTGCCATTTCCCAAACGTCCTTCCTATATCTTACTTTGTTTTTTTCTTTTTCCACAATGCTCTACATGTAGCCACTAGACAAACGCTGGAAATATTTCAGGTAGCTTCCTGTAATGATTCTCCAAGTCTAGGGGCCTCAAAAAGTCCAGGGTTCAAAGAATAATCTCTCTCACCATTATTAAATGATTCACACTGTCTGCAAAAGATATTTGGATTGGTGCCCTGGGTAATCTTTTAATAACAGAAGATGTTTTAAAAAGATACTTACGCAAGTGAAAATGATGAGTGTTAAGTAGAAAATAACCAGAGCCAGCAGCAGGACAATCTCTGCTCTGTATTTCTTAAAAGTCTCTTCTTTACGCTGTGCAGGGCATCCTTTAAAAAAGTAAGTGACATGTGAAGCCATTTTAACAGGATTTTTCTACCATGAAAAAAAGCTAAGAATGCTTTGTTCCTCAGTCCTGGAGTCCTGCTTGTCTCCTCTTCCCACCACCAGGATGAATGACAGTAACAGTGGCAGAGATGGTGACAGCAGCAGCAGCAGCAGCCAGTGTGCACTGTTGCTCTGTGTCCAGCTGCATGCAACAGGACTTGCACACAGCATCTCCCCGAATCTTCAGAGCAGGCCTGGGTGTCCCGTTTTACAGATGAAAGAGCTGAGGCTCAGAGAGGGTCAAGGACCAAGGACCAAGGACCAAGGACCAAGGCGGCTGAGCCAGGCATCTGGTCCAGGCTTATCCTGCGGCCTGTCTGCCTCCACTTCGGATGTCAAGCCTTTCCTGGCTTATTTTGTCCTCCTACCAAATGAACCACCACTTGTTAATCCATAAATTATCTTAACCTCATTAGCGTTGGGTAGACTGTGGTGTGTCCTCACCTCATGAGGATTCAGGGACTATGAAAGGAAGAAGGTGAGCTGCCCTGCTATTGCCAAAAACATCAACAGATTTTTGTAGAATCGTTCAAGCTCTTTTGGCGAGGCTGCCAGCATGGGTGGTTGGAAGAATAGCTCCCTCAGGGTTGTTAAAGGGTGTGGTGCAGCACTAAGGGACGGTAAGAGCAGCGAGGCCTTTAGCCCAGGAACAGACATGAAGGCAGGTGCCTCTCCCCACTCAGGTGCAACACCCAATGTGCTGTTTGGGGAAGCAAGTTGAGCTCTGGCTATAGTGTGCTTGCAAGCAGAATCTGCTCGATGCCCCAGGCAGGAATAGGTGGAGTGCAAGTGAGTGGAGGGGGTTCTGCCATTGGAGCCTATGGCTGGATCTCCAGAGAGCTGTCGACCCCTGAAAATGGATTCAACATTTCGTGCAGCAGTCTAGGGATGGATTCTCACAGCCGAGGGTAATAAGAGCCATTGTCCTCATGGTCCCTAATGTATTGATCATGCAGTTTATCCCGGGCACCACATTCAGCATTTTAATGCAACTTCTCATTTAACCTTCACAACAACAAGCCTATGTTGTAGATATTGCTTCCATTTTAGAGATTAGAGAACTGAGGTTTAGTCAACCAGTGATTTGCTCAAGGTCACACGCTAACAAAAGGCAGAGTTCATATTTGAGCCAGATCTAAGTGACTGCAGACTCTGACCCCTTAAGTTATAGGCAATATTGCTTTGGAAGAGCAAAAGGAGAGAAAATCAGCTATTCTCTTCATTTTCTATCCACTCCCCACAAAACATGCCTCCCCTCTCCGCTCTCCTCTGCAAGGTTCCTCTCATTCATGTGAATATTCATTGAGGGCCTACTATGTGCCCAGATACATCAGAGAAGAAAATAAAGAGGTTCTTGTTCTCTTGCAGAGACAGACAGTAAATCAATCCATAACATGCCAGTTGTACTAAGTACGAGGAAACAAAGAAACCAGGATGAAGGGCTGGAGATCCAGGAGGGCCTAAGAGAGGTGTGTGCATACAACACTAAGCAAAACGCACACACTGCCCCCTTAAACAGAAATTGTACTTTTGCAGGGTAATAATATTACCCTAAGTCTGATTCCTTTCAGATCCTGGACAGAAGGAGAAATCAGCTGTTGTACGGAATCAGGGGCTCTGTGATCACATTTTTATCATTTCCAGCCTCAGCCCCTAACAAGTGTTGGGCAAAAGTCAAACAGAAGGCATCATTTAAGCCACAGAAAGAGAAAATGGAGACATGCTTGCAGCGGATTTTCACTTTCAGCCACAGATGTGATCCAAAGCTCTAGAGCTACACTCCAAAAGAGAGGATCGATTTGAGGACCTAAAGGAAGTACACATGCATTGTGCAAGAAGCAAACAAGTGCAGCAGGTCACCTCACCTGTCACTCTCAAGATCACCTTGCCGCTTAGGTTTCTCTGCCCATCCGGGTCCTGCAGAGTGCACCTGTATGCCCCCGAGTTGCAGCTGGTAGTGTTTCGGATCTTCAGGGAATAGGGCCTTTCACTGGGGGCATCGAAAGAACCATTTTGCCCCTTCTGATGATAGTGCTGACCCCTGAGGTGGTCTTCCTGGGGTGTCTCCATCTTCTCTTCACCGCCCTCCAATAGCTGTGAAGAAGGAATCATAGCGCATCACGGTCCACTGCAAGCACTCCAACTCGACATCAGTGTTTCCATTTTGTTTTCAGAAGATCCAGCCTCAACTTATGTTTGTAAAACAAGATACGATGCTCTTGTGTGTGCGTGACCTCTGGGGGAGGAGAGATCTATGAAAATTCCTAAGGCTACATCTTCGGAATATATCAGTACTGCCTCTCATGATTCTATCATAAGTATTCCAATTTCCACCCTATGTAAGAGAGAAAGAGTCACTGTTGATGACAGTGATATGCTGTGTGTGAATCTTGCTGGATTGTATTTTGTGTCTATGTATACATGTATAGATAGGATTGTTCTGTATTAAATGTTCTCTTGTTTTCTTCAGATACCAACTCATCCACTGAATGATTCCTATTTCTGTATCCCAGCCTTTTATTTGGAAAAATTCCTAAATCTGTTATGATCCTTGCCAGACAATTCAACTAAAATCAGATAGGCAGATAGGCAGATGAACAACGCCTCTTGCAAAGAGTCACCTTGTTCCTCAAGGGCTGTGTCTCTGTGTCGTCATGCCTGATGTTGCAAAATGTGCCATACCTTTTCTCTGTACTAGGGCAGCGAGACAGCTGAGAAGCCTGCTTTATAGTGAGCGTATGTGTCAGATCATTTGTTGGTCATATCAAACTCCACGTGGAAGGGCAGCAATAACTGACTTCACTGCACTCAGGACAGACCAGCCAGACTTGGGTAGATGCCCAATTTAGCCAGATGTTTCATCTGGCTGGATTTCTGTCTTTTTTTTTCTTTTTTGAGACAGGGTCTCACTCTATCAACCAGGCTGGAGTGCAGTGGCTTGATCAGGATTCACTGCACCCTTGGCCTCCTGAGTCAACCTTCTGGTACTCCCACCTCAGCCTCTCCAGTAGCTAGGACTATAGGCATGTGCCACCATACCTGGCTAGTTTTTATTTTTTTGGTATTTTTAGAGGCAGTGTCTTGCTCTGTTGCCCAAGCTGGTCTTGAACTCCCAGACTCAAGTGATCTGCCTGCTTCGGCCTCCCAAAGTTCTGGGATTACAGGCGTGAGCCACTGCGCCCGGCTTGCTTTCTGTGAATTCTTTGTGATCAAACTGGTGGAGTGTCTTCAGCATCTCCCACTGCAGAGATTAGGTTCATACCACATTCACCATTAATTCTCTCTTTCCTAGACATATTTTTAATCTGCCTAATTAACTTGCTAAGTTGCTCCTCCATTGAAATACTTTAAAGCTTCTAAAATGAACTTACACATGCAGCAAAGCAAATCCTTGTTTTCAGCCTGCCTGGGCAGCCCTTCAACATTGACATCCCCTAGCAGTACCTGAGTTTCCCTTTGTGGTTGGCTGGGGACCAGCAGGGAGCCCAGGATTAAGTGACATTCCTTACCTGTCCCTAGCATGATAACTGCACACAAGAGCCCCCTTAGGGAAGGAGACAGAGATTATCAGGCCCCACGGCCACTGTCTTTGCTTGCACCTATCAGTGATGAATCTCCTGTTCTGGGAGCACCCTACAACTCTTCTCTGACTCTTAGGAAGGGACTCAGTGCAGGGAAAGAGATAACCAAGGAGTTAGGGAAATACTCTGAGAAGCAACTCAGGAAAGAAAATACATACACACAGGCACGTGTGCACTCGTACACACACAGTCATTTCTGCGTCTTTTATTAATTCAGGGCATACACCACAAGGTCACCAGAAAGCTCAGGCTCCAGCCCTGGTGTCTGTTAGCATTTCTGTAGAGTGGGCTACAGAGACATCTGGTGGCAGATTGATCGCTCCTGCAAGAAAACCTGCTCAGCTCCCTCCTAGCCCTGAGCTGAGACGAATGGCTCTTCTCAGGCCGAGTCTGTGGACATAAATCCCATTTCTTGGTGGTCCTTTTTGTGTAGAAAGATTCCTTCCTAAATAATCAAGAATCTATGGGAAGAAGCTAAAAGACTGGGGCCCTTGGTATGCAAAAATAAAGCACAAAAAGGAGGTGGGGCCAAGGAAACTAACGGTGTCCAACTGATTCCAGAACACATCTAATTTAGCACCATTTTTCCCTTTTCAAGCCTAAGTAAACCAAAAACTGCAGCCTCGTTATGGGCTCACACCACTCCCCTCTCCCTTCCGCTGCCCTGGCAGAACTGCTTCTTCCTACCAGGCAGGGCTTTCACAGATCAGAGGCCGAGGCCCATCCGGGGCCAATCTGTGCCTAGGATGGCCTGAAAGGTCAGTTTGAAATTATTAGCTCATCCCAGTCCCTGCAGTCCCCATTCCAATGTCCAGTCTTGCTTTTCTTTTTTTAAATTAACCTCCAAATGTGAGCATAGCTGCAACAACCATTCTGAGATTATTCACCCATAGTTTTCTCCTGGGGAGCTCCTCTCCCATCCAGCAACCCCTCCCTCAGCTCAGAGAGGCCCATCTGAAAGTCAAGACCAAAACTGTGAACCCCTCTGGACCTGGGAGAAATATAAACTATTGTGTCTATTTATATAAAGATGGCCCCATTATTGTGTTAGCTGCTGGGAATTGTTGAAGCAAAAAGGTGCTGGTGATCAAAACCGGCTGGCAGTGACTTCTCCTATTTGTAGAGAATTCATTTTAAAAATCAGCAGCAACACCAATAAAATGTACTTTATTTGATGGTTAGATTTGCACGGGCCTCTGGCAGAACCATCAGTGGGCCGCTAGTTATTTTTAAATGACAAAACAAAGGCAGGGTGAGCCATAAGAACAGAAAGAAGAACCAAGGGACAAGGCAAGACAAAGAACCCCTAAAGCAACCTGCAGAATTCTGATGAGCTGAAACATCACTGCCATCAGTGGGATCGTGGCAAAATATCTCAACTCTCACAGGGTCATCTTCCAAACACCCCTTTTCCTAAATGACCCAGAGAACTATAGGCAAAACCTGGGAACTCCTGCCAAACTAATGAACAGCACCGTTTGCCTAATAACCAACTACAGCAAAAAGAATTCCCTGTAAATTCACACACTGCAGCTGGAAATCTTTCAGAACCCTCCCTCTAACCTCCAGTTTTAGGGATATATGTTTTCAGCTAAACTTTCTCTTGTGACCCCCAGCTGTAGAATGTGGGGTTTGTCCACAGCTGCAAAAGTCGTAGTCGTTTTTCTGTTAATGTTGCAGACTCAGAATGGGGGTGGGGCCCTAGCAGGACCAAGGGACCATATGCAGAAGCTCAAATCATTATCATCAGATACATGGCCAGGCAGCTATCACCCTGCTTTATTGGATGAGCTAACTGTGGCAGAGGAACCACCAAAAACTGAAGGAGAAATTTCAGTGGGAGGAAAATGGAGTAACAGCAAATGGGCCATCCTCACTTTGCTTTGTTTTATGAGTTCTCATAAACATTGGAGCTGGCTCAAAATCAACCACTGGCAAGAACAGCTCTTTAAACATTCCAAATCTAAAAGTGTTCCATCGCTTCTCTGCAAAAGCATTTTAGGAAATAGTAATTTATAACAAAAGGAACCCTCAGATTCATTCACAGCCAACCATAATTGACAGGAACTATTTAATGCACCCTTCACAACGCTAATATTGTAGTACAGTGCGCTAAAGCACAACACAATTTCAGCAAATTAATTACTCAAAACACTCATCCCAATCATGTTTTAAAAATCCACATGTTGTGCATTAACTTTTATGCTGACAACTCTATCATTTTTGGTTGAACTGCAAAAGTGCAAACGTGAGACATCTCATTTTCAGAAAGCCTGGGGACTGTGACTTGTCTCAAGGCCTCCAATTTGACTAAATCATTAAATACCATATTCTTTCTCTCAAATGGAGATTGACCTTAAGGAAACCACAAGCCCTAAATTAAAATAAACTCTCTTTCATCTGCAGAATGCTAAATCAAGCAAACACAAGTACTAATTTTATGGGCACGTGAATGGAGTCATTTTTGTTTTTTTTTTTTTTAATGATGAATGAATTTGAACTAAAACAAAAGACATAAAATAAATCATCAATTATGGCTGAAACTGAACCAATATTAAAACATCCAATTATGGAAAGCGTTTTGTTTTTTTTTTAAGTTTAGATAATTTTATCCAAATATATGCCAACCTCTTACATTACCATATTTGAATCTAAGAGGATGATAGTTTCATTTTATAGCAAAAAAAGAGTTTTGATCACAAAATTGAAATCTAAATTTATCATACATCAGATTTGTTAAGAGTGCAGGGCCAGGCACAGTGGCTCATGCCTGTAATCCCAGCACTTTGGGAGGCCGAGGCAGGTGGATCATACGAGGTCAGGAGTTCAAGACCAGCCTGGCCAACATGGTGAAACCCCATCCCCACCACAAATACAAAATGTCAGCTGGGCGTGGTAGTGGGCATCTGTTAATTCCAGCTACTTGGGAGGCTGAGGCAGGAGAACCCAGGAGATGGAGGTTGCAGTGAGCCGAGATCGTGCCATTGTACTCCAGCCTGGGTGACAGAGCAAGACTCTGTCTCAAAAAAAAAAAAGCAGGGGGAGTAGGGGGGAATGCAATAGCTGCCTACCTAAAAGACAAAAAAAGTATAGAAGCTTCATCTAATGATTTGATAAAACATATTTAAGGGTATAGATTGTAAGGATTTAAAGTTGGTATTGAATTAATCTGATGTATTCCAACCACATTGAGCAGCTTTTTTTTTATTGCATTTCTTGTGCACTAACATTCATGTACCTTGGTTTCTAACTCAATTAAAGTGCCAATATAATTCCCATTCATCATAAAAACAGCTCTTTATAATGTGCAAAATAGTTTGGCTCGGAGGTTGATGTCATAATGAGGGTAAAATGTATGAGCATTAATATCTTTTTTTCTATGTGTAGTTTTATTAGAAAAATGATTTTCCACTTTGAAATTTACTGGGTCTAACAGACAGAGCGGGATTTATGGCTGTTAACAGAGTTATGAGTATAGCAGAGGCAACATAATTAAGAGCACAGGCATTGGCATTGGACTGAGCTGGAACCAAACCCCAGCCCTCCCACGGCTACCTCTGCTCTTGGCCAACTGACTGAACCACTCTCAGGCTTGGATAGCTCCACTGGAGTCTGGGGGTGATCACATCTCACTGAGCTGGCGTCAAGATACTTATGATGATGTATACAGACCCTAAGCACCGTATCGATCACACAGAAAGCCCTAAAGATGTTACTACTCTCTCTCTCTCTCCTTTTTTTTATAGCCAAGGTTTCACTCTGCATACTAACTAGTTCCCTGAATATAAGAAGTATGGAAAAAGTATTTACTGAATGAATGCATGAATTTTATAAAACAATGAGAAAGTTACAAGAGCACTAGCTTTGGAATCAAAGGACTGAAGTCAATCCCAGCTTCTCCATGCGTTAGCTGGGCTATCTTACATATGTCACTTCACCTCTGAGCCATTTCGTCATCTGGAGCTCCCTTACTTGCTCATGGGGTTATTATAAGAATCAAGTGAGAAAACACAGAAAAGTGCTATATAATTGGTAATGCTAATGCTGGTAATAGAAATTATTCTTATATGTGATAGCTTTCCACACCATCCACCCATTCTGTCATTTCCTTACCAATGACACTTCCCATCTCCTCTGGGAAAGTTGTCCTAGAAGTCCCAATCTCTGCTCTAGGGAGAAACTGTTTTTTCCACATACAGTGTCTTCAAAATATCCACAACATTCTGAATTTCTTAAAGCACCATCATAATAATGTAGCAAAGCCCCTTTGGAATTGAGATTTGAAGGCAATGTTGGACCCTTCATTGTTCATGCCAATCATCTCTCTTCCCTTAGCGTCCCGTGGCGCCTGCTGGACCTGGAAGAGGTACCATTACAAGCTCTGAGTTCATGTCCTCTGAAGAATTCCACACCTAGGTTCTAGAGGAGGCAACTTAACTCAGGCCTGGTACCCCATGATCATGGAGACTGGCTCTGATAGGCACGTGACCCAGTCAAAGTCCCTTGAGAATACTCAGACATATGGTGAGATATTTGAAGAGAAACACAATCTTCTCCTTTGCACTTGCTTCTGGAAGGATATACAGGTTTGAGCATCCCTAATCCAAAAATCTGAAACACTTCTGCTCCCAAGCATTTCAGGTAAGGGATGTGCAACCTGTCCAACTCTGTACTTATTGGCTATGATCTGGCTGCTATGTGGAGGCTGGACACAGAACCAATGTAAAGGAAGGCAGAGTTGAGAGATGGAGAGTCACCAAGTCCTGGGGACATTCATGAACCTCTACGCCTAGCTCTGTGCATTTGCCAGGGCTGCAGAGCACCACAAACTGGGTGGCTAAAACAACAGAAATGTATTCTCTCACAGTTCAGGAAGCCAGAAGTCCAAAATCAAGGCGTTGCCAGGGCCAAGCTCTCTGAAGGCCTTAGGGGAGTATCTGTTCTGTGCCTTTCTCTTAGCTTCTAGTGGTTGCCAGCAGTCCTCGGCACTGTTCGGCTTGTAGACACATCACTCCAGTCCCTGTGTCTGTCTCCACATAGCGTTCTCCCTGTTTTCTGTGTCAGTGTGTGTTTTCTTTTATTAGGACATCATTCACACTGAAGTAGGGCCCACCCTAGTCAGGTCAGACCTCATCTCAATTTGATTACATTTGCAAAGACTCTATTTCGAAATAAAGTCACAATCACAAGCATCAGAAATTGGAACTTCTGATCTTTTGGGGGGGTATAATTCAAGCCACAATGCCAGCTGTATCTGAAATGTGAACTGTATTTTGATTTTTCAATTTTTTCCCATTCCAATTATATATAAGCCAATATCTTTCCTTTTCCTTAGGCTAGTTTTGATTGGATTTACAATCCCTCACAACTGAAAGACTCCTAATGATAAGGCACCCTGCACCACCATGTAAATAAGGGTGGTACATAGGGGGCTATCGGCACATGGCTCCAGACTCGAGGTCAGTCCTGCTTTGTCCCTTGGGCTCACATGCCTCCCACTCCTTGGGGAATGAGATCTCAAGGCCTGATTTGAATCAGAACCTCTGTTCTCCAGAACTGCTAGTCCAAGGCTATTATGAACTGTTTATGGAAAGCAGCATCCCTCTTTTCCTAAAGGTTTTCCCTATGTGGACCCACAATCCTAGGCAGCTACCAGCTCTTCTAGAATCGGTAACCTCGATTCTATCAGTAATACCGATCCTATTCCATAACCCCGAGGACTGCTGGCAAGCACTAGAAGCTAAGAACTGGAACAATTCTCCAAATTGTCCCAATTTGGGACATAAAGTAGACTGGTCCTCCAAGAAAGCATCAAGTGATATTAACAAGCCTTGGGCTCCCAAGTATTTACTAGTTCCACATGACACACAGGGAATTTTTACCCAAATATACCTCAGTGCAAAACAAAACAAAATGAAAAACAAAAACATGCTTATGAGTATAAAGGAATCTTAGGGAAGTATTTTCTGTCCAGCTCTATTTTGAGCTAATGATTGTTGATACAAAATTTAGGGTTCTTGCAGGAGCAGCCAGGAAGGGATTATAGAAACAGCTTTAGATGGAGGAAACTTCTTTTAGGTAATCAATCTGCTTTTAGTCTTGCCCTACATAAAACTTTCCCTTATGTCACTGAGACCTTCTCCAAACTTCCTCTTCTTTGTGTAGTGACATTGCCAAGAACTTAGCTAAGACAATTCAGTCCTCATGTGACTCAGGTTCCCCCTTTTATTAATGGAAAACAAGTTGGGTTTTTTCTTTAGTTTAGTTTGTTTTTTTTTTCCCCCCAATTGAACTTTCAGCTGCTTTCTTCCTCCCTCCCCACTGTCAAGCTAAAAGATTTTGGCAACGTGTGCTCTGTTCCACTACAGTCCAAAACTCTCAGTGATCCACCATTCTCATCTAGATGGACTTCTTCTATAGCCCCTCAGAGGCAGCCTCATTCTTCCTTGCCCACTCTTCCTCAGAACCACATGGACAGGACTGGTGACCAAGAGAAAAGAAGGAAAAGAATGAAGTCTCCCTCTGACACTCATCTTCTAAGAGGAATCATATTCTATCCATCACCAGGAGGAATATGTTTTGCTTTAGGCATATTTTGCATTATGCCATTCTCTGTGCTTAAAATCCTTTAATGGGGTCAGGTGCGGTGGCTTACGCCTGTAATCCCAGCACTTTGGGAGGCTTAGGCAGATGGATCACCTGAGGTCAGGAGTTCAAGACCAGCCTGGCCAACATGGTGAAACCCCATCTCTACTAAAAATATAAAAAATTAGCTGGGCATGGTGACAGGCGCCTGTAATCCCAGCTACTCAGGAGGCTGAGGCAGGGGAATCGCTTGAACCTGGGAAGTGGAGGTTGCAGTGAGCCGAGATTACACCATTATACTCCAGCCTGGGTGACAAGAGCAAAACTCTATCTCAAAAAAAAAAAAAAAAAAAAAATCCTTTAGTAGCTCCTTCCTACCAAAAGGATAAAGTTCAAGTCATTATCGTTGGGCATTGGAGGCCCCTCACAATCTGTCTCTAGCCTACTTTCTAATGTTATTTCTCAGCCATCTGCTGTTTAAGCCTCCCTTCTACATCACTGGTTACCTCAATGGTTCCCAGAAGGTCTTAGTGGATTCCCATGCCTTTGCTCAAGATGGTCCTCTGGCAAAAGTTCTACATCGATCCTGAGATGGCCAATGCCAGGCCCAGGACGGGCACGCATTTGGGACTTAGAAATATTTACTAAACAATGAAAGTGTAAATATGAGAGACATCTGAAAAGCAACTTTACATCTTTCATGGTTTGACCTAGGGAGGAGCCCATAAAAGTGATTCAACCAGGTCAAGTACTAGAGGTGCCAGTGGGGACAGTAAGATTTTTTTTTCAATTCTAACATACATTGTTTTCATAATTCAGTGGTTCTACATTTAATGTAGAAATGTTTCCTTTTTGTCCTATAACATGTTCTTAAATCCATCTTACAACAGAATCATTCTAGAATCAAGGAAGCACAGTCAGTGTTCAGCACTGGCTCCTCCATGGGCCATGAGGGTCTGTGGCTATATAAATTACATCTGCCCCAACTGCGTATCAACTCTAGGCCTTCCTAAGGCACTCTGCTCTCCTCAGTATCCCTGGTTCTGTAGCTCATTATCACACAAGATGGTAGAGACAGAAAACATAACTCCACCAAAAAGAAGTTTAGCGACATACGTGGAAGACAGCCTTGAACTTTGGAAGTGGTCTCATGCAAGCCATTAACCTGCTCTCCAACAGTTTCCTTAGTGTTAACGTCAGAAGCAGAACACTCCATGGATGGCCCATGGTCGGCCCCATAAAGTCTATTTATAGTAGACTATTAGCTGAAGTCACACTCTTACTTCCCTTTTCTCCCTTCCTTTGGAAATCATCTGAAAAGGGCACTTGTCTTGTGATGCTTCACTCTCCTCACCCCCACAGCATCACCCAGAGACGACACCGTATATCCTCTTTCGTTTTGCATCACCCGTAGGCTGTCAGGGCTCCTAGCATGATACAAGAAGGTATTGCATCTCTGGGATAAATGACCACTCGTTATTAACCTTAGTGAATATCAACCAAGCCCAAAGTACTCCATCCAAAGTCGTCCTCTCTCTCCAAACCTACATTAATGAGTGTAGACCCAGCAATGCTTTTCATGAAGTACAGATGCAGCCCTTTAATGCACAGCTTTACTCCTCAGAGACATGATATTGTGCTATGCCCTCTTATGCCAGAATTTAACCACAGGTCATGGCCAGCGGAAGAAAAGTCATGGATAAAAATCTATTTGCATATTTTCTCAAAATACCTCCTCAAAGAACCACATCTATTACAACTTTCCTTTTCTTTCTTTTCTTTTCTTTCTTTTTTTTTTTTTTTTTTTTTTTTTTGTAGAGACAGGTCTCACTACATTGCCCAGGCTGGCCTCAAACTCCTGGGTTCCAGCAATCCTCCCATCCTGGCCTCCTAAAATGCTGGGATTACAGGCATGAGCCTGAGCCATCACACCCAGCTTATTACAACTTTAAAAGATAAATCGATTGGCTCATGCCTATAATCCTAGCACTTTGGAAGGCCGAAGTGGGGGGATGGCTTGAGCTCAGGAGTTGGAGAACAGCCTGGGCAATGTATTGAGATCTTGTCTCTACAAAAAATTAAAAACATAAAAATTAGCCAGGTGTGGTGGTATGCCCTTGTAGTCTCAGCTATGCTACTTGGGAGGCTGAGGTGGGAGGATTACTCAAGCCCAGGATGTCGAGGCTACAGTGAGCCGTCTTCATGTCACTGTACTCCAGCTTGGGAAACAGAGTGAGATTCTGTCTCAAAAAATAAAAATAAAGCTAAATTGAGCTACTATCCTAATGAATATAATTTATTAACTTATCTATTTCTTCTCAATCACCCATTCTGCCTTAAAAAGTATAAGGGAGGACGGGATGAGAGGAGGACCTTTTGTTGGATCCCAGTTAAGAGGACATGGTCCATAGAAGAGATGAGCTGGGCCAACAGGAATTGGGATATCTCTGTCCACTTTTGGCTTCACCTTTACCCTCCTGCGCATGTCTCCATTAAGTCCCCTCTGGCCCATCTCATTGCATCTTTGAAACAGAGAGAATAAAATGAACACTCTTCCTTCCCAACCCTAATGTTGCAAACAGATTGGATGCTGTCTGTTTTGAGTTTTCTGGTCAAAGGCATATGATAAAAAACACACGCTTTACACGGGTCCTTTTGTTAATTACAAGTAATCAGTGCCAAATGGACAAAGGCAAGATGCTACATGGTGCCGGAGGATTGAGTGGTGAATGGAATTTTAAATTATGAGTCATTATAACCATACTTATGATACGCAGCCTGTAGAATGTACTTCAATCTGGTGGATGGTGAAAAACCACTGCAAGGGACTCTGCTTTCCTTGCCCAGCACGAAGCCCCCTCCTGTGCTGGCAAAACAGGTTTCACAAAGCCAGGGTAGTGATGATGAAGTGAGGCGGGATGGGATAAGCTGGCTCTGGTCACCAAAATGAAATTCCTCCCTTTACGGCTACCCCTCCACTTTGATGAAACATTTTACAAGAAACTTGTAGAAAAATGACCAGATGCTTAATCTTCTGTAAAATGAAATATTTCAGCATTTCAACACTGGCCTTATCTCCAGAACACTCTATCCATTTTTGTTATATAAGCACAATCAATGCAAAAGTATAATTATTGGGCTGGAAAATAATAAATACGTACAGAATATGCTGAGACCTATTTAAAAAAAAAATGCTTAAAGGAACATTACATGTCACTTTTGAGGCACCTGATTCATTTATTGTTATAGCATAACTCTCCTATCCACGAATCTCAATCACCATTTATTTCTCAAAAAGTAACTACAGTATGACTTTTCATTGGCACTATTCAATGGATCAGCAGGAAAAAAGAATGCCTAGTGACTGCCATCCCTTTTTTTCTTGACAGAGTTTTGAAAGACCTTCAGGGTCAATCTTGCAAGAATTGTGTCCAATAAACAAGCTCATGCGTTACAGAGTTACATCACCAGCTGACATCCAAGTTGAAGTCCAAGGTTAATTGCTATGGTTTAGTGGACCATTCCAAATGACCCTGTGCAAGAAGCTTTCACCCCAGAACTGTTTGAACTTTACAGTCGGAAATTCCATCTACTTGTTTCATGAGTACTTTTTAATTACTCCCTGGGGGTATTAATAATGTTTTATTTCTTTATTAAATAATTACTCTCTGGAAGGGATAGTGGCTTCATGTTTTCCCCCTTCTTTGAGATAACTAAGTCCCTGCCTGGTTAGCCCAGGGGCACTTTGATTTTCTTTACCTTAAGTTATTAAGGTAGAAAACAGAGATATCAAGATAGACCTCTAACAACTCAGGATTTGGAATCAGACTGTTTGGTTCAAATCCCAAGTCCACCATTTAGCCAGTGCAACAGTGGACAGGTTATTTCCCCTCCCTAAGGCTCAGTTTCCTCACCTGTAAAGTAGGAACAGTAACAGTACTGATCCCTAAGTCCATTCTTCCGATGGATGGAAATGGATAATGTATGTAAATATTTACCTTGGAGCTTGGCATGTGGTGAGCATTCAAAAATTGTTTTTACAATATTTTTAAAAATACTATTGTTTTGACTATGAGAAGAATTTTGGAATTGTTGTGTTTGCTGATCCTACAGTAAGGTACAAATGAAGTAAGAATACTTAACACTTTACTTTCTTTTTTTTTTTTTTTTT